>NC_069508.1:177294918-177894918 GCF_027579735.1 Bombina bombina
CCAGATTTGCAAGGCTGCAACTTGGTCTTCGCTTCATACTTTTTCCAAATTTTACAAATTTGACACTTTTGCTTCCTCGGAGGCTATTTTTGGGAGAAAGGTTCTTCAGGCAGTGGTTCCTTCTGTATAATGAGCCTGCCTATCCCTCCCGTCATCCGTGTACTTTTGCTTTGGTATTGGTATCCCAGAAGTAATGATGACCCGTGGACTGATCACACATAACAGAAGAAAACATAATTTATGCTTACCTGATAAATTCCTTTCTTCTGTTGTGTGATCAGTCCACGGCCCGCCCTGTTTTTAAGGCAGGTAAATATCTTTTAAATTATACTCCAGTCACCACTTCACCCTTGGTTACTCCTTTCTCGTTGATTCTTGGTCGAATGACTGGGACTGACGTAGAGGGGAGGAGCTATATCAGCTCTGCTGGGTGAATCCTCTTGCATTTCCTGTTGGGGAGGAGTTATATCCCAGAAGTAATGATGACCCGTGGACTGATCACACAACAGAAGAAAGGAATTTATCAGGTAAGCATAAATTATGTTTTATAGGCATTTTAAGGTTTGGGAAACTTTGCCCCTCCTGGTAGGAATGTATATCCCATACGTCACTAGCTCATGGACTCTTGTTAATTGCATGAAAGAAAGGGAGGAGACAGAGAGAGCAAAAGAGAGGCGGAGGGAGAGAGCGCAAGGGGTGGGACCGCTATACTGCAAAAAATGGCCCGTGTGAACGGGCTTTAGGACTAGTAGTGTATAAGATGTGCTCTTTGTAAGAGTTTATAGTGTATAAAATGCACTCTGTGTAAGAGTATGCTCTCTGTGTAATAGTTTATAGTGTAAGTGTATGTGCTCTGTGTAAGAGTATACACTCTGTGTAAGAGTATGTGCTCTGTGTAAGAGTATGTATGTGCTCTGTGTAATAATTTATAGTGTAAGAGTATATGCTCTGTGTAAGAGTATATGCTCTGTGTAATAATTTATAGTGTAAGAGTATGTGCTCTGTGTAATAATTTATATAGTGTAAGAGTATGCGCTCTGTGTAATAGTTTATAGTGTATAGGATGCGCTCTGTGTAATAGTTTATAGTGTATAGGATGAACTCTGTGTAATAGTTTATAGTGTATAGGATGCGCTCTGTGTAATAGTTTATAGTGTATAAGATGCGCTCTGTGTAATAGTTTATAGTGTATAGGATGCGTTCTGTGTAATAGTTTATAGTGTATAGGATGCGCTCTGTGTAATAGTTTATAGTGTATAGGATGCGCTCTGTGTAATAGTTTATAGTGTATAGGAAGCGCTCTGTGTAATAGTTTATAGTGTATAAGATGCGCTCTGTGTAATAGTTTATAGTGTATAGGATGCGCTCTGTGTAATAGTTTATAGTGTATAAGATGCGCTCTGTGTAATAGTTTATAGTGTATAGAATGCGCTCTGTGTAAGAGTATGCACTCTGTGTAAGAGTATGCACTCTGTGTAAGAGTATATAGTGTAAGAGTATGCGCTCTGTGTAATAGTTTATAGTGTATAGAATGCGCTCTGTGTAGAGTATGTGCTCTGTGTAATAGTTTATAGTGTATAGGATGCGCTCTGTGTAAGAGTATGCGCTCTGTGTAAAAGTTTATAGTGTATAAGATGCGCTCTGTGTAAGAGTTTATAGTGTATAAGATGTGCTCTGTGTAATAGTTTATAGTGTATAAGATGCGCTCTGTGTAAGAGTTTATAGTGTATAAGATGCGCTCTGTGTAAGAGTTTATAGTGTATAAGATGCGCTCTGTGTAAGAGTTTATAGTGTATAAGATGCGCTCTGTGTAATAGTTTATAGTGTATAAGATGCGCTCTGTGTAAGAGTTTATAGTGTATAAGATGCGCTCTGTGTAAGAGTTTATAGTGTATAAGATGCGCTCTATGTAAGAGTTTATAGTGTATAAGATGCGCTCTGTGTAATAGTTTATAGTGTATAAGATGCGCTCTGTGTAAGAGTTTATAGTGTATAAGATGCGCTCTGTGTAAGAGTTTATAGTGTATAAGATGCGCTCTGTGTAAGAGTTTATAGTGTATAAGATGCGCTCTGTGTAATAGTTTATAGTGTATAAGATGCGCTCTGTGTAAGAGTTTATAGTGTATAAGATGCGCTCTGTGTAAGAGTTTATAGTGTATAAGATGCGCTCTGTGTAAGAGTTTATAGTGTATAAGATGCGCTCTGTGTAAGAGTTTATAGTGTATAAGATGCGCTCTGTGTAAAAGTATGCGCTCTGTGTAAGAGTATGCGCTCTGTGTAAGAGTTTATAGTGTATAAGATGCGCTCTGTGTAAAAGTATGCGCTCTGTGTAAGAGTATGCGCTCTGTGTAAGAGTTTATAGTGTATAAGATGCGCTCTGTGCAATAGTTTATAGTGTATAGGATGTGCTCTGTATGAGCACATACAATTACACAAGGCACATACTCTGCTACTATACATATGGCATATGCAAATAAAGTTTGATTTAAACAGAATACACTGCAGCTGAATTGCTGGTCTGAACAGGTAAAGATGTAGCTGGGTCCTGGTTTGATCAGATTATGATACAGTTGGTTCACTGGCTTAAAATGGCAGCACAACGCCAGGTCCCTATTTAATCCGATTTTATAGCTGGATGCTTGGTATATTACAGATCCCGGTATATTATTATTATTATTATTATCGGTTATTTGTAGAGCGCCAACAGATTCCGGTATAAAACAGATCCCGGCATAAAACAGATCAGTAATATATACACTTCCATATTAGATGTATCTCTAATCTCAGAGGATAAACTAAGAAGCTGGATCACTTGTACAAACAAATAAAAATAATGTATAACTAGCTGAATAGGATACAAAGAAGGTGATCCCTTAAATGGATCACAGAGCAGTTGGATTCCTGATATCACGAAGAAACCAGGACTAAAACATATGAACAAGTAGATAGATATCTTGTTGTATATACTGAATGCGCACTGTAATATTTGTTTTCTTTGTTCCATCAAATATGGGTTCCTTTAAAATGTCTCTCTACCCACCTTGTGACCCGCCTTCTCCAGTAGCTCCTTGGTCTCCATCACTGCGCGTTGCATAGAAGGTGTTGCCATTGTGAAACCATCAGTGTAATAATATCCAATGCAAAGAGGCTTGGAACTTGAATATACCTATAAAACAGACAATGAAGAGGGAGAAGGATATTACAAAATAGTGTAGGATATAAAATAAGTATAATTGTCCCTTAAATTAGCAGTAAATACAGTAGATTTGCATAATCAACAAATGCATGATAAAAAGACAATGCAATAGAACTTAGTCTGAACTTCAAATGAGTAGTTGATTTTTTTCTGACAAATTTCAGTTATGTCTATTTCCACTTCCACATCAGCCAATCACAAATGTATGTTTGTATATGTGTGATTTCTTGCACATGCTCAGTAGGAGCTGGTGATTAAAAAAGTATAAATATAAAAAGTCTGTGCACATTTTGTTAATGGAAGTAAATTGGAAAATTGTTTTAAAAATGCTGCTCTATTTGAATCAGGAAAGTTTAATTTTGACTTGAGTGTCCTTTTAATGGGGTACTATAGTGCAAACATTGCACGCCTTCATTTGTTAAAGCATGCCAAGTTTTTGCATAATGAACCCTAGTTTAAATGGGGTTACTGAGGCTGCAACTGGATTAAACACATACACAAAGTCTCATTAGGGAGCCACACACGTTTCATCTCATGTAAAGGACACAGAGGGTTATTGGCAGCTATGTGTGGCTCGCTCCTGATTGGATCACTGGAAATGATATGCTTGGAAGCTGAAATGCTGGACTTTGCCTATGTGTATTTACTTAACCCGTCTGTTTGTTTTAGAATGTCTAGTTATTTGAAAAATGTATAAAAGCAAGAGTATAATATATCACTAAAATGTTTATCGTAAAGAGATATAAAAAAAAAATTACAAACTACATTAAAGCTGGTAATGTAACTGCTGGATTAAATGACATGTGAATACAGCTGTATTTCAGTTATGGAAGAAGTACTGATGATCTTTTAATGTCATTACATGTGATTACAGGTGGCCCTCAGTTTACGCCGGTTCCATTTGCGCCGTTTCAGAATAACAACCTTTTTTCCAGTCATGTGACTGCTATTGAAAAGCATTGAAAAGCAGTGCACTAATTAAAATAATCAGTAGGTGGAGCTGTCCGCTTGTGTTGCAGCAAAGTTATGCAAGCTTAGCATGTCTGAAATTAATCTGTGTACACAGAACAGACATTAGTTATCAAGCAGCTTTCAAAGCGGCAAGATCTAGCAGCCACCCTATTATCTTCCTGTCCAGCTGCTTGAGGTGAGGGTGCCTGACTGCTTAATCAGTCCAGACCCAATATTATCTAAAATGCAAACAATGCAGAGAACTGTTTGCAGAAAATTGCAAGTAAAAAAATGTTTTTGTTCATTAAACTTAGTTTGATGATACAGTCTGTTGTGTGATTATTAGCAAATGTTTTTGTTCATTAAAGGGACAGTAAACCCAAACATGTTCTCTTTCATTATTTAGATAGAGAATACAATTTTTAAAAAGTTTCCAATTTACTTCTATTATCAAATTTGTTTTGTTCTCATGTTTTTCTTTGTTGAAGGGATACCTAGGTAGGTAGCGTGCACATGCCTGAAGCACTACATAACAGAAAATAGTGCTGCCATCTAGTGCTCCTGCTAATGTATAACAATGTTGCAAAAGTGCTGCCATATAGTGTTGTGGACACGTGCACACTCATGAGCTTACAACTCAGCTTTTCAACAAAAGATAACAAGAAAACGAAGAAAATTTGATAACAGAAATAAACTGGAAAGTTGTTTAAAATTGTATGCTCTATCTGAATCATGAAAGAAAAAAATTGGGTTTTATGTCCCTTTAACTTAGTTTGATGATACAGTCTTTGTGTGATTATTTAATTAGGTTTATAATGCTGTTTAGCATTTAAAGTCTTAATTTCAAAGCTTTAAAAATAATGCATTAGGTGTTACTTATGTCAATTTTGAGAGCGGCCTGGAATCTAACTCCCTCACTTCCCATTGACTTACATTATAAACTGGGTTTCAATTTACAACGGTTTTGATTTACAACCATTCCTTCTAGAACCTAACCCCGGCGTAAACTGAGGGCTACCTGTACTCTTGTAATTAAGGGCAGAAAAAGAGTAAAATGCTTTAATTTCATTATTTCACTGTTGCTTGTATATATCCATGTGTTTAATTCCTGAATACAAATCTGTACAATTCTAAGACAATTGTCTAACTGGCTCCCGGAATTCGCCAAGCCCAAGACTGGTTATCGTTTGAAAATGTGAATCTACTAATGTCATTAAAAGTACATAAAAAGTGCAAAACCAAAATGCTGTAACGTGTGTTCGTATGCAATCAATAGTGCAATAATAAAATGCTCAGTGTGTTGAACCCCTTCAAAATGGTTAAAGGGACATTAAACCCCAAAATATTCTTCCATGATTTAGATAGAAAATACAATTTTAAACAACATACCAATTTACTTCTATTATCCAATTCTTTAGATATCCTTTTTTGAAGAAATAGCAATGCACATGGGTGAGCCAATCACACGAGGCATCTATGTGCAACCACCAATCAGCAGCTATTGAGCCTATCTAGATATGCTTTTCAGCAAAGGATATCACGAGAATGAAGCACATTAGATAATAGAAGTAAATTAGAAAGTTGTGTAAAATTGAATGCTCTATCTGAATCATGACATAAAAAATTGGGGTTCATGACCCTTTAAAATCTAGCTGAACACATCTGGTAAGCCAATGACAAGAGGCACATATGTGCAGCCACCAATCAGCACCTAGCTCCCAATACTTCAACAAAGCAAATAAAGGAATGTATTTAAGAGTAATGCTGTCTTTCTGTTACAGGGGCACTGGCACATGTGTATCTTAAGTATTTGCCAGAGTAGAAAAGGATTAAACATGTTACCTACATATTTAACCCTTTAGCAGTTTATATTTGTATGGGAATGTCCTTTTAGCTGTGCTGCAAAAATATAAATATTCTATATATTCTATACAGCTCAAGGTAAAAATAATGGTTCATGCAAAGTTATTACATTTTAAATTGCACTGATGGGCATTTTGTTAATCTCTAGAGGGCCACACAGCACTAACAGCGAGATTACAAGTTTTGCGGTATGGTGCAGTATGGCTATACCGCTGAATAATTGGCCATTGCATGTGGAATGGTAGGTCTCCCTTATTTCAGGAATACAGGTGGGTTGCGGTACAGCTATACTGCAAGCATTTTAGCCTGTAACGCAACTCAAATGACTTGAGTGCAGGATTTCCATTGAGCCGTTTTACAAGTTGTGCGGTCTGGCTTAAATGCTTGCGTTATAGCCTATACCAACACGATCCATTCCGCAATCTGAGACCAGTAGTTAAGGATTTTGCGAAACAAAAATGTTTCACAAAATTCATAACTAAAATGTTACATAGTACACTAACACCCATAAACTACCTATTAACCCCTAAACCGGCACCCTCCCACATCGCAAATACTATAATAAACCTATAAACCCCTAATCCGCCGCCCACTTATATCGCAACTATTAAATAAACCTATTAACCTATAATCCGCCACCCACCCACATCGCCATTCACCAACACTATATAAACCTAACCCCTAAACTGATGGCCCCCCACATCGCCAACACTATAATAAAGTATTAACCCCTAATCCGCCAGCCCCCCACATTGCAACTACTAAACTAAACCTATTAACCCCTAAACCGCCAGCCCCCCACATCGCAACTACTAACCTAAACCTATTAACCCCTAAACCACCAGTCCCCCACATCGCAAACCACTAAATTCATCTATTAACCCCTAAACCTAAAACCCCCCTAACTTTAAATTAAAATTACAATATAACTATCTTAAAATAAATAAAAACTTACCTGTGAAAAAACTAAGATTAAACTATAAATTAACCTAACATAACTATTCTAATAAAATAAACTACAAATAAAAAAAAAAATTACAAGATTAAAAAAACCTAACACTATGAAAAAAATAAAAGAAAAACATCTAACATTAAAATAAAAAAAAAACACGAAAAATAAAAAAACACTAAGATTATAAAAAATAAAAAACGAAATAATACAAAATAATACAAATTACACCTAATCTAATAGCCCTATAAAAACAAAAAAGTCCCCCCAAAATAAAAACACCCCTAACCTAACAATAAACTACCAATAGCCCTTTTGTAGGGCATTGCCCTAAGTTAAACAGCTCTTTTACCTAAAAATATTACAATGTCCCCCTAACAGTAACCCCCCAAAATAAAAAACCTAAGTCTAATAAAAACCTAAGCTACCCATTGCCACTGAAGGGGCATTTGTATTGGCATTGAGCTTTTTTGTGCCCAAAGCCCTAATCTAAAAAATAAAAAAAATAAAAAACCAAAAAAAAACAACCTAACACTAACCCCAGGGAATCTACTCGCAGTTCCTGAAGTCCGGACATCCATCTTCATCCAGGTGGCGACATCTACATCCATCGCGGGGCATCTTCATCCCGGTGGCGCGGAGCTGTAGAGGCGCGAAGCATCGTCACCGGCAGCGCAAACATCTAGCGTGGAGGATCCTCTTTATATGATCACCGCCGTACACTGAAGATTGAATGCAAAGTACCCGTTTTATATTTGGGGTACCTTGCATTCCTTTTGGCTGACATTTTCAAATCAGCCAATAGGATGTGAGCTACTGAAATCCTATTGGCTGTTCAAATTAGCCAATAGGATTTCAGTAGTTCTCATCCTATTGGCCGATTTAAAAAAAATGCAAATGCCAATTGGAACGGCTATACCGCTATCCCACCCACATCACCAACGCTAAATAAAGTTATTATCCCCTAAACTGCCGCCCCCCCCCCCCACATCGCTAACACCTAAATAAAGTTATTAACCCCTAAACTGCCACCCCTACATTGCAAATACTAAACTAAACCTACGAGAAAATCCAGTGAATAACTGGAAAAGAATGTACATATATAGCACTCAACAAACCTCTATTTGGGTAAATTCACAGAAATGAGCAGAGAGGAAAGAAAATGAATGTGGATATCCGGTTCGAGTAATTTATGTAAAACTTAACTTTTATTCATTATAAAAAAGAAAAAGAAACATAACCATTACATCCTCCTGAAAGATGGGGAGTAATTAAGCCGTTTGGTAAACCTAAGTGGGTCTCTCATTTTTCAGGGGTATAATAATACCTATTATTGCTATGAGCATCCAGATGACATTTGATACTGTAGGTAAATCTCGACATCTATTGAGTATAAGTACCGTCTAGATAATACCTGCTTGTATAAGGTTTTAGCATTATATATAACAAAATGACATTCACTTGATCTTGGTGTATCCTTAATGTTACTAGGAGAGTCATATAATAAGTATTATGGGTAGTCACTGTATTCCGAAAACCACCCAAGCAATTGTTACTAGTCTCCTGTATAAATTATAACTTCCAGACGGAAATAAGATCCGGTAGTTAAAGATAGCTCCCAAGTTTACATAAATAACTAACCAAAATGCAGGACTACATGAGATTCTTGAGTTACTAATATTAACTGTGCAGACACAGGTAGTAAGGCAGGACTTAACATCAAAGCGTACTGTCCTAAAATGACTTTTATAATACTACTAGTGGTTCACTATTCAATTCAGGTTGGGAAATCCTACTGTTTGTGTAGTAGATCAGGATAGGTCTTGGTTATAATTCTATAATTGGGGACCCCCACCTGAATAACTATCACAATGTTTAAATGCAACAGGAGGAACGGAACTCTTGATTTCCAGATTCACTAATATATATATATATATATATATATATATATATATATATATATATATATATATATATATATAAATGTCAGTGTGATTCACGTGTGTTATTGTTATTTTGAAACTTGTTGCTTCAGTAATGCTCAATTATTATCTGTATTAAATAGCAATGTATAATCAATATGACTATGGATAACACATATCTCTTTGGAACAGTAATTTCAAATTATTACATTTCCATAAGGTAAGGGCATTAAATATTCATTAGCGGAGATACCACTGGTTAACTGATTAACTGCTATTACATATAAGGCAGACAGATTGCTATATTTCAATATGTAGAGGTTACAAACCCAATAGTGACTGCGAGCAATTTAACTAAACTATCTACGGCGACACCAATTTTCAGCCATCAACAAAGTCAACTGTATAAGCTAAATTGCCACTACATAAGTATTTCAGTAACCGTAGATATCGTTACTGCAAGTTAAAAGAAACCGGAGATAGACGATTAGGTCACTACTCCCCCTAACATGTTTCAAAGGTGGGGCGGCCGACTCTACTACGGATTTTTATAGGCTAAATCCAGAACTACGTCAAAGTATAGGCACTATGTGATTGGTGGGGTATGGTGCAGTTTCTTGATAGGGCCACTATGGGGGCACGGCTGACCAATCATGCTGTGGAGAGTGTGACGTACTTTGCGGTTACTAGGAAACCAGACCAAAACAAGTATACTGCCTTTGAGATGTGATACCATGATCCAAAATTATGATCATAATGGATTCAAAGTGTATCTGTATATTAAGACCGGACTTGTGATTGCAATAATTTCAGGTTCAATTTGGGACATGGGTATAAATAATATCATATAACTCATGCGCAGTGAGAATAAAGGTTGGTGTGACATGTCCAAATAGAAGCTTGATTATAATTGTCCATTCTCAGGTGCACATAGTATATTGTTATGCGAATCCAATCCTAAGTGTCTCGGTTTAACAGGAAGTTATATATATATATACACACACAAATCTCAGCGCTCCCTGGAAGCAAGAGAATAGATATACAAAAAAAAAATATTTTTTTTTAAAACTATCAATACTGCATTTAATGAAACGTCACTTTTCTAAAACCCTTACAATAATTCAACAAATGTATACCTTTTTTTAAAAATATTAAAAAGTGATAAAAAACCTGAAACAATTACCATACATTCAAAAAGTCCCACTATTGATTAGCAATTCATTCCCGTATGATTCCTAATTCAAAGTAGGTAACTGTCCTTTTTCTCCTTTTGTCAGTTGCTGCTCAGTGTGTGGACCGGGTATCCTGGACCCGGCAAATGGAACAAGCTGAAAGACACAAAAAAACACACAGCGCCCACCGACTCAAGGTAACTCTAATAACAATTTATTTTTGCGCTTAAAAATAAAGATTTACACTTACAAGATTGCAGTGTTTACATAGCCTTTTATGAAGATGACAGTGGTTATCCGATAGTTCCCATAAGCTGACCCGCAAAATTGGATCCTGACTTGTTTTTCTCCCAGTAGGTACTCGGTAACCACAAAGCTGTCACTGTTTCTTATCCTCAGACGTACCCTACGCGTTTCATTTGCAACGAGCAAACTTCTTCAACACCCCTGAAGAAGTTTGCTCGTTGCAAATGAAACACGTAGGGTACGTTTGAGGATAAGAAACAGTGACAGCTTTGTGGTTACCGAGTACCTGCTGGGAGAAAAACAAGTCAGGATCCTATTTTGCGGGTTACCGTAATTCAGGTGCAGAGACCGCTGCTAAGAGAGAGCAGCTGTGACTGAGGACTTCAAACACAGACAAGGATCCAAGACTGTTTACTCAGAGTCAGCTTATGGGAACTATCGGATAACCGCTGTCATCTTCATAAAAGGCTATGTAAACACTGCAATCTTGTAAGTGTAAATCTTTATTTTTAAGCGCAAGAATAAATTATTAGAGTTACTGTCATGAGATGCAGGACATATGCAGGACACAGCAATGATGGTACAACTCTATTTTATTACAGAGCATAGCAATACACATCCAGACAGGTTGATTGTACTAAACTAACTGCGACACAGACACCGGACCTAAGCCCCGCCCACATGCTAGTGACATCACATCCTGCTCTCATCACATCTTCCCCTTTTTCAAAGGCAAAGCATACATTCGCATATATTAAATAACAAGGTACACCAACAGGGTATACAACAACATTTTGTTTTAGAACATTATAAAACAGATAGATATAAAAAACATGAACAAATAAATTACATCCTGACTTGGACATCGGGGTAGACTACCCTAGTCCACAGTGACCATGGGATTATTCTGCCCATACTTCCGGTCACTGTTCTAGCTAAAGTCAGTCCCTGTATCGGGCCGGAAGCCTCACCACTCTTCCGCTTGATGTAACTTTGCATGAACTGTCCTCTGATACAGAAGATGGTGAACAAGAGTCTGCTGGAGGCAAAGATATATCCCCGCTATGATCTTGCTGAGGGGAAGGCACCTCTCTTAGAACAGGGGATCCCACCGGCGGTGGTACTGAGGTATCCGGTTCCAGACTCTCAGGTACAGGCTGAAGATGTCTTCGGTTACGGCGTGTAACCGTCCCTCCCTCTGTAAGGACTGTGTAAGACCTTGGTTCTGGAGAGCGGCCCACTACCGTAGCAGGCGTCTTCCATTTCTTCTCATCATCCAGTTTAATTCTGACACTTTGGCCCGCTTTCAGTTCCTGTAAAGGCCTGACAGAATGTCTCCTGTCGTAGAAGAAACGATAACCCTTTTTGGCCTCTTCATCCCTCCTAAGGACTTCGTCCCGAGGAACAGGGCCAGGCGGCTTGAAGACACCCACTGAGGGTAAAGTGGTGCGAATCTGGCGTCCTAGCATCAGCTGTGCCGGGCTAAACCCGGTGGCTTGAATGGGCGTCGCCCTGTATGACAAGAGGGCTAGGTACGGTTCAGATTGCTTTAGAATGAATTTTGTTGTTTGAACTGCCCTTTCAGCCATTCCGTTGGCCTGCGGATAATGTGGACTTGACGTGGAATGTACAAAATCATATTCCCTGCTGAAAGCACTGAACTCTGTAGAAGCGAACTGCATGCCATTATCACTCACCAGCTCCATTGGAATGCCCCAGCGGGCGAACAAGCTCTTCAGGCGAATGATAACGGCCTGACTTGTGATATCATTCAGGGGTGCTATTTCCAAATACCTGGAATAGTAGTCGATAACAACAAGAAACTTTTTCCCGTGCAGTTCGCACAAATCAGCAGCTATTTTCTGCCACGGCCCCGCAGGCAGCGGAGTAGACATTAAGGGCTCCCTTCTCTGAGTAGGCCGGCGTTCCCGGCAAAAGGCACATTTAGACACGTGATTTGCAATGTCGGAGCTGATCCCAGGCCACCACACAGCTGTAGCTGCTCTTTCTCTGCACTTTGTAATGCCTAAGTGGCCATCGTGAATCCTGTTTAACATCTCCTTCCTCATGCTGACAGGAATTACAATACGGTCTTGGAACAGCACCAACCCCTCCAGCTCCGTGAGCTGCGACCTCTCTGGCTGGTAAGCATTTAAAGACATCCAGGCTGCCCGGCTCTCGGGCCAGCCATCTCTTATGTACCTTATAACTTCTTGCAGATCCGTGTCCAAATATGTCTCTCTCTTTATCTCTTCCAGTTTCCTTGAAGAAATGGACTTAGAGGCCAGAACTGAATCAACATACACTTTTACATCCGACTCTGTGGAGGATTCTTCAGCAGCAGCCAGCGGGAGCCTGGACAGTGTATCCGCCACAACCAGCTGCTTCCCCGGCACATGCACTGCCTGAACATTGAACCTGAGCAGTCTCATTAAAAGTCTCTGGCATCTCAAGGGTGTTTTGTCGATGTCATAAGAATTGATAAGAGGGACTAGCGGTTTGTGGTCAGTTTCCAGACTAAATTTCTCCAAACCCACTAGATAACGCTGAAAGCGCTCACAGGCCCAAACTGCAGCCAGGCACTCTTTCTCAATATGAGCGTATTTTGACTCCGCAGCCGTCAGTGTGCGGGAACAGTAGGCGATGGGCTGTAGTTTGTTGTCATTCAGCTGCAGGAGTGCAGCCCCCAACCCATAACTGCTTGCATCAGCACTAACCACAGTCTTTTTTGAAGGGTCGTAGAACCCCAGCACTGGGGCAGACCCCAGCAGGGACTTAGCATGCAGGAACGCATTTTCTTGTGAGGGCCCCCAGACTCAGGCAACATCTTTCTTAAGCAACTCTGTGATAGGGTGCAAAACTGTAGATAAATCTGGAAGAAACTTGCCCACGTAATTTACAAGGCCCAATATCTGTCTCAGCTCATGTACATCAGAAGGGCTTTTCATCTGTTCGATAGCCTGAATTTTCTCGGGGTCTGGCTTGATGCCATCCCCGTTGATGATATGCCCAAAGTAGCATAATTCAGTTTTCCTAAAATGACATTTTTCTTTATTCAGCTTCAGCCCAGACTCTTTGATAGCCTGCAGCACACAACTCAAACGCTGATCATGCTCCTCCACTGTAGACCCATACACTAGAATGTCGTCCATGACGACTGCTGTGCCCACGTGGCCACTCAGGAGAGAACTCATTTCACTTTGAAAGATCTCAGGAGCGGAGGATATCCCAAAGGGAAGTCTGCAGAAGCAGAACCGACCTACCGGAGTGATAAAGGTAGTCAGTTTGCGGCACTTTGGATCCAGGGGGATCTGCCAAAAGCCGCTAGAAGCGTCTAATGTGGAAAAGAACTTCGCCCCAGCCAACTTCGGGGCTATATCTTCCAACGTCGGCAGCACAAATCTCTCCCTCTTCACTGCCTCATTCAACCTTTTCAGGTCCACACAGATGCGCACCTTCCCATTTTTCTTTGCAACTGGAACAATGGGGGCACACCAATCAGTTGCTTCAACAACCTCTTCAATAACCCCCATAGACTTCATGCGCATGAGCTCTTTCTCCACTTGAGGCATGAGCGGGAACGGAATTCTACGAGGAGTAGAAATACTGTATGGGACTGCATCACTTTTAAGTGCTATACGGACAGGTTTGCAGTTCAGTAGGCCCAACTCGCCAAACATATCTTCAGAGACCTCATTCACTCTGGCCACAAGGCCCAAATCACAGGCTGCTTTTCTGCTCAATAAACTGTTAACACACTGACCTCGGATCACATGCACCCACATGGTGAACTTTTTTTGTTTGTACTCACAGCTGGCGAGAAATTTCCCCACACAATCAATGCGGCCACCAGGACTATGGACGTTTGTCGTAACCTTCGCCAGCTGGGGCTGTCGAGGCAGTTTCATAAATTCAGCAAAAGACATTACAGTGATATCAGCTCCTGTGTCAATCTTAAAATCAACATTGGCTCCCATTACAGTAAAAGTAACTTTCCAATCTTCCTCTGAGCTTGTCCGTTCCACAACAGACCCCACAAAAGACACTTCCTGACCCTCCTGGTCACTGTCCACCTGCATCTCCTTAATGTATTCAGTTTTACACACCACTTCAAAATGGCCTATTCTGTTACATTTTCTGCATCTTTTATCTCTGGCCGGGCATATGGCACTCTGATCATGCGCCCGGTAGCACCGTGTGCATCGGCCATGTTGCGCCCATCCACTTCTAGGCCTTTCCAGTACTTTTGATCTACCGCTCACACTGTGCCTTTCACTAGTAATTTTTCTAGACTGTTGCACTTCATCCACAATACTCTCAGACCTCAGATCAGCACTTTGCTTTTTCACCAGTTCACTCTGGCGGGCCATCCTAATAGCCCCTTCTAACGTTAAATCAGGCTCTAACTGCAGCTTCAGGGAGACTTCAGCATCTGCAATTCCAATAACTATTCTGTCTCTGATTTGCTCTTCTTTAGCAACACCAAACTCACAGAATTCAGCTAATTCATACAGGCTGCGCACAAATGACTCCACAGATTCTCCCACACGCTGATTACGTTTGTGAAAACAAGCTCTCTCATGAATCACATTTCTTTTGGGCACAAAGTGGGCACTGAGTTTATCCATAACTATATCAAAGTTAACTTCTTCCCCTTCTTGAAAAGTAAAAGCATTGAACACTGGCTCTACATCTTTCCCCATGGAGTATAAAAGAGAATTAACTTGTACTTCACCACTCTCCTTGTTCAGTTTGGATGCAATCCTGAAGCGCTGAAACCGCTGACGCCATGTGGGCCAAGCTGCAGGCTGAGAAAAGTCAAAAGGCTCAGGTGGGGTAAACTTTGACATTGCAATCGATCAGGAACAGAAGCGCAGTCCAGAACTTCTGACACCATGTCATGAGATGCAGGACATATGCAGGACACAGCAATGATGGTACAACTCTATTTTATTACAGAGCATAGCAATACACATCCAGACAGGTTGATTGTACTAAACTAACTGCGACACAGACACCGGACCTAAGCCCCGCCCACATGCTAGTGACATCACATCCTGCTCTCATCACAGTTACCTTGAGTCGGTGGGCGCTGTGTGTTTTTTTGTGTCTTACAGTATTGTACTAGGTTGCTAAGCAACCCTTGGTAAACGTATCTAATTTGTCTAATATACAAGTCTAAACTGATGATAATATTGCAACAATTATGTTGCACTCTGAGCCAACTATGTAGTTGGTATATATCTCCAATGTGGAGAAAGAGAGATTAATATATAATTTGCAGGACCCGGGATATAAAAAATTAAGCATAAGTACCAAAATTCCCCTGACTCTTGAAATAAAAAAATGGAAAATACCTGTGTACCAGGGGATATCTGAACAGCATGGGGCAAGAGTATAAGTAATTTTGCAAATCCCTGATCATACAAGAAATATGCATGTGTATGATAGGGATCAATAGTAAACTGCCATTAGGTACACTTTTCGGGTTTTATTATAGTGGAAAACATTTGGCTCCCATTTTATTGTCCTCAGTTGTATAGATAGCAATATAATGTTATTACTATATCACACTGGCACGATAGAATGAATGAGATGGTTTATAAGGGCTGAGCGAGAATATTCTGAGAAATGGTAATAAGTGAGGGGGGTTTGTTAAAACCCTATTAAACAAGAAGTGGCTAAGTACTGGTGAATTGGTTTATACTGCAATAAGAATAGTTGCAAAATAGAAGTAGGTTATGCAAGTGTTGCAAGGGGATAGTGGGGGAAGAAAAATGGGGGCTCTGGTGAGTGAATGGGATGGGGGGTGGAAAAGCTAAAATGAACACACACACAAAGTGACATTATGATGGGGTGTGTGCATCCTGGAAAAAGAAGGGGCTGATGGCGTGATAAGCCCTGTAAAATAAGTGAAAATAAAGGGGCTGGTGTGTGTGAGATACTGTAATGAAAGACAATGGTTCTGAGACTGGAAATCATAGGATCAGGGGAGAGACTCCCTGACCCTATAGCAGCTCAAGATTATAAAAAACAATAATTATTTTGCTCGTTCAATCCCTTGGGGTGAACAGTCTAAAAGGTAGATCCACCTGCATTCCACCCTAAGTAGGGCTTGTTCTAGTTTGCTTCCTTGAATGCCTAGAGATATTTTATCAATTCCCTGGAATTTTATGTCCTGTGAATTGGACTGGTGGGACTGTAAAAAATGGGATGCCACAGAGGTCAATGTTTTGCCCTCTTCTAGATCTTTACTATAATTTTTGATGCTGCGAACATGTTCTTTGAGTCTTAGAGATGTAGTTTTCGGCTTGTCATGCCCACATAGATTTTAGGACAGGAACAATACAGTGCATATATCACACTTTGGGTGGTACAGTGTTTCATTCTATGTGTTTTCCCAAATCTGTCTTTGATAATATTAGTTTTCCTGGTATAATTGCAACTGGAACACGATCCACATGGGAAGGAGCCTGGTACAATAGCAGTCTTCGTTTTGCATACTTGAAAGTGGCTGGCAGACACCATGTTCTTGATATTTTGGGTAACCCACCTTGACTGATTCCCCTACAATAGATTTTAGATCTTGATCTAGCAGAAGAATTTCCCAATGTTTATTGATAATTTCAGTTACCAAGTGTACTGAGGGGCTATACGTTAGTATCAGTCTGGTTTCTGTGTCTCTTTGTTTGTCTTTTTTCTGAGTAAATCCATACGATCAGTATTGAGAGCCCTAGATCTGGCTTTTTTAATTCCTCTCCTGCTGTACCCTCTATCTAGTAATCTCTTCTCCAATTCTTTGGCTTGTGATTTGAATAAAGTTAGATCACTACAATTTCTTCTTACACAGAGAAATTCTCAAACTGGTAGAGATTTAGTGGTGCCAGGACCATGAGCACTAGTTTTGTGCAGCAGACTGTTGGTAGCAGTGGGTTTTCTGAAGAGGTCAGTGTGGATTTTGCCATCTTCATCTTTGAATATCATCAGATCTAGGAATTCTATCTTGGATTGGCTCATGTTGAATGTTAATTTAATAGATAATGAATTGTCATTAAGTTTACATAGGAATGTCTCCAGTTCATCCAAAGTTCCTTCCCATAGAAATGTGATGTCATCTATATATCGAATCCAGAGGGGTATCTGGTTTGTGTTCTCAGTATGAATACACATTTTCGCTCCAACCAAACTAGGAAGAGGTTGGCATATGTGGGCGCACATGCTGTGCCCATCACCGTGACTTGGGTCTGTAAGTAAAATTGATTGACCAAGGTAAATAAGTGGTATTTTAGTACAAATTCAAGTAGTTTGAGAATAAACATCTCATGTATAGGTTCTTCCTTGGAACCCTCTTCTAGAAAGAACTGAACTGTGCGGAGGCCCCTGTCGTGTGCCATGGATGTGTAAAGGGCCTCAACGTCTGCAGTTACCAGCCAGGTTTCTTTCCTGACGGTGATGTTATCTAATCGATGTAGAACTTCCATCGTGTCCTTTACAAAAGAAGACAGGGCTTCTACAAATTCCCTCAACCTATGGTCAACATACTGACTGGCATGTTCTGAGAGGCACTCATTGCCCGACACAATTGGTCTTCCTGGAGGGATGTCAATATTTTTATGGATCTTGGGGATAAGGTAGAAACTAAAAAACTAAACCTATTAACCCCTAAACCGTCAAACACCCACATCGCTACTACTAAAATAAATCTATTAACTCCTAAACCGCCATCCCATCCCCTCGCATCGCAAATACTATAATAAACCTATAAACCCCTAAACTGCCGACCTCCCACATCGCAACTACTAAAATAAACCTATTAACCCCTAAACCAACGGCTGCCCACATAGCGACACACTAAACTATTAACCCCTAAACCTCACACCCACTAACTTTAAATTAAACTTTAAATAAAATCTTACCTGTGAAGAAAAAAAAAACTAAGCTTAAACTATAAATAAACTTAAATGGACACTCAATCAAAATTAAACTTTCATTATTCAGATAGAGCATGACATTTTAAACAACTTTCCAATTTACTTCCATTAACTAAATGTGCACAGTCTTTTTATATTTAAACTTTTTGAGTTACCAGCTCCTATTGAGCATGTGCAATAATAAGTGTGTATGCATTTGTGAATGGCTGATGGCTGTCACATGGTACATGTTTGCATTTGTGAATGGCTGATGGCTGTCACATGGTACAGGGGGAGTGGAAAAAGACATAACTTTTAAAATTGTCAGAAAAAAAAATCTACTACTTAGTTGAAGTTCAGACTAAGTGATATTGCATTGTCTTTTTATCTTGCATTTGTTGATTATGGAAATCTACTGTGTTGACTGGTCCTTTAAACATTTAAAAAAAACTATAATAAACGAAAAATAAAAAAAAAACTTAATTACAAATTATAAAATCCTAACAATCTGAAAAAAATAAAATAAATAAGATTACAGAAAATAAATGATATTATCCAAAATAATAAAAATTAAACCTAATCAAATACCCCTATAAAAACAAAAAAGCCACCCCAAAATAAAAAAACACCCCTTAATCTAACAATAAACTACAAATAGCCCTTAAAAGGGTATTTTGTAGGGCATTGCCCTAAGTCAAACAGCTCTTTTACATAAAACAAATTACAAAGTACCCCCTAACAGTAAACCCAACCAACCCCCCAAAATTAAAAAAACTACCTCTAAAAAAACCTATTTACACATTGCCCCTAGCCCTTAAAAGGGCAATCAGCTCTTTCGTGCCCATTAAAAAAAAATAATCCCCAATCTAAAAAAAAAAAAAAAAAGACAAACAACTAACACTAACCTCGAAATAGGTACTCACCATTCCTGAAGTCTAGCGGTGAAGGTCTTATTCCAGGCTGCTCCATCTTCATCCAGCACAGCGACATCTTATTTCTTCATCCGGAGCGAAGGCGCCGAGGAACAGGAACGGCGGGCACAGAGCCATCCAGCATGGAGGATCTTCTTCATGTGATCGTCGCTGCACACTGAAGATTGAATGCAAGGTACCCGTTTTATATTGGGGTATCTTGCATTCCTATTGGCTGAAATTTTTAAATCAGCCAATAGGATTAGAGCTGCTTAAATCCTATTGGCTGTTAAAAGGGCCTTTAAACCCTGTTGGCTGATTTGAAGGGCTATTTGTAGTTTATTGTTAGATTAGGGGGTGTTTTTATTTTGGGGTGGCTTTTTGTTTTTAATAGGGGTATTAGATTAGGTTTAATTTTTATTATTTTGGATAATTGTTTATTTTCTGTAATCTTAGTTTTTTTTATTTTTCATAATTTGAGTTGTTTTCTTTTTGTAGTGTTAGGATTTTTTAATTTTGTAATTTAAGTTTTTTTTTATTTTTAGTTTATTATAGTTTTTTAAAATAGTAATGTTAGCCTTTAGGTTTTTTTTATTTCACAGGAAAGTTTTTATTTATTTGAAGGTAGTTATATTGTAAGTTTAATTTAAAGTTAGGGGGAGTGATATGTGCAGGGGTAAACAGGTTAATTTAGGTAGTTGAGATGTGGGTGTTTGGTGGTTTAGGGGTTAACAGGTTTAGTATTTGCGATATGGGTGTTTGGCGGTCTAGGGGTTAATAGTTTTCGTTTAGTATTTGTGATGCGGGGGTGGAGGTTTAGGGGTTAATAACTTTATTTAGGTGTAAGCGATGCGGGTGCGGCGACTTAGAGGTTAATAGGTTTATTTAGTGTCGGCAATGTCAGGGGGTGGCGGATTAGGGGTATTTAGACTAAGGGTTTGTGTTAAGGTGTTAGGTTTTTACATAACTTTCTTGTCCCCATAGACATCAATGGGGATTGCGTTATAGAGATCGCCATTCCGCAATCTCAGGTGTTAGGTTTTTTTTTAACACTTTGTCTCCATTGATGTCTATGGGGAAAAACGTGCACGAGCACGTCAAATCAGGACTTGGCTTTTGTGCAGTATGGAGCTTAACGCACCATACCGCACAACACAAGAAGGTTTTTGTATAACTTGTAATGGCAGCGATATGGAAAGTGCGGTACCGCTAATTTTTTTTGCGTTATTTACGCACCAGGTTTAGCGCACAACTTGTAATCTTGGTGAACGTAAATTGCAAAACCTTTCTGCAGTATTGCAATAATTTAACATACCAGCACTGTCATTGTCACCTCACAACAAAAGTTTTGTTATCACCTCTGCTGAGGTCAGTTAGGGACAAATATGTAGAGGAGTGAGGCTTGTAAAGTCTGCAGTGTGCACTTCCAATTCTCAGAAATGGAAATCCTACCAGATTCAAAGTTAAAATTACAGGAACATGGTGTAAAACAAATAACGTATATAGCAAATATTTTTACCATATGCATTTAAAAATATTTATATTACGATCTTTTATTCATGTCCCTTTAAAAGGACAGTAAAGCCAAAATAAAACTTCAATGATTCAGACAGAGAATATGATTTTAAGCAACTTTTCAATTTGCTTCTATTATAACATTTGCTTCATTGTCTTGGTATCCTTTGTTGAAAAAGCAGGAACGCACTACTGGGAGCTAGCTGAATACATAAAGGCAAGCCAATGACAACTGATATATGTATGTGTAGCCCAGTAGTGGTTTGCTGCTCCTGAGCCTACCTAGGTATGCAACAAAGGATAGCAAAAGAACAAAGCAAATTAGCTCACAGAAGTAAATTGGAAAGTGTTTTAAATTTGCATGTCCTAAAAAACATAATTTATGTAAGAACTTACCTGATAAATTCATTTATTTCATGGTGGCAAGAGTCCATGAGCTAGTGACGTATGGGATATACATTCCTACCAGGAGGGGGCAAAGTTTCTCAAACCTTAAATGCCTATAAATACACCTCCCACCTCACTCATATCTCAGTTTAATGTATAGCCAAGTTAGTGAGGTATAAAAAGGAGTAAAAGCATAAAAAAAGAGGAACAGGATAAAGTGCTTTATATAAAAAAAATCATAACCCTCCAAAAATTGGGTGGGTCTGATGGACTCTTGCCACCATGAAAGAAATTAATTTATCAGGTAAGTTCTTACATAAATTATGTTTTCTTTCATATAGGTGGCAAGAGTCCATGAGCTAGTAAAGTATAATACCCAAGATGTGGAAGTCCACGAGCCACTAGAGAGGGAGGCATAAAATAAAAACAGCTATTTCCGCTGAGAAATTAAATCCAAAAAAATTATTATAAGGGGAGCTGTGATTATCCAAAAAAGAGCGTTACTGCTAATGTTTGCAGGACGCTGATAGGAAAAGAGCCCCAAATGTCTTTCTCAAAGTGTTAGTCTTGATAAAATACCTATAACACAACTATTGGACAAAATTATTCTCCAGCCCAATGCTACACGATTGCCACGGTTGCAAGGACTGTGAGGAGCTGACAGCAAAAGCGTCTGGTGTAAGTACTTGTATACACCTTTTTTAAAACACCAATACCGCCTGTAACGAGACCATTCTGTCTCCCTTGTCTTTTTAGAAATTTATCACCACTAAGGAATCGTTTCAGTAACTTCACTAACTTCATCAAATTAACCTTTAGAGGAATTTTACAAAAACAAAACTTTTAGAGGAGTTTTCTTTTACCAAAAACGAACTTTTTATTATATGTACTTATATGAATTTGTTTAGGAAAATTTGTGTGTATTTTCATGTTTAACCTGTATTTTGATTGATCAATTTTAAACAATTAAATTTGTGTTTTTTAAAAACTGAATTTGTATATATAGTAATATGTTGGATTATTAAATTGTGGAATTTTCAAACTGTGCAGTGTATCCCCACCTATAATTAATTATAATTACATTATTTTAATTGAGGTACTACATTTAGAGACAGACATTGGATAGATACTGGCTAGCAGGTTTTAAAAGTAGATATCCTCTATTTTTTAATCAGCGCTTTCTTTTGTTGTTTCAATAACTGGACATTTGGACAAGGTCCGCATACCAGAACCTGTGAGGCCATGCTGGTGCTATCAGAAACAAATAAGATTGTTCCATTATGATCTGTGAAATCACTCCCAGAGGTGAAAAAATGTAAGCAGGTTGGTAAAACCAAAGAACTGCTAGAGCTTTCATTGATTCCGCATTAGGATCCCTGGACCTGGAGAGGTATCTGGGAAGTTTCTTGTTTAGACAAGAGGCTATCAGATCTATGTCTGGAAGACCCCACATCTGCACAATCTGATAGAACACATCTGGATGGAGAGACCACTCCCCTGATGTAGAATCTGACGGCTGAGATAATCCGTTTCCAAATTGTCTACACCTGGTATATGAATCGCAGTGATTAGACAAGAGTTGGATTCAGCCCAAGAAAGTATTAGAGACACTTCTTTCATTGCTAGGGGACTGTGAGTCCCCCTTGATGATTGACATATGCCACTGTTGTGATATTGTCTGTTTGAAACCGCATATACAGTTCTCTCTTGAATAGAGGCCAAGCCTGAAGAGCTCTGAAAATAGCATAGAGTTCTAATATTGATTGGTAACCTCGCCTCTCGAGGATTCCAAACTCCTTATGCTGTCAGAGACCCCCAGACAGATCCCCAACCTGTGAGACTTGCATCTGTTGTAGGAGGTAGGACGACCAAAGGTGGCCCCTTAAACAATAAGGTGATGGTTTAACCACCAAGTCAGAGAGAGTTGAGTGTTGGGATTTAAGTATATCAGTTGTGATAGCTGAGTATAATCCCTGCACCATTGGTGCAACATGCAAAGCTGTAGAGGTCTCATATGGAAACAAGAAAAAAGGATTGCGTCCAATGCTGCAATCATGAGACCTGAAGTGACCTTGCTGAACAAAAAGGCAGAATAGTCCTTATAGCCACCAACTTGAAAATTGGGACTCTTACAAAACGATTTAAAGTTTTCAGATCCAAAATTGATCTGAAAGAATTTTCTTTCTTTGGTACAAAGAATAGATTTGAATAAAAAAACAATCCTTGATCCTGCTGTAGAAACGGGATAATTACCCCTGAAAGTTCTAGATCTGAAACACATTTCAGAAAGGCTTGAGCATTTACTGGGTATTTTGTTACATGGGTAAGAAAGAATCTTCCCAAAGGAGGTCTTATTCTGAATCCTATTTGACACCAATGAGAAAATATATTCTGAATCCACCGATTTTGGACAGAGTAGCTTTAGTCTGCCCCCTACCAGAAGAACAGGCTTGAGGGCCGCACCTTCATGTAGGTTTAGGGGCAGGATTTGGTTTCTTACAAGTCTTGGATTTATTCCAATTCGGAGATGGTCTCCAATTAGAGCCAGAGACCTTAGGGGAAGGAGTGGTTTTATGTTCTCTATTCTGACGAAAAGAATGAAAACTATTGGGAGCTTTAAATTTACCCTTAGGATTTCTTGTCTTGGGGCAGAAAAACTCCCTTACCCCAGTAACAGTGGAGATAATAGAATCCAATTGCGAACCAAAAAGAATTTTACCTTAAAAAGAGAGATAATAATCTAGTTGTATACACCATGTCACCATTACAAAATTTAAGCCGTAAAGCTCTTCTAGTTAGAATGGCTAAAGACATAGATCTTTAAATAACATCAAATAAAGCATCACAAATAAAATGATTTGCATGTTGAAGTAAAACAATAATGTTAGATCATTCAGAATCTGAAGACAACTGCTGTGCTTAACCGTCTAACCAAAAAGTAGAAGCATCAGCAACATCAGCCATAGATATAACAGGTCTAAGAATATAGCAAGTATGTAAATATGCCCTTCTTAGATAAGATCCAAGCTTTCTATCTAAAGGATCCTTGGCTCCAGGTAAAGGATACAATTTCTTAAACCTAGAAGAAGGGTTAAAAAAGGTACCAGGCTTAGATCATTACTAGCTTTATTCATAGGAGATTTAGACTCCTCAATACCCAAAGTAAACAAAACTTCCTTTAAGAGAGAACATAAAATAAAATCCTTAAAATCATTGCCTGCAATTCCTTGACAAGTGAGGTTCTCATTACCAAACCGCTGTGAAGAGCCAGTGAGTCTGCTATCACCTGACGGCTGTAAGGAGAGAGTATACCGGAGAGAGCAGGCTGGTTTGCTCTGACAACCAGTCTATTTCTACAAGCACATTGGTGTGCTCGGCCAGAGTGTGAGTACCCTGGGAACAGATTATTGCTGTATGTGTGGGTATTGTGGCTGTGGATACACACAATGGTCGCCCTTGTTTGTTTTTAACCCATACAGATTTGCCTGTAGTCGTTTGAAGAAGGGATTCAATTTAGCGACCATTGAGAGCCTACTGCTGTCGGCTGAAAGTGTATTGGACTTCACAATTGATCCAACAGACTGTTTGTTCTAGCTCACACATAGTGATACTTAACATTTAATGAGGTGCCACTTTTCATTCCTATCTCTTTAAGTATTTTTTATGTTATATATTTTATGGTTATTTTAGGACCCATTAGCGCCCTCTGGTGTTTCTTTGCACCTTTTTGGATTTTTCATTATACATAGCTTTTTTAGTATATGTGTTGTGAGGTGCAGCTTTTCATTATTTATATTGTCCAAGTATACTTTGTTATACTTTGCATTATCATATTGCTATTATTGTCTCCAAGTATACATTTCATTGCTAGGGGTTTATTGTAATAATTTTTGTTTTTTTTGGCTAGATTTTAGAGCCGTTTTGCACTGCATTTATGCAGCTCATTTAACAGTGGGTCATATATGTTATCGATACATCTTATGTTGTACCATAGCGC
Organism: Bombina bombina; assembly: GCF_027579735.1. Taxonomy (NCBI): domain Eukaryota; kingdom Metazoa; phylum Chordata; class Amphibia; order Anura; family Bombinatoridae; genus Bombina; species Bombina bombina. The sequence goes on from NC_069508.1 coordinate 177,319,938, forward strand.
CCTCTAGTGATCTTTTCACATATTTATTCATAAAATACTGCATGAAAGCTCTTTAAATGTTTTCTGAGAACACTGAATGAGCTGGGTGCGAAGCTTATAAAAGCAATTTTGGTGGGAATTTTTTTTTTGGCGCCAACAAAATGATGACTCGTCACCCTATGACATAAATAGCATCATCACATGTGCGACATGCAAAGCTGTAGTGGAATTCTAATACACCTATAATACACCTATCACTCTAAAAAGTAGGTAAGAATTTTGATTGCATATACAAAAAAAACAAAATGTACCCTAATAAAGCCTAATGGATACTTTTATTATAGCTGCATAAAATGTGATTATCAACATTCCATGAGACTAACATAATACTTAGCATCCTAATTTATAAATAAATTACTAGCGCCAAAAAAAACCTGTATGTTTCACAGACACAAATAAAGTCGCTAAAAAAGTGCACTGAATTACTGACTCAAGGCATGTATACAAACAATATATAACAACTTTAGTTAAAAATTGCCCCATCCATAGCTGAGAGTGTCTTATATAATAAAAGTATTTATTTACGGTGTAAGACACCAATCCACATATAGCAGACAGCCAAACCAGTACTGAAACACATCAGCAGAGGTAATGGTACAAGAGTAGATTGTCGATCTATAAAGGGAGGCAGCAGATGAATCTCTGCGACCGATTTACAGAGAGCCTTATGAAAAGATTTCACATAGGTGAAAACATGGTATCATCAGAACAATACTCCCTTCACATCCCTCAGACAAACACTGCACTTAGAGAGAAACTGGGCTTAAATATGCTTAGAAGCGCCTTTCACTGAAGAAATCAAGCACATCATGCTTCCCCACCTCCTAAGGAGGCAAAGTTTGTAAAACTGAGGTATGAGTGAGGTGGGAGGTGTATTTATAGGCATTTGATGTTTGGGAAACTTTACCCCCTCCTGGTAGGAATGTATATCCCATACGTCACTAGCTTATGGACTCTTGCTACCTTTATGAAAGAAATTTGGATTTTATTTCCATTTAACGTATTTAGCAATCTCTGATCATTCATAGCACAGATATGATCTTTAATATCATTATCAAACGTTACCTCCTCATTGAAGGGAATTGGGGGGACGGTTGGGTCCAGTCGGAACATTTCTTCACAGAGTAGCGCTCTCATACACAGAGCCAGGCTCTCCACATCCCTCGCTAACGGTCCAGTCATTGCCATCACTAAAATAAAAACAGAGGCTGTGGAACGTTCCAACACTATGGGGAACTGGAATCATAAACTGACACTGCAGAACATTTTTAAATCAGTGTTTTCCTAGAAGTGCTTCTTGTAACTTTGGACCTTTCTAAATCTCTGGTTTTCTCAAGCTGTTCCTAAACACAGGGAAGTCCTCTATAGTGAGTGTCTGCACCTAAAAGCTGCTGTCAAAACACTTTAAACATATAACATAGGTCCAGTTTAAAGGGGCAGTATACACCAATTTTCATATAACTGCATGTAATAGACACTACTATAAAGAATAATATGCACAGATACGGATATAAAAATCCAGTATAAAACGGTTTAAAAACTTACTTAGAAGTTCTCAGTTTAGCTCTGTTTAAAAGGTTACTGGAACACCCACTGCAAGTGGTTATTGAGCAAAAAGAGCAGACACTCCCACCCCCTTCCTTTGCATATGAAAAGAACCTTTACACAAACAGGAGCAAGCTGGTGTAGGTGTAGATCAGTATTCTCCTAAAACTTTGGGGCGTGGTTAGGAGTTTGAAAATCAGAGCAATATTATTTAAAAATAAGCAAAACTATCTATTTAAAAAAAACAAAAAACTGTATGAACTATATAAATGGATCATCTACAAAACATTTACATATGCAAAGAAAAATCTAGTGTATAATGTCCCTTTAAGAAAACAGGAACTTGGTGGCCCAGGGGAGAATGCTGGGAATGAGGGAAGGCTCTGGGTGATGAAGAAGGCATCCCTTGTGGTCAGCAGAACAGAGCTCCCAGATGTGACCAATCCTGCAAACTATCAAATGATGGGGAACTCGTTAGCAAGAGTCTTACCTGATTTTTGTCCAGGTGAGCTGGACATCACACCAATCTTGCTGAAAAAGGAACAAACAATATCTAATAAAGATTTGCACAATATAAAAAAAAAAATCATATATAAATTGTGAGTCTTTCCTACAGTGTTATTAGCACGATTAAAACACATAGGACTAGAGTATGAGTGGTGCACTAACAGATGCGCACAAGCGAAAAGGGATTTTTTGCGGCTCTTTGCGTGTGAGAGAAGTAGCGCAGGATTCTGAGCTCGCTTGAGCACAATTGAATTTAACATGTGTTGAGATGCTGCTACTTCAGAGCTCTGGTTTACTGTTGCACAAAAAATGAACAAAAAACATCAAAAATACATGTAAAATGTACAGTTACACTCATAACACTGTCTAATAAAACAATTTATTTTTTTAAAAAAGGTGCATTAAAAAGTTATAAGGGGGGGGGACTTCCGGGTAGCGGCCATGACAGGCTGCAAATTCATCAGCTCCTGCAACTTTCTGCACCAGAATGAGTAAAATTCCACTTTTACCACTTCATTGCATATTTTATTGGATCTTGGATATACAAGAAAGGGAGCCTGTTCACACCATGCTATTATCTGTTGCACAGAGATAATACTCAGCGTACCGGAACGATTCAAGGGTTGCGGCCTACCATCTCAATACCCCCCGGCAGGACATTAATCTGTCTCTGTCGTTAAGAAGCAGCGAATCCCGCAAATCGCTGCAAATTTTCTCCTCTACAAGGCACAATATCTTTTCAGAGAACCACTGTGTGTTTTACCCTTGCTTGCGGTACTTACTTATATACCCGCTATGCAGATCCCCTCAAGATTCCTGGGGGAGTTGCGCAGCTTGCTCCAAAACCATCATGCCGCCCTAGAAACTCAGCTTACAATGGCATTTGGTCTCGGCAGTGCTAATTTATCCTGTACTCTTACCCTACCTACAGCTTGTGAGATGGAAAGAGGGGAGGCTGGCGCTTTGGGGCCCCGGCGCCTAGCCCCTGCCTCCAGTACATCACATGTAAGCGGATTGCCTGGATCTACGGGAACAGTACAGCAGACTGACCCAGAGTTAGGAATAATGACACCAGCTGTTTTGAAAAACTTTACCAGCATGCTGCAAGTGCAAGTTGGAGCCTTCCTAGGACCACAATTGAAGAGACCGCAGGTGCGTGAAACTATGGAACGCAACAGGCAACTGCTTCCAGTACAAAAACAAGGCTGCTCCGGTGCGATTCCCTTGTTACAGGCTAAATGCCTCCCTTCAGCCGCACTGAAGCCGCATATGCTCCCCTGCGATGGAGCTTACGGATTGCCGATTAGGACACCATCATATATGCATTACCGTGTTGTTTGGGATCCAGGAGCCTTGCTCCCCTTTCATGCTCGAGGGGTGTCCTGAGGGCTAATAAGTATGGCAGTCAGCCGCTAACTGAGCATTAAGGTAAATCGTACTGACTGAGGAGCCAAGAGTGTGATGACTTTAAAGCCCATTACTACTTCAAGCAGTGTCTTTTTGCTCCCTATATAAGGCTGATGGATCTTATTGCATGGACTTTAGGTTAATGTACATTATTGCTCATATAGTTTTCCTTTTGCATGTTTACATTTATCTTTCATAATTAAGCACAGTTTGATACTAAACATTGGTGAATGCTCATGTTGCTCATATTCTATGAATCTGTGGTTGCATTATATTCTATGTATTTAAGCATTGTACAGGTTTTTTGAATTTTACTCTGAGGCTATAACCCCCTTTATATTGCGCTGCGAAATTTTTTCTCAATGGCCTTTAATGCAGGCTGGTCCTGCATATGTATCCTTACGTTGAGCTATGCTGGTACTTACACATATGCTACCTTGACCTGGCTTGAGAGCTGAATACCCGCAGGAGGTAGTATTATATTATACTGCTTATATCTTAGCATTCCCATTTAGGCATCCAGCATGGCCTAACCACAGTTATACCATTTGGCCGCATTAGCCCCTTCATTATCAATATAACCCTTCCTCTTACATATGCAATAAAGGGGATCTTCAGACCTGCAGTTACATCTCTTGTCAATAGGATATAAGTTAATATTACTTGCCAACTGTATCATAAGAATGTGCGCCATATTCAGTATGTTTTTCCTTGCAGTGCCCATGTACAGTATCATATGTCAAAGAGAGCATAACATGCAGATCATTTTTTCTAGTACCATTGCTTGGCTATTTAGTTTTAATTATTTTGTGTCATAAGAAAAGATACATCGACTTAGGGTAGTGACTCATAATTAGCTATTAAGAAATACTAGCATGGTGTCTAGTTTTTAGGGCTTGTCTGTTTCCAACCTGACTCCTCCCCTCTTTACTCATACAATGGTGGGGATCGTTAGAACAGTAGTTAAGTTTTATGATTACAGTAAGCGTATTTTTTTTTTCTTTTCAACTATTTTCTTTTCTTCTATATGTATAATAAGGGTTTATACCTTGTTTATTGTGTCAGCTTTACAGTTAACAGGTGTCGCATTATAAAACTGAAAATTATGAGGTGAATATAATGAGACCCATGAGTGGTCTCTACTACTTCAGACAGACTTCTGTAAACATCATTTATTCCTCTACAGACTGGGGTCCAAAAGCGGCCTCTTCTCTTGGTAAAGAAGTCTTTGATTTTTATAGGCATTTATAACTTATGTCTCTCAGGGGCATAATTGATATTATCAATCTCAAGCTTTGTAGTTCATTATGTATTTTGTATAGATATACCTTGTTATTGCTACTTTTTTCTGTATAACTGTGTAATGCTTCACTGTTTTGCCTGTATGCCGAAAATTTCCCTCAATAAAAAAAAAAAAAAAAAGTTATAAGGGATCAAAGATAGGTAGTCTCAGATGTTAGGAAAAAAAAAAGAAAAGGGATTTAACAGACATATACTGTACATGTATAAAAAGAGAGAAGCGCTCAACCTGGGAACGAACAATAGCATAATAGCTTGTTCTATGGCTAGTTACCACCCTAGAAGCAGCCTCTTTTTGCTCAATAAGTCTCCCTAAGTGTGATGCGGGAATCCAGACGTGGACCTGTTGCTCAGTGTGCCTAGAGGGATATGGCTGCACCTCACTGACGAGGCCCACAATAGGCCGAAACGTACGTCTGGGGTTTTGCTGTTTCTCTTGTTCAGAGAGGGATTGCCTGGTATTTCGGGGCTGGACTGTACTGTGAAGTCAGGATCAGACTGATATGCTACAGAAAAGTTCTTCTCTGTGAAAGGCACATATTGAGCAAAAAGAGGCTGCTTTTAGGGTGGTAAATAGCCATAGAACAAGCTATTATGCTATTGTTCGTTCCCAGGTTGAGTGCTTCTCTCTTTTTATATATATGTACATGTATATATATATATATATATATATATATATATATATATATATATATATATATATATATATATATATATGTGTGTGTGTGTGTGTGTGTGTGTGTGTGTGTGTGTGTGTATGTGTGTATATATATATATATATATATATATATATATATATATACACATACACACATACATACATACATACATACATACATAATCTCACAAAAGTGAGTACACCCCTCACATTTTATTATATCTTTTCATATGACAACACTGAAGAAATTACACTTTGCTACAATGTAAAGTAGTGAGTGTACAGCCAGTATAACAGTGTACATTTGCTGTCCCCTCAAAATAACTCAACACACAGCCATTAATGTGTAAACCGTTGGCAACAAAAGTGAGTGCACCCCTAAGTGGAAATGTCCAAATTGGGCCCAATTAGCCATTTTCCCTCTCTGGCGTTATGTTACTCGTTAGTGTTACAAGGTCTCAGGTGTGAATGGGGAGCAGATACGCTAAATTTGGTGTTATCGCTCTCACACTCTCTCATACTGGTCACTGGAAGCTCAACATGGCACCTCATGGCAAAGAACTCTCTGAGGATCTGAAAAAAAGAATTGTTGCTCTACATAAAGATGGCCTAGGAAATAAGAAGATTGCCAAGACCCTAAACTGAGCTGCAGCATGGTGGGCAAGACCACACAGTGGTTTCACAGGACAGGTTCCACTCAGAACAGGCCTCGCCATGGTCGACCAAAGAAGTTGAGTGCATGTGTTCAGCATCATATCCAGAGGTTGTCTTTGGGAAATAGACGTATGAGTGCTGCCAGCATTGCTGCAGAGGTTGAAGGGGTGGGGGGTCAGCCTGTCAGTGCTCAGACCATATGCCGCACACTGCATCAAATTGGTCAGCAAGACTGTCGTCCCAGAAGGAAGCCTCTTCTAAAGATGATGCACAAGAAAACAGTTTACTGAAGACAAGCAGACTAAGGACATGGATTACTGAACCATGTCCTGTGGTCTGATGCAACCAAGATAAACTTGATTGGTTCAGATGGTGTCAAGCGTGTGTGGCGACAACCAGGTGAGGAGTACAAAGACAAGTGTGTCTTGTCTAGAGTCAAGCATGGTGGTAGGAGTGCCATAGTCTGGGCCTGAATGAGTGCTGTCGGCACTGGGGAGGTACAGTTCATTGAGGAAACCATGAATGCCAACATGTACTTTAAGTACTTTAACATACTGAAGCAAAGCATTATCCCCTCCCTTCAGAGACTGGGCCGCAGGGCAGTTTGACCACTGCCATGCTAAAGAAGCTGGGGGTAAAGGTGATGGACTGGCCAAGCATGTCTCCAGTTTTAAACCCTATTGAGCATCTGTGGGGCCTTCAGAAACAGAAGGTGGGGGAGTGCAAGGTCTTTAACATCCACCAGCTCCGTGATGTTGTCATGGAGGAGTGGAAGAGGACTCCAGTGGCAACCTGTGAAACTCTGGTGAACGCCATGCCCAAGAGGGTTAAGGCAGTGCTGGAAAATAATGGTGGCCACACAAAATATTGACACTTTGGGCCCAATTTGAACATTTCCACTTAGGGGTGTACTCATTTTTTGCCAACGGTTTAGACATTAATGGCTGCGTGTTGAGTTATTTTGAGGGGACAGCAAATTTACACTGTTATACAGGCTGTACACGCACTACTTTACATTGTATCGAAGTGTAATTTCTTCAGTGTTGTCACATGAAAAGTTAATTTAAAATATTTACAAAAATGTGAGGAGGGGTGTACTCACCATGTCATTTTTATATATGGATACATAATTAAAAGTTAATTTTTATGAAAACAGTGAGTGCCTTTTTTTGCTGGGACTGTATATATATATATATATATATATATATATATATATATATATATATATATACACACACACACATATATATATATATATATATATATATATATATATATATATATACACACACATATGAAGTCTATGGGGGAATACAGACTTTTCCACTCAACTAAATCCTATGCTCTCCAACATTTCATCCCTCTCTTGCCAAAACCTCATGGCTTTATAGTATAATTCGGCACTAAAACCAACACTTGACAAAGCTGCACCCTCCACTGTTCGCCGTACATCAAATCACTCAACGGAAACCGTGGAACACCAAACAGACCAGATATCTTCAGCGATGTTCACGGGCTGCTGAACGGCAGTGGAGGAAATCACGCACCTGTGCTGATTTTCGGCATTATAAATTCATCCTTAACGGGTCATGAAACACAACATTTTTCTTTCATGATTCAGATAGAGAACACATTTAACAACTTTCTAATTTACTTCTATTATCTAATCTGTTTCATTCACTTGGTATTATTTATTGAAGGAGCAGCATCGTACTAATGGTTTCTAACTGAACACATGGGTGAGCCAATCACAATCAATAAATATATGCAGCCACCAATCAACAGCTAGAACCTAGGTTCTCTGCTGCTCCTGGGCTTGCCTAGATAAACTTTTCAGCAAAGGACAACAAGAGAAGGAAGCAAATTAAATAATAGAAGTAAACTTGAAAGTTGTTTAAAATTGTATTCTCTATCTGAATCATGAAAGAAAATTTTTGGGTTTCATGTCCCTTTAAGTCCTACAACTCTGCGCTCAGCCTGGCCAAACAAGTCTATTTCTCCTCCCTTGTGTCATCTCACGCATCCAACCCCAGAAAGCTGTTCTCAACTTTTCACTCCCTTCTACGTCTGCCTGCACCCCCCGCCAACTACAACCCTCATTGCTCAGATTATTGCTGCTCACTTCAAAAATAAAAATGACACCATTAGAAAAGAGATCTACAACTCACACCCCTCAAACCCAGCAATGCTACCCACCCCTTCTATTAACAAAACTCTATGCTACTTCCCTCCTGTAACAGAGGAAGAAGTCTCTGCACTCCTATCCTTGGCTCATCTCACAACCTGCCCACTTGATCCTATTAGTTCACGACTTCTTCCCTCTCTCTCTGCTTCACTAACCCCTACCCTAACTCATCTATTTAACCAATCTCTCACCGCTGGCACATTTGCTGATACATTCAAGCATGCGTGATTAGCGTGCTTTATAAGTACCCAATACATACATACATGCAAGGGGAGGGAAATGAAATAACTGAAATTTGTCACAAAAAATAACTACTACACATCTGAAATTCAAATTAAGTGCTATTGCATTGTATTTTTATTATGCATTTGTTGATTATGCAATTCTACTGTATTTAATGATCCTATAAATGTCAAACAAGGAACCAACCTGATTCTGTTACCACTTAGCTTCAAGCCACACAGTCCACAGAAAGAGCAGGGAAATCGTATACTTCCCCCGATATCTGAGCCAAAGCCCAAAATGGACCCCCCAGCTGAAATGAGAGCACCTTCCCCTCCAGAGGATCCTCCAGGCGTCTTCTTGTGGTTAAGAGGATTTAGTGTCCGTCCAAAGATAAGATTACTGCAGTCATAGCTGTGAAAAGTGACAAGGAAATTAAAATCAAATCAAGAATGCAAAAGACTCATATGTCCAATTAAAGGTACAGTCAACACTAAAATTGTTATTATTTAAAAAGATAGATAACGCCTTTACTAGCCATTCCCCAGCTTTGCACAACCAACATTGTTATATTAATATACTTTATAACATTTAAACCTCCAGATTTCTCTGTTTCTAAGACACTAAAGACAGCCTCTTATCACATGCTTTTTTATTAGCTTTTCACTACAGGAGAATGCTAGTTCATGTGGGCCATGTAGATAACATTGTGCTCACTCACATAGAGTTATTTAAGAGTCAGCACAACACAGAACTAATTGGCTAAAATGCAAGTCAATAGATAATAAATAAAATGTCATGTGAGCAGGGGCTGTTAGAGAGGCTTTAGATACAAGGTAAAAAGTATATTAATATAACAGTAATCCAAAAAGGTGCAAAGAAAACACCAGAGCGCGCTAATGGGTCCTAAAATGACCATATGATATATAACATGTAAAATGCTTAAAAAGATAAGAATGAAAAGTGGCACCTCATTAAATGTTAAGTGTCACAATATATGAGTCCACAATGTGTGAGCTAGAACAAACAGTCTGTTGGATCAATCGTAAAGTTCAATACACTTTCAGCCGACAGCAGTAGGCTCTCACTGGTCTCAAAATTGACTCCCTTCTTCAAACGGCAACAGGCCAATCTGTGTGGGTTAAAAACAAACAAAGGGCGACCATTGTTTGTATCCACAGCCACAATACCCCACACACAGCAATATTCTGTTCCCAGGGTACTCACACTTTGGCCGAGCACACCAATGTGCTTGTAGAAATAGACTGGTTATTAGAGCAAACCAGCTTGCTCTCTCCGGTGTACTTTCTCCTTACAGCCGTCAGATGATAGCAGTCTCACAGCGGTTTGGTAATGAGAACCTCACTTGTCAATGAATTGCAGGCAATGATTATAAAATAAAATCCTTTAATCATTGATAAAACAAGAGTCCTTAAAATACAAGTAGGTGAACAATGTGTAACAGTAGTATTTGCTACGCGTTTCTCGGCTCACTTGGCCGTTTCCTCAGGCATAATACTACAAACTTTTGAACCGGCTATATAATGCCACTCATTACCAAACCTGTAATTACTCCCTCCCCTTTCCTTTACTTGGGGGTGTGTACAATCTAACCAATGAGTGCCTATCATCCTCCGACTTATAAATAGCCACCATATTAATACTGTCTCCCTCCTAATAAATATATATAATATCATATGTCCATAGTGATATCCCTATGTTAACTTCACACATCAATACATGCATATCATATTAAAATTAGATGATACGATTGATGTGGTCACTTGACGACCCTGTTTTCACACAGCAAATTTTGTTGGAATTAGCGTATATTGACCCCACCTCTATACAGATGTCTATATATATATATATATAAAAACGGGAAGCAATCCAGTTCAATATTTACAAGTATAGTCATACAAAATTGTTAAAAATATATATATGTCGCCACCTTAATTGTCTAAATCCAATATAGAACTGTTATTAAACACATAGATAAAAGCGATATTGTGGCTATATCGTTCTAAATTTTAAATTTGCGTAAGGTCAATAATTATAAAATATTTTATGATATTCTAGCTATATGTTTCTAAAAAAAAATTGCGCAAGAGTACAATCCTAATCGATAAATACTGCAGTATTTACTGTATTATAATGGTATGTAGGGAACGAAATATTTATAAGACCCAAAGTTCTATATACTCAAATGAAATATAAATACCAACTCAAATCTCGCCAAATGATGGGCATCTATATGTACGAGACACTAACGAGAAATAGAGAAAAAAAAATTATAAAAATATTTACAAATACCTTTTTAGTGTTTGTGTCCTATAAATGTGCACATATGTGCCTAAAATATAGTGAGCTAGTGGTGGTAGAATATAGGTTATTCTAACACTAAATAATGTTACAAACTAACCATTGAAGATGGTTATGTTTGCTCCAGTGATGCGTAATTACGATGTATAGTGCACAAACTTCTAAGTCAAATGTTTGAAGTGGAAGTGTAATTGGTGCTTGAGAACTGATAATGTTTGCAGCTTATATTTGGTTTGCACCATAACTGGCTATCCTCAGCTATAGTGTATCCAGATAATGAAATAATATGTGAATATAATTTTCGATTATCTGATCCATCTCACATTTAATGTATTTGCTAAATTCAAAAAATACTCGATATTAGTAAAATAAAGAAATAGTGAATAAGATTTCATATTTATATCAATTGGTATTATGTTTGAATAAGAAAGTGAAGTAAATATAAGTGATAAATAATAAATATATGTGATAAAATGCTAGTTAGCTGTGTGATCCTACTCTTATAAATGTTATGTGACTAAGATGTGTACCTGCAGTGTCTACAATCAACGATTTAAGATCTATGGGGTAATGTATTCAATGATACAAATGGTCTAATATCTAAACGGGATGTATATCCTACTAACTAGTGTGATATATAACATAAAAAAGGGGATGAAAATAAGTGTAGTGACGATTATGTCATCAATTCTAATCAGACCACATAGGAATTATTAACACTATCAAACCTAGTATATATAATAATCAATGTGAGATAATATAATAAATAAATGTGAATATATACATATATAGTAACAGAATTCTTGTCAAATTATACAAGAGCTCATAACTATACTCCAAATAGACTAATATTAATATCGATCATGAATTGTGTGATACTATGTGTACAGTGAGACACAAATATGGACTATGTCTATGTATAATGACAGAAGATTAGTCAATTTGTGAGAGAACTCTTGTCTCATCACATTAAAAATATATAATCAAATATAAGATCTGAGAAGGTAATGTGAACAACTTCTATATATAGCCCTACATGAGTATACTGCTAAAAAAATAATAATAAATATAACTCTACATACCTGAGGGACAAGTGTAATACACTAGCTCTCAAAAGGCTGCAGAGTCTATGACCTCATGGAGTCCATCAGGAAACAAAGAACCAAATCTGTGGATCCAATAAGTCTCCCTTTGACGCAACTTATTGAATCTATTAGAGCAAGGCATGCTTTCTAGCGGTGTAATTTTAAAACTACAAGGTTCCCCATTGTGTTCTTGAATGTAGTTTCTGGATACACTATGCTTGTCTGATTTTTTTCTAACATTTCTAAGGTGTTCACTCCATCTGGTGTGTATATTACGTGTAGTGCGCCCAAGGTACTGTACCCCACACTTGCAGAATAACGTAAATAACAAATGTTGAGCTGCAGTTGAGGTGTTCTCCGATTTGGAATACTTCCCCAGTCGTCTGGGCTTTAATATTTTTTGCGCCATGAGTTATAAAATGGCACATATGGCATCTAGATCTCCCACACCTGTAGGCGCCTCTATGGTTTGTTCCATTGCTGAATGTGTTCCTAATGGCCTTTTTCGATATTTGACTTGTGTGAGTTTGAGCACTATACATCGTAATTACGCATCACTGGAGCAAACATAACCATCTTCAATGGTTAGTTTGTAACATTATTTAGTGTTAGAATAACCTATATTCTACCACCACTAGCTCACTATATTTTAGGCACGTATGTGCACATTTATAGGACACAAACACTAAAAAGGTATTTGTAAATATTTTTATAAATTTTTTTTCTCTATTTCTCGTTAGTGTCTCGTACATATAGATGCCCATCATTTGGCGAGATTTTAGTTGGTATTTATATTTCATTTGAGTATATAGAAATTTGGGTCTTATAAATATTTCATTCCCTACATACCATTATAATACAGTAAATACTGCAGTATTTATCAATTAGGATTGTACTCTTGCGCAAAAAAATTTTTAGAAACATATAGCTAGAATATCATAACATATTTTATAATTATTGACCTTACGCAAATTTAAAATTTAGAACGATATAGCCACAATATCGCTTTCATCTATGTGTTTAATAACAGTTCTATATTGGATTTAGACTATTAAGGTGGCGACATATATATTTTTTTAATATTTTTAACAATTTTTTATGACTATACTTGTAAATATTGAACTGGATTGCTTCCCGTTTATATATATATATATATATATATATATATATATATATATATATATATTTTACTCAAAGGGCAACTGGTAAAACATCTATCTGGTTGAGCTTTGGAGACGAACAGGTTTCACTGCCGAGGCGTATCAAGGTTGGCTATCCTTGTTATTTGTATGAACTATCCTTGTCATTAGTATGAACTATAGAGATCATGATAGAGGCTAAATAAAATCAGCTGCTCTAGACATCTGTATAGAGGTGGGGTCATTATACGCTAATTCCAACAAAATTTGCTGTGTGAAAACAGGGTCGGCAAGCGACCACAGCAATCGTATCATCTAATTTTAATATGATATGTATGTATTGATGTGTGAAGTTAACATAGGGATATCGCTATGGACATATGATATTATATATATTTATTAGGAGGGAGAGAGTATTAATATGGTGGCTATTTATAAGTCTGAGGATGATAGGCACTCATTGGTTAGATTGTACACACCCCCAAGTAAAGGAAAGGGGAGGGAGTAATTACAGGTTTGGTAATGAGCGGCATTATATAGCCGGTTCAAAAGTTTGTTGTATTATGCCTGAGGAAACGGCCAAGTGAGCCGAGAAACGCGTAGCAAATACTACTGTTACACATTGTTCACCTACTTGTATTTTAAGGACTCTTGTTTTATCAATGATTAAAGGATTTTATTTTATAATCATTGCCTGCAATTCCTTGACAAGTGAGGTTCTCATTACCAAACCGCTGTGAAGAGCCAGTGAGACTGCTATCATCTGACGGCTGTAAGGAGAAAGTACACCGGAGAGAGCAAGCTGGTTTGCTCTAACAACCAGTCTATTTCTACAAGCACATTGGTGTGCTCGGCCAAAGTGCGAGTACCCTGGGAACAGAATATTGCTGTGTGTGGGGGTATTGTGGCTGTGGATACACACAATGGTCGCCCTTTGTTTGTTTTTAACCCACACAGATTGGCCTGTTACCGTTTGAAGAAGGGAGTCAATTTTGAGACCAGTGAGAGCCTACTGCTGTCGGCTGAAAGTGTATTGAACTTTACGATTGATCCAACAGACTGTTTGTTCTAGCTCACACATAGTGGACTCATATATTGTGACACTTAACATTTAATGAGGTGCCATTTTTCATTCTTATTTTTTTAAGCATTTTACATGTTATATATCATATGGTCATTTTAGGACCCATTAGCGCCCTCTGGTGTTTTCTTTGCACCTTTTTGGATTTTTATTATACATAGCTTTTTTAGTATATGTTTTGTGAGGTGCAGCTTTTTATTATATATGTTGTCCTAGTATAATTTTATTTATACTTTGCCTTATTATTAGGGTTGCACCGATACCGATACTAGTATCGGTATCGGTACCGATACCAAGTATTTGCATGAGTACTTGTACTCGTGCAAATGCACCGATACTTAAACCGATACCTCCACTTCCTACCCATATGCTGTCTTGTGGCGTTTTTTTCAAACTGCATGTTACCATTTCATTTTAAACTGGAGTGGAGACTAAATTAAAAATTGTTTACTACTGTTCTGCCCATACAAATTGCTGTTATTTGTATTATTGTAGGAGAGATTACTGTACCACGTTCAGACAAACCCCTGAAGTACTGGGCAGTTAATAAACAGATTTCCAGCTCTGGCTTAAATGGCCCAAAAATATATTTCTGCCCCATGCAGTAGTGTGGAAAGTGAAAGACTGTTCAACTTAGAGTCAAACCTCCATACAAATGTCAGATTGATGTTATATAACAGCCCTACAACCCAATTGCATTACCCCTTTAAATTTAATATTTTATTGTAATATTTTTTTATTTATAAACATGTTCAGTGAACTTTTTTATTATTTCATAATGTCATTTGAATTACAGTCCTTTATAATTATAAAGAAGGAATCTTAAATAATTAGTCTGTATTGTGCTTGGTAAACTGTCACATAACATTAAAAAAAGTATCGGTAATTGGTATCGGCGAGTATTTGAAAACAAGTATCGGTACTTGTACTCAGTCATAAAAAAATGGTATCGGTGCAACCCTACTTATTATATTGCTACCATCGTCTCCAAGCATATATTCCATTGCTAGGGGATTTATTGTAATAATTTTTATACAGCTTACTTAACAGTGGGTAATATATACTATCGATACATCTTAAGTTGTACCATAGCGCCCTCTAGTGATCTTTTCACATATTTATTCTTTAGAATTAACACAACGGTGTTGGTTATGCAAAACTGGGGAATGGGTAATAAAGGGATTATTTATATTTTAAAACAATAAAAATTCTGGTGTAGACTGTCCCTTTAAGTTTTGTTAAAAAATGTAAATCCTCTCTCTAGGCATTTATCTATCAGCAGCACAAAACACAATGTCTGACATCATCAGCCATAGGATAGGTTGGTATGAGGAAATTCACGAAGCGAGTTACCACAGCACTACACAGATACATTACCCCAACATGTTCACTTTATTTATGCAAAACAGAAAGAGAAGCAGTCTGCCAGGAACGAACAGCAGCATCAATAGCTTGTTCTATGGCCCGGTTGCCACCTGGGAGTAGCTTCTTTCTGCCCAATTGTGCTTTTCACAGAGGAAAACTTTCCTGTAGTATATCAGTCTAGACTCTGATCCCGCAGACATGGTCAGTCCAGCCCTTAAATACCAGGCAATTGTTCTCTGAACAAGGAACAGGACAACCCCAGACCATCATTTTTTACTATTAAAGGGACAGTATACACCAATGTTCAAATAACTGCATGTTATAGAAACTACTATAAAGAAATGATGCACAGATACGGATATAAAAATCCTGTATAAAACTGTTTAAAAACTTACTTAGAAGCTCTTAGTTTAGCTCTGTTGAAAAGGTAGCTGGAAAGCCCACTGCAAGTGGTAAATAAGACACTCCCCCCTCCCCCTTCTTTTGCATATGAAAAGACCCTTTACACAAACAGCAGCAAGCTGGAGTAGGTGTCCGACGGTATTCTCAAAACTTTGGGGCTTGGTTAGGAGTCTGAAAATCACAGCAATGATATTTAAAAATAAGCAAAACTATACATTTAAAAAAACAAAACAAAAAATAAAAAAAAACTTTCTGGGCAATATAAATAGATCATCTACAAAACATTTATGCAAAGAAAAAAATGAGTGTATAATGTCCGTTTAAGGCAGGATCAGACTGATATGCTACAGGAAAGTTCTTCTCTGTGAAAGGCACATGTTGAGCAAAAAGAGGCTGTATCTAGGGTGGTAACTAGCCATAGAACAAGCTATTATGCTATTGTTTGTTCCCAGGTTGAGCGCTTCTCGCTTTTTCTTTATGCAAATGATGACGCTTAGGGAAGTCTCCCTAAGTGTGATGCAGGAATCCAGACGTGGACCCCGTTGCTCAGTGTTCAGGAAGGTAAACTCAGGAGCGTGCAGTTTTGCAAAAAGTTTATAAATTTGCAAGATCATTAGATGGCAGCACTTTTTTTTCTGCCATATATTGCTCCAGACATGTTTGATACCTATGTATTCAATAAAGGATACCATGAGAATGAAGCAATTTTGATAATAAAAGAAAATTAGAAAGTTGTTTAAAGTCATGAATCATGAAAGAAAAATGTTGGGTTTCATGTCCTTTTAAACACATTCAGCTAGATTGTGAGTTGTGCGTTACGAGTGAAAAATCAGTGTTATGGCTCTTTTTCACTACCGCTGGTATTACAGGTGTTGCAGGTATAGCTGTACCGCACACCGTTTTGGCCATAACGCAACGTAACTACCGCACGTTTCAAAATGTCCTTTTTTTAATGGGACTTCCATAGGGCCGGTATTACGAGTTTGCCTGTCCGGCCAAAAAGTGAGCGGTACAGCCTATAACTACAAGATCTGTACCGCCACCTGAAAGTCAGTAGTTATGGGTTTTACGTTACAGAGCTGTACCATAAAACTCATAACTAAAGTGTTACAAAGTACACTAACACCCATAAACTACCTATTAACCCCTAAACCGAGGCCCTCCCGCATCTCAAACACTAAAATAAAATTATTAACCCCTAATCTGCCGCTCCAGACATCGTTCCCACTATAAAAAACATATTAACCCCTAAACCTCCGCACTCCCACTAGTTAAATATTATTAACCCCTAATCTGCTGCCCCCAATGTCGTCGCCACCTACATACACTTATTAACGCCTAATCTGCTGTCCCTAACATTGCCGCAACCTACATTACTGTTATTAACCCCTAATCTGCTGCCCTAATGTCACCGCCACCTAGCAACACTTATTAACCCCTAATCTGCTGCCCCCAATGTCGCCGCTAGTATACTAAAGTTATTAAACCCTAACGTAACCCTAACACCCACTAACTTTAACCTAATTTAAATGATTCCAAATAAAAATTACAATTAATAGCTAAATTATTCCTATTTAAAACTAACTAAATACTTACCCGTAAAATAAAACTTAAGCTAGCTACAATATAACTAATAGTTATATTGTATCTAGCTTATGTTTTATTTTTATTTCACAGGTAAGTTTGTATTTATTTTAACTAGGTAGACTAGTTAGTAAATAGTTATTAACTATTTACTAGCTACCTAGTTAAAATAAATACAAATTTACCTGTAAAATAAAACCTAACCTGAGTTACACTAACACCTAACATTACAATAAAATTAAATACATTAAATTAAAAAAATACATTTATCTAAATTACAAAAATAATAAACACTAAATAACACAAAGTAAAAAAAGAAATTATTAAAAATTAAAATGAATTACTCCTAATCTAATAGCCCTATCAAAAGAAAAAAGCCCCCCAAAATAAAAAAACCCTAGCCTACACTAAACTGCCAATAGCCCTTAAAAGGGCCTTTTGCGGGGCATTGCCCAAAAGAAATCAGCTCTTTTACCCGTAAAAAAATACAAACAACCCCCCAACAGTAAAACCCACACAACCAACCCCCCAAATAAAATCCTACCTAAAAAACCTAAGCTCCCCAATGCCCTGAAAAGGGCATTGCCTTTAAAAGGGCATTTAGTTCTTTTACATTGCCCAAACCCTAAGCTAAAATTAAAAACCACCCAATAAACCCTTAAAAAAACCTAAACACTAACCCCCGAATATCCACTTACAGTTTTGGAAGACCGGACATCCATCCTCATCCACCCGGAAGAAGTCTTCATCCAAGTGGCAAGAAGTCCTCAACGAAGTCAGGAGAAGTCTTCATGTAAGCGGCAAGAAGTCGTCCTCCAGGCCGGCAGAAGTCTTCATCCAGACGGCATCTTCTATCTTCATCCTTCCGACGCGGAGCGGCTCCATCTTCAAGACATCTGGCATGGAGCATCCTCTTCATACGGTCCCAGCCGCACACTGAAGGTTCCCTTTAAGAGACGTCATCCAAGATGGCGTCCCTTGAATTCCGATTTTAAGGGCTATTGGCAGTTTAGTGTAGGCTAGGGGTTTTGTTATTTTGGGGGGCTTTTTTATTTTAATAGGGCTATTAGATTAGGAGTAATTCGTTTTTATTTTTGATAATTTCTTTTTTTATTTTGTGCAATTTAGTGTTTATTATTTTTTGTAATTTAGATAAATATTTTTTTAATTTATTTAATTTTATTGTAATGTTAGGTGTTAGTGTAACTCAGGTTAGGTTTTATTTTACAGGTAAATTTGTATTTATTTTAATTAGGTATCTAGTAATTAGTTAATAACTATTTACTAACTAGTCTACCTAGTTAAAATAAATACAAACTTTGGGGGGCGGAGCTTGGCCACGCTAGCTGATGGCCGCACACTGATTGAGCTCTGAAGCCTCAAAACTCTTATGACAGGGATTAAGTAACCTACAGCTTGTTGGAACCAGGATAAAACTTTCTAATGCACTTCTGAACGAATTGGGCATCTAACCTCGCCGTTTGGACTGAACCGGGTGCTTTATAGCTATACTGCGCAGTGAGGCCTGTACCGGAACAAGGTGCGCCACGCTTGGGGAAAACAGCAGCAATATACTCACTGGGACTGAGGTTCTTCTATAACGGACATTAAGCCCGACTACTTGCTGAAGGGTCGGTTGGCCAGGATTATATAGCGCCATCAGAGAAGCGGTTCAGGTGGCGGCTTCGTAGTGGACCGCTACATTGGGCCGTGGTGGCGATGTCGGGGATGGCAGATTAGGGGTTAATAAGTGTAGGTAGGTGGCAGCGATGTCGGGGACGGCAGATTAGGGGAAAGAGAAGGAAAAGGGGGAAGAGAAATGGGAAAAGAAAAGGAAGGGGTGATAAAATTAATTAAAATAAATACAAACTTAGCTGTGAAATAAAAATAAAACCTAAGATAGCTACAATGTAACTATTAGTTATATTGTAGCTAGCTTATGGTTTATTTTACAAGTAAGTATTTAGTCTTAAATAGGTATTATTTAGATAATAATAAGTTTTATTTAGATTTATTTGAATTGTATTAAAGTTAGGGGTGTTAAGGTTAGACTTAGGACTTAATATATTTATTTAGTGTTAGTGATGTGGGAGGCCAGAGGTTTAGGGGTTAATAACTTTAGTATAGTGGCGGCGGCGCTGGGGCGACAGATTAGGGGTTAATAAATTTATGTAGGTGGCGGCAACATTGGGGGCGGCAGATTAATGGTTAATAAGTGTAGGTAGGTGGCGGCGGCAGATTAGGGGTTAATAAGTGTAGGTAGGTGGCGGCGATGTCGGGGGCGGCAGATTAGGGGTTAATAAGTGTAGGTAGGTGGCGGCAATGTCGGGGGCGGCAGATTAGGGGTTAATAAGTGTAGGTAGGTGGCGGCGATGTCGGGGGCGGCAGATTAGGGGTTAATAAGTGTAGGTAGGTGGTGGCGTAGTCGTGGGTGGCAGATTAGGGGTGTTTAAACTCAGGGTTTATGTTAGGGTGTTAAGTGTAAACATAAATTTTCTTTCCCCATAGACCCCAATGGGGCTGTGTTACGGAGCTTTACGTTCCCCCCTATTGCATGTGTTAGGCTTTTTTTTTAGCCGGCTCTCCCATTGATGTCTATGGGGAAATCGTGCATGAGCACGTCAAAGCAGCGCTGGTATTTGTGTGCGGTATGGAGCTCAACACAGCCATATCGCCTGTAAGTGCCGGGTTTTTGCAAACCTGTAAAAGCAGCGCTATTAAAGGTGAGCGGTGACAATAACTTGCAAGTTAGTACCGAGCCGCTCATAACGCAAAACTCGTAATCTGGCCAATTATTTGGTGCATTTGTTTAATGGCTAAACTGCCACCACAACACTTGATTTACTTGGAGGAACCAGTCTGGGCTTGTTACTGGAGAAGAGCGAGCCACTGTCACTTTGTTAGTAACACCTACATTATTTATTACCTGTACTGTATATGCAGCCTGTGGTGTGCACTACTAACTCTAATTGTCTCTTGTGTTTCAGACAGAACATAATTTAACCCCCCAAAAAAGTTTCGAATTTACTCCTATTATCCCATTTGCTTTGTTCTTGTGGTATTCTTTGTTGAAGAAATACTTAGGTAGGTAATGTGCACGTCTGAAGCACTGCATGACAAGAAATAGTGCTGCCATCTAATGCTCTTGCAAACTGCTGCCAGATAGTGCTTCAGATACTAGCACGCCCCTGAGCCTACCTCCCTGCTTTTCAACAAAAGATTCCAAGAAAACTTAATAGAAGTAAACTAGAAAGTTATTTAAAAATGCATGCGCGATCTGCTTCATGAATGAAAACTTTTCATTTTCTAGTTCTGACAAGCACGGATGACATTTTACATGTATATAACAAATACAATTAAAGGGACAGTATACACTCATTTTCATATAACTGCATGCAATAGACACTACTATAAAGAATAAGATGCACAGATACTGATATAAAAATCCAGTATAAAATGGGTTAAAAACTTACTTAGAAGCTGTCAGTTTAGCTCTGTTGAAAAGGTAGTTGGAAAGCCCACTGCAAGTGGCAAATAAGACACTTCCCCCCTCCCCCTTCTTTTGCATATGAAAAGACCCTTTACACAAACAGGAGCAAGCTGGAGAAGGTAGCCGACGGTATTCTCATAAAACTTTGGGGCTTGGTTAGGAGTCTGAAAACCAGAGCAATGTTATTTAAAAATAAGCAAAACTATACATTTAATAAAAAAATAAAAAAAACTTTATGGGCTATATAAAAAAAGATCTACAAAACATTATGCAAGGAAAAAAGGAGTGTATAATGTCCCTTTAACTGCACAGTTAATATCAGGTAGGCAATTTGCAACTACATGCCAACAGGTAAAATCATTGGGAACACATTAAAGAGGAGAATAAGTATAATGACCCTTTAAATTAACAATAAACAAACATGCATATTTACATATTAAAGCATATTATAATCATGGGTTAAGCCATGTTGCTTTTTATCTATTCCCTTCACATCTATACTTGCTGTTCAGACAACGGAGTGATACTGAAATACCCTGACCCAGTTTGTGAGAAGATATGATCCTATCACACTATTGCAGCTGTTCCACTCTCTCATAGCTTCCTGCAAAGGACTCAGGGCCCGATTATCTAAAGCTCTCTGGTCTGGTGAGATTCTATAAGCTGCCTTGCCAGTATTATGAGACCCCTCAGAGCTTGTGTTAAAGGCAGTTTTTACCTTGGGAACCGTTTGTCTCATTAAGGGAAGATCACTAATATTCTTTAAGTTAAGGAGAGACTTTTACGTTGCAATATAATGCTCAATAAAATAAACTGATGAGGTTTTGAGAATCGGGCCCTTAGTTCAGGATGTGAGCTAGTTGCTTCCCTTGTTACAAAAGTGATTGCGCAAAGAGTAAACGTACGCAACAGATTGTTGTGAATGCACAAAAACACATTAACAACCTTGAGGTTTTCAAATGTTGCATTATGTGTAGCTTAAAAAAAAAAAAAAAAGCTTTACAATTTCATTACTTATGTTGAGTTCAAGTGTTTTGGCCACACCCATTGCTAATAGGTGCATAAAATCCAGTGCATAGCCATGAGATCTCAATAGACAAACTTACGCCTATTTAGAGTTCTGCGTTAGCCGTCCAAACCAGCGTTAAGGGGTCATAACGCTGGTTTTGGCCGCCCGCTGGTATTTAGAGTCAGTCAGGAAAGGGTCTAACGCTCACTTTCCAGCTGCGACTTTTCCATACCGCAGATCCCCTTACGTCAATTGCGTATCCTATCTTTCAATCGGATCTTTCTAACGCTGGTATTTAGAGTCGTGTCTGAAGTGAGCGTTAGAACTCTAACGACAAGACTCCAGCCACAGAAAAAAAGTCAGGAGTTAAGAGCTTTCGGGGCTAACGCCGGTTTATAAAGCTCTTAACTACTGTGCTCTAAAGTACACTAACACCCATAAACTACCTATGTACCCCTAAACCGAGGTCCCCCCACATCGCCGCCACTCTAATAAAAATTTTTAACCCCTAATCTGCCGACCGCACACCGCCGCAACCTACATTATCCCTATGTACCACTAATCTGCTGCCCCTAATATCGCCGACACCTACATAATATTTATTAACCCCTAATCTGCCCCCCCCCCCAACGTCGCCGCTACCTAACTACACTTATTAACCCCTAATCTGCCGACCGGACCTCGCCACCACTATAATAAATGTATTAACCCCTAAACCGCCTCACTCCCGCCTCAAAAACCCTATAAGAAATAGTATTAACCCCTAATCTGCCCTCCCTAACATCGCCGCCACCTAACTTCAAGTATTAACCCCTAATCTGCCGACCGGACCTCGCCGCTACTCTAATAAATGTATTAACCCCTAAAGCTAAGTCTAACCCTAACACTAACACCCCCCTAAGTTAAATATAATTTAAATCTAACGAAATAAAATAAATCTTATTAAATAAATTAATCCTATTTAAAGCTAAATACTTACCTGTAAAATAAACCCTAATATAGCTACAATATAACAAATAATTATATTGTAGCTATTTTAGGATTTATATTTATTTTACAGGTAACTTTGTATTTATTTTAACTAGGTACAATAGCTATTAAATAGTTATTTACTATTTAATAGCTACCTAGTTAAAATAATTACAAAATTACCTGTAAAATAAATCCTAACCTAAGTTACAATTAAACCTAACACTACACTATCAATAAATTAATTAACTAAACTATCTACAATTATCTACAATTAAATCAACTAAACTAAATTACAAAAAAACAAACACTAAATTACAAAAAATAAAAAAAGATTACAAGAATTTTAAACTAATTACACCTACTCTAAGCCCCCTAAAAAAATAACAAAGGCCCCCAAAATAAAAAAATGCCCTACCCTATTCTAAAATAAAAAGTTAACAGCTCTTTTACCTTACCAGCCCTTAAAAGGGCCTTTTGCGGGGCATGCCCCAAAGTAAACAGCTCTTTTGCATTTAAAAAAAACATACAATACCCCCCAACATTACAACCCACCACCCACATACCCCTAATCTAACCCAAACCCCCCTTAAAAAACCTAACACTAAGCCCCTGAAGATCTCCCTACCTTATCTTCACCACGCCAGGTATCACCGATCCGTCCAGAAGAGGGTCCGAAGTCTTCATCCTATCCGGCAAGAAGAGGACATCCGGACCGGTAGACATGTTCATCCAGGCGGCGTCTTCTATCTTCATCCATCCGGCGCGGAGCGGGACCATCTTGAAGCAGCCGACGCGGATCCATCCTCTTCTTCCAGCGACTCCCGACGAATGAAGGTTCCTTTAAGTGACGTCATCCCCCGCAAAAGGCCTTTTAATCTTTTTTATTGTTTGTAATTTAGTGTTTGTTTTTTTTGTAATTTAGTTTAGTTGATTTAATTGTAGATAATTGTAGATAGTTTAGTTAATTAATTTATTGATAGTGTAGTGTTAGGTTTAATTGTAACTTAGGTTAGGATTTATTTTACAGGTAATTTTGTAATTATTTTAACTAGGTAGCTATTAAATAGTAAATAACTATTTAATAGCTATTGTACCTAGTTAAAATAAATACAAAGTTGCCTGTAAAATAAATATAAATCCTAAAATAGCTACAATATAATTATTCGTTATATTGTAGCTATATTAGGGTTTATTTTACAGGTAAGTATTTAGCTTTAAATAGGATTAATTTATTTAATAAGATTTATTTTATTTCGTTGGATTTAAAATATATTTAACTTAGGGGGGGTGTTAGGGTTAGACTTAGCTTTAGGGGTTAATAACTTTATTAGAGTAGCGGCGAGGTCCGGTCAGCAGATTAGGGGTTAATACTTGAAGTTAGGTGTTGGCGATGTTAGGGAGGGCAGATTAGGGGTTAATAAGTGTAGGTAGCGGCGACGTTGGGGGGGGCAGATTAGGGGTTAATAAATATAATATAGGGGTCGGCGATGTTAGGGGCAGCAGATTAGGGGTACATAGCTATAATGTAGGTTGCGGCGGTGTGTGGAGCGGCAGATTAGGGGTTAATAATAAAATACAGGGGTCAGCGATAGCGGGGGCGGCAGATTAGGGGTTAATAAGTGTAAGGTTAGGGGTGTTTAGACTCGGGGTACATGTTAGGGTGTTAGGTGCAGACTTAGGAAGTGTTTCCCCATAGGAAACAATGGGGCTGCGTTAGGAGCTGAACGCTGCTTTTTTGCAGGTGTTAGGTTTTTTTTCAGCTCAAACTGCCCCATTGTTTCCTATGGGGATATCGTGCATGAGCACGTTTTTGAAGCTGGCCGCGTGCTTAGGCAACGCTGGTATTTAGATTTGAAGTGGCGGTAAATTATGCTCTACGCTCCCTTTTTGTTGCCTAACGCAGCCCTTCAGAGAACTCTAAATACCAGCATTGTTTAAAAGGTGCGGGGGGAAAAAAACACGCGTAGCTAACGCACCCCTTTGGCCGCAAAACTCTAAATCTAGCGGATTGTTAGTACAATGGATCGTACTGAAGAGCTCAGTAATAAATGTTGCATTGTCGTGGGATGCCACAAGTCAGTTTGTGACATTTCTGCCCTAGTAGATATGCCCCGACCAAATATAAGGGTGATTACTGTGAAGTAGAAGTGTCTAGGAGCAACAAAATTGCAGTCCAGTGGCGCTGAAGTGTGTAGTGAATAGTAACTGCCGATCATTATTCACTTACAAACTACCTCTGGAAGCAACATCAGCACAAGAACTGTGCATTGAGAGTTTACAGAAATGGGTTTTCATGGCTTAGCAGCTGTACAAAAATATAACATTAACTTCCGCCATGCCAAGGCTGGAGTGGTATATAGCACACCGACGCTGGACCCTGAAGCACACCGACGCTGGACCCTGAAGCACACAGACGCTCGACCCTGAAGCACATCAACGCTGGACCCTGAAGCACACCGACGTTGGACCCTGAAGCACACCGACACTAGTGTGATGACTCACGCTTCACTATCAGGCAGTTTGATGGAAAAATCTGGGTATGGTGGATGCAAGGAGAATGCTACCTACCAGAATGCATAATCACTACTGTGAAGTTTGGAGGAGTTTGGAGGAGAGCGTTTTTGAGGATTTGGGCGAGGCATCTTATTTCCAGTGAAGGGTCATCTTAATGTTACAAGATATTAGGAAATTTTAGACAATCAGGTACGTCTAACTTTCTGGCAATAGTTTTGGGAAGGCTTTAACTTGTTCCAGCATGAATGTGCTCAACTTGAGGTACATAACAACATGGTTTAACAAGTTTAGTGTGGAGGAACTCAAGTGGCCTGAATACAACCCTGACCTTAAGCCCTTTGGAATGAATTGAACACCAATTGTGAGCCAAATCTTCTAGTCCAACATTGGTGCCTGATCTCACAAATGTTTTTTTTGTTTTTACTGAATGGGCACAAATTCACAGACACTTCAAAGCCTTCCCAGAAAAATGGTGGCTGTTATAGCCACAAAGGTAGGGGGGGGCAATCTTTGCGTTAAATATTTCTTTAGATTTACTATTTAAACTAAACCCTCTAACAATGTTACTTTTCAGCTAATTTACAACTTTTTAATTTTAAAACATAAATCTGCTTATTGTTCTCAGGCTAATCATCGAGTTAAATGAACCATTGCATCTAGCATTTGTTTACTTTAACATGGACTGAGGGATGTTGGTTTTCACAAATGGGATTGCTCCTTGTTTCTTTAGGACCTGCACAATCACACAGTCTTCAGAGGCCGGACGGTTCAGGTTCTTAATTAGACCCAAAGTAGACTCATGTCCCTATTTAAAAACAAACAAAAAACAGTAATGACTTCTCCCATTTTTTAACAAAATAACACAATATAAAACTTTAAAGGGACACTAAAACCAAATTTTTTTTCTTTCGGGATTCATATAGAGCAGACAATTTTAAGCAACTTTCTAGTTTACTCCTATTATCAATTTCTCTTTGTTCTCATGGTATCTTTATATAAAAAGCAGGAATGTAAAGCTAAAGAGCTGACCCATTTTAGGTTCAGCACCCTGGATAGTGCTTGCTTATTGGTGGCTACATGTAGCCACTAATAAGCAAGCGTAACCCAGGTCTGAACCAAAAATGGGCCGGCTAATAAGCTTTACATTCCTGCTTTTTATATAAAGATACCATGAGAACAAAGCAAAAATGATAATAGGAGCAAACTAGAAAGTTGCTTAAAATTGTCTGCTCTATCTGAATAATGCAAGAAAAAAAATTAGGTTTAGTGTCCCTTTAAGTAATGAAAATACTGATGGAATAAAAAAAAATTAAGTCTACTTGTGCGTCCTGAGGAGAGAGACTGAAGAACCCTGGTCTAGTGGCCCCATCATATCTGTTTAAAGGGACATAAAACAAGTTGGGATACAGACAAAATATAACAATAAGTACTTTAACAACTGTACCTGCAAATTTATACTGCAGTGCCTCACCATTAACCCTTTATTTTAAGTTTCCAAATTGTACAGCTCTAACTCCCCACACACATTTCCTTCTATGGCTGCATCTATATCTACCTTTGCTATGGTAGAATGCGAAACTTTAACACTCCTTATCTGCTGCAGCATGCCTAGAAGCAAATAAGCTGCTGTGAACTCAGATGAAATACAATGCCTGTGTTTCTGATGCTAAACAATGATAAGGGGGTGGATCAGACTACTCCAGACAGCATGGCTATGTTATTAATTTTGCTTATTTTTGAAAATTATTTTAAAATACTTGCTATTTTACTTAATAGGATATGAACTCAACATGTCTTATGGTCCTTTAACTACAAGACTTTGGGCTTGATGATGTAAACATCACCTGCTTAAAGCTACTTTTTCTCACCGACTCTCGCAGGGCTGTCCCGGTGGAATGATCGTAAAAAAGGGGCAGGCCCTGCGAGATGGCTCCTATTGAAAGTAATGGAGCTCGCTGGATAGGGAAACTTCGCTACTTAGAGCGAAGTTATAAGGGAGCAGGGGGAGTACTTTAAAATTAAAATCCTGCAGTCAATATAACTCACATTATGCTGCTTTCTGCATAGCGCATCTTACATTCGCCTATATTTTCGTATATATGTGTTTTTCTATTAGGATTATAAATCTATTAGGATTATTCCACCAAGGAAATAGAAGGACTGGCGAGCATTTTTTAATCTCGCCAGCCCAGAGAGCTTTTAATCATCAAGCCCTTTGTGATACACTTGGGTGCCCAGTACAGCCGATCAGAAAACGGAAAAATACAATGCCTTGCAAAAGTATTCACCCCCCTTGACTTTTTACCTATTTTGTTACATTACAGCCTTAAGTTCAATGTTTTATTAATCTGAATTTTATGTGATGGATCAGAACACAATAGTCTAAGTTGGTGAAGTGAAATGAGAAAAATATATACATAAAACTATTTTTTAGAAATAGAAAACAGAAAATTGGCATGTGCGTATGTATTCACCCCCTTTGTTATGAAGCCCATAAAAAGCTCTGGTGCAACCAATTACCTTCAGAAGTCACATAATTAGTGAAATGATGTCCACCTGTGTGCAATCTAAGTGTCACATGATCTGTCATTACACACACCTTTATTGAAAGGCCCCAGAGGCTGCAACACCTAAGCAAGAGGCACCACTAACCAAACACTGCCATGAAGACCAAGGAACTCTCCAAACAAGTAAGGGACAATGTTGTTGAGAAGTACAAGTCAGGGTTAGGTTATAAAAAAATATCCAAATCTTTGATGATCCCCAGGAGCACCATCAAATCTATCATAACCAAATGGAAAGAACATGGCACTACAGCAAACCTGCCAAGAGACGGCCGCCCACCAAAACTCACGGACCGGGCAAGGAGGGCATTAATCAGAGAGGAAGCACAGAGACCTAGAGTAACCCCGGAGGAGCTGCAGAGTTCCACAGCAGAGACTGGAGTATCTGTACATAGGACGACAATAAGCCGTACGCTCCATAGAGTTGGGCTTTATGGCAGAGTGGCTAAAACAAAGCCATTACTTTCAGAAAAAAACAAAATGGCACGTTTTGAGTTTGCGAAAAGGCATGTGGGAGATTCCCAAAATGTATGGAGGAAGGTGCTCTGATCTGATGAGACTAAAATTGAACTTTTCGGCCATCAAAGAAAACGCTATGTCTGGCGCAAACCCAACACATCAAATCACCCAAAGAACACCATCCCTACAGTGAAACATGGTGGTGGCAGCATCATGCTGTGGGGATGTTTTTCAGCAGCTGTGACTGGGAAACTGGTCAGAGTTGAGGGAGAGATGGATGGTGCTAAATACAGGGATATTCTTGAGCAAAACCTGTACCACTCTGTGCGTGATTTGAGGCTAGGACTGAGGTTCACCTTCCAGCAGGACAATGACCCCAAACACACTGCTAAAGCAACACTTGAGTGGTTTAAGGGGAAACATGTAAATGTGTTGGAATGGCCTAGTCAAAGCCCAGACCTCAATCCAATAGAAAATCTGTGGTAAGACTTAAAGATTGCTGTTCACAAGCGCAAACCATCCAACTTGAAAGAGCTGGAGCAGTTTTGCAAGGAGGAATGGGCAAATATCACAGTGGTAAGATGTGGCAAGCTCATAGAGACTTATCCAAAGCGACTTGGAGGTGTGATTGCCACAAAAGGTGGCTCTACAAAGTATTGACTTTAGGGGGGTGAATAGTTATGCACATTGACTTTTTCTGTTATTTGTCCTATTTGTTGTTTGCTTCACAATAAAAAAAAAACATCTTCAAAAGTTGTGGGCATGTTCTGTAAATTAAATGATGTAAATCCTCAAACAATCCATGTTAATTCCAGGTTGTGAGGCAACAAAACACGAAAAATGCCAAGGGGGGTGAATACTTTTTCAAGGCATTGTATACAGGCTTTTCTTAAGGGACAACGCTTAGTTTAGCTATGCACAGTAGAATTTTAAAAAAAAAAAAGTTTATACTTACCTGATAAATTTGTTTCTTTCCGGATATGGTGAGTCCACGGCTTGAATAATTACTGTTGGGAATATCACTCATGGCCAGCAGGAGGAGGCAAAGAGCACCACAGTTAAACTGCTAAGTTTCACTCCCTTACCCACAACCCCCAGTCATTCGACGAAAGAGAAATGGAGAATAAGGAGTAACACAAGGTGTAAAGGTGCCTGAGGTTATAGTCAAAAGAACAAATGTCTTAAAATAAAGGGTGGGGC
This sequence comes from Bombina bombina, assembly GCF_027579735.1. Taxonomy (NCBI): domain Eukaryota; kingdom Metazoa; phylum Chordata; class Amphibia; order Anura; family Bombinatoridae; genus Bombina; species Bombina bombina. The sequence goes on from NC_069508.1 coordinate 177,349,640, forward strand.
CGTGGACTCACCATATCTAGAAATACATTTATCAGGTAAGCATAAATTATTATTTTTTTTCCTAAGATATGGTGAGTCCACTGCTTGAGTAATTACTGTTGGGTACCAATATCCAAGCTAGAGGAAACGGATAAATAGCGAGGGACAAGACAGGCAGTCCTAAACAGAAGGCACCACCGTTTGAAGAACCTTTCTCCCAAAAGAAGCCTCAGCCGAGCAAAAGTATCAAATTTGGAAAAAGTATATATAGAGAAGACCAAGTTGCAGCCTTGCAAATTTGTTCAACAGAAACTTCATTTTTGAAAGCCCAAGAAGAGGAAACAGCTCTTGTGGAATGAGCCGTAATTCTCTCAGGAGGCTGCTGTCCAGCAGTCTCATAAGCCAAACGAATTATACTTTGTAACCAAAAAAAAAAAAAAAAGTAGTACCAGTAGCTTTCTGACCTTTACGTTTTCCAGAGAAACAGACAAAGAAGGCAGAGGACTGGCGAAAATGCTTAGTCACCTGTAAGTAAAATTTAAGAGAACATACAACATCCAAATTGTGTAACAAATGTTCTTTGGAAGAAGAAGGATTAGGACACAGAGAGGGAACAACAATTTCCTGATTGATATTTCTATTAGAAACAACCTTAGGAAGGAAACCTAACTTAGTACGAAGAACCGCTTTATCGGCATGAAAAATAAGATAAGGGGAAATCACACAGCAGAGCTGAAAGTTCAGAAACTCTTCAAGCAGAGGAGATAGCAACAAGAAACAAAACCGTCCAAGATAACAACGTAATGTCTATGGAATGCAACGGGCCAGCTCAAATGGAGCCAGCTGTAAAACTTTAAGAACAAGGTTAAGGCTCCAAGGAGGAGCAACAGACTTAAAGGCAGGCCTGAATTTGAACAAGGACTGACAAAAAGATTGCACATCTGGCACATCCAAACGTTTATGTAGTAAAACTGATAAAGCAGAAATCTGACCCTTCAGGGTACTGACTGACAATCCCTTCTCCAGGCCTTCCTGAAGAAAAGATAAAAAAATTCTAGGAATTCTAATTCTTCTCCAAGAGTAGACCTTGGATTCATACCAATAAAAAGATATTTACGCCATATCTTATGGTAAATCTTTCTAGTAACAGGCTTGCAATCCTGAATCATGGTCTCAATGACTCAGAAAAACCACGCTTAGACAGAATTAAGCGTTCAATCTCCAAGCAGTCAGCTTCAGAGAAACGAGATTTGGATGAAGGAAGGGACCCTGAATCAGGAGGTTCTTCCTTAGAGGTAGTCTCCAAGGTGGGAGAGATGACTTCTCCACTAGGTCTGCAAACCAGATCCTGCGAGGCACACAGGGGCTATTAGAATCACTGACACCCTCTGCTGTTTGATACGAGCAATGACTCGTGGAAGGAGAGCAAATGGAGGAAAACAGGTATACCAACCTGAAAACCCAAGGAACTGCCAGAGCATCTATCAGAACGGCCCGTGGATCTCTTGACCTTGAACCGTACCTTGGAAACTTGGCGTTCTGACGGGACGCCATCAGATCTAACTCTGACACCCCCCATTTGAGGGCTAACCTGGAAAACACCTCCGGATGGAATTCCCACTCCCCGGGATGAAAAGTCTTTCTTCTCAGAAAATACACTTCCCACTTGTCTACTCCTGGAATGTGTATGACAGATAGACAGCAATTGTAGGTCTCTGCCCACTGAAGAATCCAAGTAACCTCCTTCATGGCTAAGGAACCCTGAGTTCCTCCCTGGTGATTGATGTAAGCCACACAGGTTATGATGTCTGACTGGAACCTGAGGACAACTAAGGCCAAGCCAATAGAGCATTGTAAATTGCCCTCAACTCCAAGATGTTGATGGGAAGAGCAGACTCCTCCCGAGTCCAAAGGCCCTGAGCTTTTAACGAGTTCCAGATTGCTCCCCAGCCCAGCAGGCTGGCGTCCGTAGTCACGATCACCCAGAAAGGTCTATGAAAGCATGTGCCCTGAGACAGATGTTCCTGAAAAAAACACCACAGGAGAGAATCCCTTGACGACTGATCTAACTATTCTGAGATAGATCTCCATGGTCGCCATTCCATTGTCTGAGCATGCAAAACTGGAGAGCTCTCAAATGGAATCGAGCAAAAGAAATGATGTCCATGGAAGCAACCATTAGACCAATTACCTCCATACATTGAGCCACTGAAGGATGAGCAGTAGCCTGAAGAGAGAGGCAATAGGAAATTATTTTGTTTCTCCTGACCTCTGTCAGAAAAATCTTCATCAATAGAGAATCTATTATGGTCCCTAAGAACACTACTCTTGTAGCAGGGGAAAGGAGGCTTTTTTCCAGATTCACATTCCATCCGTGGGAACAAAGAAAAGACAACAATTTCTCTGTGTGAGATTTTGTTTGTTTAAAAGATGGTCCCTGAATTAATATGTTGTCCAAGTAGGGTGCCACATCAATTCCACGAGAACGGATCACTGCCAAAAGAGCCCCCAGAACATTTGAAAAAAATTCTGGGAGCCGTGGCTAGACCAAATGGAAGGGCTACAAACTGGAATTTTTTTTCCAGAAAGGCAAATCGCAGGAAACTGTGATGGTCCCTGTGAATAGGAACATGAACATACACATCCTTTAGGTCTATGGTTGTCATGAACTGACCCTCTTGTACTAAAGGAAGAAAGGAGCGTAGTCTCCATCTTGAAGGATGGAACTTTGAGAAACTTGTTTAGACACTTCAAGTCTAGAATGGGACAGAAAGTTCCCTTTTTTTTTTAGGAACCACAAATAGGTTGGAGTAGAACCCGAGACTCTGTTCCTGCACTGGAACTGGACTACCACTCCCAGGGAGGAAATAATGTTGTATACATTTCAAGAATGCTTCTCTTTATCTGGTCTGCAGATAATTTTGAGAGACGGAATCTGCCTCTGGGAGGAAAAGTCTTGAATTCCAATTTGTAACCCTGGGATACTATGTCCACAGTCCAGGGTTCTGGGACATCTTGTATCCAGGCTTCAGAGAACTGAGAAAGTCTGCCCCCATCTGAATCCGATCCCGGATCGGGGCAAACCTTTCATGCTGATTTGGAATCAGCTGCATGTTTCTTTAATTGATTCCCCTTGTTCCAAGACTGGTTTCCAAGAAGACTTGGATTATTCCTGCTTGGAAGAAGAAGGAAAAGGCTTTCCTCTGAAGTTACGAAAGGATAGAAAATTACTCTGACGTCCTTTAGGCCTATTCTTCTTATCTTGAGGTAGAAAAGACCCTTGTCCACCCGTAATATCAGAGATAATTTCTGCCAAACCGGGTCCAAACAAGGTTTTGCCCTTGTAAGGAATCGCCAGAAGCTTGACTTTAGAGAAAACTTCTGCAGACCAGGATTTTAACCATAATGCCCTGTGGGCTAGGACAGTGAAACTAGAAGTTTTAGCTCCTAGTCTAATAACCTGTAATATGGCATCTGCAATAAAGGAATTGGCCAAATTAAGAGCTTTAATCCTATCCTGAAATTCATCCAAGGAAGTCTCTACTTTAAGAGAATCAGACAAGGCGTTCAACTAATAAGATGCCACACTAGTCACAGTGGCAATACACACCACATATTGCCATTGGAGACCTTGATGAACATAAATCTTTTTCAAATAAGCCTCCATCGGATCCTTAAAAGAGCAGCTATCCTCAATAGGAATAGTGGTTCTCTTAGCCAGAGTGGAAATGGCACCTTCAAGTTTGGGTACAGTATACCAAGGATCTTTAATGGAGACCTCGACAGCAAACATTTTCTTAAAAATTGGAGACGGGGAAAAATACACCCCTGGTTTCTCCCATTCCTGTGAGATAATCTCCATAGCACAGTCTGACACAGGAAAAACCTCAGAAGTGGAAGGTTCATCAAAGAAACTATTGAGCTTACTAGATTTCTTAGGAGTGACAACGAAAGGGGTATCAGAGTAATCTAAAGTAGCTAAAACCTCCTTTAATAATACACAAAGGTGTTCAAGCTTAAATCTGAAGTATACCACCTCAGTCTCAGAAGAAGGAATTATACTGTCCGAATCTGAGATTTGACCCTCAGAAAGTCCAGATGTATCTTTCCTCATCAGACTTATGAGAAAAGGCAACTTGGGAAGCAGAACTGAGGACAGGCACCTTACTTTCTGAATTTCTAGATTTCCTCTTGCGTTTTCCCTATAATCTGGAAATGGCAGAAAATGCTGCAGATACAGCTGAAGATACCTGGGCAGCAATTTCTGCTTTTAAATAAACTCCACTTAGAGTTAGAGGAATCGCAGGGCACTGCATGTGACGCCATTGAGGCTTGGCAAGTAGCAGGAGAAAGCCGAGGTATTATTTCAACAGTATCATCCTGAGAGACATTAGGCTCAAAAATGTTTCCTTTATTTTGCAAGGTTTTCTTGACACATGAAGAACAAAATTGCATAAGAGCTGCAATTTGTGCATGTAAACATAATAAGCATGAATTAATTAGAGTAGGATCTTGCTCCATATCAGAAATGTTGTGAAACCGTAAATAAACTTGTTCAGATAAGTTTCAAAGATTTTAATATTCAATTAAAATAAGCGAAGGAAAAAACACATTTTAAATTTTTATCCCAAATTAGGATCGATCCCCAGCTAAAATTATGTGACATTTCATCCCTCTCTTGTCCAAACCTTGTGACGCTACAGTATAATTTGGCACTAAAATCAACACTTGACAAAACTGCACCCTCCACTCTTCGATGTACATCAATCACACGACGGCAACCGTGGCACACTAAACAGATCAAATATATTCAGCGATGCTCACGGGCTGCTGAACGGTAGTGGAGGAAATCACGCACCTGTGCCGATTTCCAGCATTATAAATTTACCCTTAAGTCCTACAACTCTGCGCTCAGCCTGGCCAAACAAGTCTATTTCTCCTCCCTTGTGTCATCTCACGCATCCAACCCCAGAAAGCTGTTCTCAACCTTTAACTCCCTTCTACGTCCGCCTGCACCCCCGCCCACTACCAACCTCACTGCTCAAATTATTGCTGATCACTTCAAAAATAAAATTGACACCATTAGAAAAGAGATCTGCACCTCACACCCCTCAAACCCAGCAATCCTACCCACCCCTTCTATTAACAAAACTCTATGCTACTTCCCTCCTTTAACATAGAAAGAAGTCTCTGCACTCCTATCCTTGGCTCATCTCACAACCTGCCCACTTGACCCTATTCCTACACGACTTATTCCCTCTCTCTCTGCTTCTCTAACCCCTACCCTAACTCATCTCTTTAACCAATCTCTCACCGCTGGCACATTTCCTGACACATTCAAGCATGCATCAATCATACCAATCCTAAAAAAGCCCTCGCTTGACCCCTCCTCGCCTTCTAACTATCGACCGGTCTCCTTACTTCCCTTTGCTTCAAAATTATTGGAACGACTAGTCTATTATCGGCTAACTCAATTTCTCACAACTAACTCCTTACTTGATCCACTACAATCTGGTTTTCCGCCCTAAACACTCAACAGAAACCGCTCTTGCTAAAGTAACAAATGACCCGTTATCAGCTAAAGCAAAAGGCCATTACTCCTTACTAATTCTTCTTGACCTGTCCGCAGCTTTTGACACAGTTGACCATCCTCTCCTCCTAAAAATAATACATTCATTTGGCATCCGAGACACAGCCCTCTCCTGGTTTGCCTCATATCTGTCAAACCGCTCGTTTTCAGTTTCCTTTAACAACATATCTTGTGATCCTATGCCTCTCTCAGTTGGAGTACCGGAAGGCTCTGTCTTGGGCCCCTTGCTATTCTCTCTCTATACATCCTGCCTTGGAAAACTTATAGCCTCCTTTGGATTCCAGTACCACTTGTATGCTGATGATACCCAAATCTATCTTTCCTCTCCCGATATCTCTCCCTCTTTACTCAACCAGATTTCTGACTGCCTCTCTGCAATTTCCTCTTGGATGTCTTTACACAACCTCCAACTCAACCTGTGCAAAACTGAGCTGCTTCTTATTCCCCCCTCTTTGAGACATCCAACACCTGACATTTCTCTGACGGTTGGAGACTCTATTCTCAATACCTCACCCCAGGTCAGCTGTCTTTGGGTTCACACTAGACTCAGAACTCACATTCAACCCACATATACAAGCGCTTACCAAATCCTGCCGTTCACACCTACGCAACATTTCCAGAATTCGTCCCTTACTTACTCAAAAAACTACAAAAATACTTATTCATTCCCTCTTTTTGTCAAGAATTGATTATTGCAATATACTCCTAAATGGCCTGCCAAAACACAGCCTCTCCTCCAACCTATTATGAATGCTTCTGCTAGACTCATCCAACTAAGTCGCCGATCTACATCAGCTGCTCTGCTCTGCCAGTCTCTACACTGGCTCCCCATACACTCCAGAATACAATTTAAAGTATTAACCCTAATTTACAAAGCACTCAGCAGTCTAACTCCCAACTATATTTCCTTTCTAATCGTGAAATATTCCCCATCCCGTCCTCTTCGATCAACCTCTGACCTACGTCTCTACACTCCTGTTATCTGTTATACCCCTCAGGTAACCCCACACCTCAATTATTGAGGTGCCTTACAGCTACCAATTAAGACCGAATCACTCAGAAATGGAGAAAAACAACTTTTTCCTCAAACATTATGAAGTAAAGCCGGTCATGTGAGCTCAAATTACTGCTGCGACACTGAGGCACTAAAAATAGCTTCCTGGTACACCGAGTACCAGAAATAACCGGATTTTCAAACCGGACAGTTTAAAATGTTGCATTGTTTTAATTTTAAAGCAATGGGGAAATGAATAAAGCTGCTGAAATAGAAAATTCAGCCTTACTTTCAGTTTAAACTTGAATTGTTATATTAAGAAAATATGTGTCAGAAAATAAAGCCCAATAAAAACATTTTACCCTTTCTTTTTAAAAGAGTTTATATGTTAGTCTCAAACATGCTACAGTGCCTGCTTCATGCCCCAGTGTAACCCATACAACAGGATTATCTATGTCCCAATAAAAAAGCAGTGTTTTTAAATTTGATCAGTGCATGGTCTCCCCAACTGGAAGAAAAAGCACTTACCTGCTCCGCTGTCCAGCATGTAGACAGTTACAAGGTATGAGAAGACACAGTCCTTCACCGAGACCTTTGAAAAAGAAATAACAGAGTAGTCAACTCTGGCTTTCTAAACTAGGGCAGCAATTGTTAGGAAAGCGCAGTAAGTACCTCTTTACTAGTTCCCAACTGCTTTAAAGCCACCACTACCCGACTGCAAGGAATGACGTGGAATACGGCTATACCCCAAAACTTGCTTGTAGATGAAATAAAAAAAAATTCTTCAGACACCTAAACTTCACCTCCTCCATGCACAGAAGGCAAAGAGAATGACTGGGGTTGTGGGTAAGGGAGTGATACTTAGCAGTTTAACTGTGGTGCTCTTTGCCTCCTCCTGCTGGCTAGGAGTGATATTCCCAACAGTAATTTCTCAAGCCGTGGACTCACCATATCTTAGGAAAGAAATAAAAACTTTGCAATAAATATTTATTTTTGTACAAAGAATACAAGTGCAAAGAAAACAAAATGTATTATATACTCCTCTTCTGAGTGACCGCTACCCTTCCACAATCCCTCTTAAGCCCCAAATAAAATTACTAAACGTGTTTCAATGACCAGCTAATCTTTCTTAAGAGCAAGTGTAAATTTCCATAAAAAGAGCTAGCAAATAACGCTTGCTCGAGAAAGGCGAGCTGGTCGATGAAATACGTTGAGCAATTTTATTTGGAGTATATGTTTCACTTGATTTTATTTGTAATACATTTTTATGGCTTTTGGGCACCTGGACTCCCTGTGAGTATTTTCCAATAGTGTTGTTTCCTTGTTTATACACTCTAGTTATAGTTCCTGTTTTTCAGTGTCGGTCCTGAACCAGTGTTTTGGGAGCTGTTCCTTTGGAGGCCTTTAGAGAGTGGAAGGCTGTGTTCCCTATTGAGACCTGTGCCATTGTTTACAATTTTTTTATCTACTTTTGCCTGCTTTTTTTTAAAAAAATATGAAAATTGTGGTTTATCTACTCCCCCCCCCCCCCCTCGTAAGGTTGAAAAAGCATTCTGAGGAATGCAGAACCCCAGCTCTTATAAACACTAATGTATTAGTAGTGCAGGAGCTCATTCATATATGTTCTAATTGGCCACATCAAATGAAATATGATAAATAACACTCAAGAGGCTTTTTAAGGAGTATGTTTCTGGAGTGCAAAATTATATTTTGCTAATAAATGCTTTTAAAACATGTATTTTGTATGCAGATATTTTGTAAACGCAGTAATTAATGCATACATAAAAAATGTACTTTAAAAATTAAACTTTCACAACTCAGCAAGCAATCTGAAAAAAAATTCCAGTTTACTTACATTACTAAATTCTGCAGTATTTTTTATAAAGCGCACTTTCTAAGGCACCAGCTGCTACTGAGCATGTGCAAGAGTTAACAGTGTAGTCAGTGATTCGCTGATGACTATCACATGATACAGGGAGCAGAAAATTGGAAGTATTTTTAAATGTCAGAAAAAAACTACTTTTTATTTGAAATGAGTGCTATTGCATTGTATTTTGATTATGTAATTGTACTGTATTCAATGGTCCTTTAATCAGATATACATTTGGGGGCTGGCAAATGCAAGTGTATGTTTGTGATCATATTACCAGGAACAAGTGGAGTGAAAAGTGAAGGAGCGACTATTTAGCCTGTGCCAAGGGGCCTTAGCATTATAAATCTGACGCTGGCAGCAGCATTTTACTAACAAATGAATCTATAAAACTAGATATAAATATGAAAGCTCATTTTGTTGGCGCTGTTACGGTGAACAATATGAATCGCGACTGGCCCAAACAAAGCTTCAGATATTTTCTGGTATATGTAGTTTGTATCGTTAGTGAGATTCTGTCATAAGATACAGTGATTTAAGGAAAAGGTTTCATTCAGACGCCTACACGCCAAACTTTAAAGGGACATTAAATAATACATAAATGTTAGATAGAATGATGCATTCAAAGAAAAGATTAGGCTGACAATAACATGTATGTTTTGGGGGTTTTATTTAAGTTTCATTAGTTGTTTAAATAGTGACAAAATAAGTGTAAATTTTTAGTGACTATAAATTAATGGGAGATGCCATGTTGTAACTTAGGTTACCTTCTCTGCTGTGGCCAATTAGGAACAGTTATAAATAGGTCATTAGAGTGTGCAGCCAATGGCTGTAAGGAATATAACAGTGTTCTGCACTTCCATTTTTTTTTATTTTTTTTTGTAAAAGAAGCTTTATTGGTTGAACATACTCATGCATACATAGTAAGGTATTTCAAAAATAAGAATCAAACAGTTAACATAGGTAGTATCGGAGCATCGAGTTTTATATAAATGCTAACTGCTCCGTAAGATAAGTTTTATGTGTTCAACGTATTGAGAAGGTCATAAACCTTCAGTGCATAACAGGTTGCTAATAAACTCTAGCTTAAAATTTCCTGGCAAGCCAACTGCGCCCGCAATTAGTAATATACACAATGGTATACGCCTGTTCCCTGACTCATAAAACAGGAGTAAGTGAGTGACACAGTCGGCTCACCCAGAAGTAAGTTGCGTGAGTGAATTATAAGGATAATAAGCATATGGAAAAGAAGAGGAGAAAGGTGCAAAGGGAGGATAGTGCGGAGGGAGAGGGGGGGGCGGGGATATAAAAAAAAATTAAAAAAAAAAAGAAAAGGGTGGGGAGTGGAGGTGGGCATGCCGTACAGGTTGAGCACCCGTGAGAGAGGGGCGGGGTTTTAAGGGACTCTATTCTCTATATTGGTTTGCCCTCCCAAACTAGTGACATGTATTCATGTGTAGTGAGTTTCCCTGTTTTGAGGTAGTGGTATCTCTCAAGGTTGAGTAGATCTCCGACTCGCGTTCTCCATTCCTCTATGTTTGGTACCTGTGTTGATTTCCAGTGTCTCGGGATCAAGCCCTTGGCACAGTTCAACATCAATATAAATAATCTCATTTTAGCTTCTTCCTTTATTTTGGGTAGATTATGGAGCAGCAAATAATGTGGATCAGGTGGTATTATGACTGAGAGGATTCTACTGCTTTCAAGAAACATACTCTCCCAGAAGGAGCGCATAAGTGGACATGTCCACCATATGTGCATAAGTGTGCCTTCCTTTCCGCAACCCCTCCAGCACTCCCCCGACATGAGGATATATCTTTTGAAGTCTCTGAGGAGTGAGGTACCATCTGCTCATAAACTTGTAGTGCATTTCTTGTAGGCGGGCTGAGACTGATATTCTTCTAGCTTTGTCAAAGATCTTGAGCCAAGTTTTAGTCTCGAATCTGGTGTCTAGGTCGTTCTGCCAAGCATCCACATAGGAGGGTAGGGTGTTTTCGTCTCTCACCAGCAGCAGTTTATATAGGCGTGAGATCAAGTGGTCGGGAATGTCGGAAGTAGTGCAAAGTGTTTCGAAAGGCGTTTTATGTCTTGACAGCATAGCCCTGTCCTGTAGTCTGCTGAAATAGTGATGGAACTGGGCAACGCGGAACCAGGACGAAAACGTCCAACTGTCCCAGTCGACCAGCTCCTGTTGAGTTTTGAGCTTTCCTTCATGAATGACGTTGGAAACAGCTGTCTCAGCTAAGGTATAGGCCTGGCCCCGAGTATAAGGTTTATGGGCAAGTCCGTTGTCTGGGTTCTCCCAGACCGGAGTTACCAGGGCAGTCATTGTAGATATATTCTTGTCTGTTTTTATTAGCTTGTCCCATAGCCGGAAGACATCTTCCAGCAGCGGGTAGTGCTATATCTGCCCAGGGCGCTGTGATGCTGTAACCCAAGCAAGTGAGCCGACATTGCCCCTCCCCAGAATATCCCCGTCAAGCCCTATCCAGGCTTTGTTGGGAGAGTTGTGACACCATTCCACCAAGCGTTGGAGGCCTATTGCTTTGCGATAGACCATGAGCTGGGGGACTCCCAAACCCCCCCTGTCTCTAGGGAGATACATTGTTTTCTTATTTACTCTTGGTTTTATACCATTCCAGATGTATGCCTCAATTTCCGACTGAATTTGGTGGATCAGGTGCATGGCAGCCGAAAGAGGTATAGTCTGCATAATGTACAAAGCTCTAGGCAGGATGTTCATCTTAACGACGTGTATACGCCCCACCCAGGAGATATTTTTATTTTTCCATGTGGCAAGATCTCGTGCAATGTCATCTCTAATCTGCCTATAGTTGTTTTCAACTATCTCCTTTACAGAAGGGGCCAAGACAATCCCCAAGTACTTAAGCCTACCTCATGAGATTCGAAGCGTGCATTGAGTGCGTAATGCTTCCATTGTCTCCCTCGGCTCAGTGGTATTAAGGATCTCTGATTTGGTTGGGTTAAGAAGGAAGTCTGAAACCTTCCCATAATTTTTCGAACTCAACAAGTGATGCATGCAGAGATGATTTGGTGTTGGTTAGAGTTAGCAGAACATCGTCGGCATATAATGCAAGTTTATGTTCTCGGCCTCTCACCTTAATTCCCTCGATGTTGGGATTGTCCCGAATCCTACACGCCAAGACCTCTATTACCAAGGTGAACAGGAGGGGGGACAGGGGGCACCCCTGTCTGGTGCCGTTTGTGACCCGGAAAGGTGTAGACAAAATGCCATTAACCCGGACTCGCGCTGAAGGCACTGAGTATAACGAGAACACTCTGCCCACTAACTTTGGGCCGAAGCCCAGCTTATCAAGGGTATGACGCATGAATCTCCAATTAACCCTGTCAAAAGCCTTCTCCGCATCCGTCGACACAAGTGCCAACGGTGCGGAGGTAGCCCCGGCATGTGATATTAGCTGGATTGTTCTCAGGGTATTGTCGCGGGCCTCCCTAGCCGGGATGAAGCCTGTCTGATCTGGCAACACCAATTGTGGCAGGTAGCACTTGAGGCGATTAGCTATGACCTTTGCTAAGATCTTAACGTCTGAGTTAAGAAGAGAGATTGGTCTGTAGTTTCCCGGCAGGTCCGCGGGCCTGCCGGGTTTTTGTATAACTGAAATATACGCCTCCAGCATCGACTTAGGCAGGGTCAGCCCGTCTGATAGCTGACCAGTATATCAGAGAAAACTTTATAATAGTGGATCCCGAACCCGTCCGGGACTTTTGCCAGTAGGGAGATCCTTAATCGCTTGCGCGATTTCTTCCCTCCCAAAAGGGGCATCCAGCAGCTCCTTTTCTTCTTGAGTTAGGCACGGCATATCAACCTCGGAAAGGTAATCTAATATGGCCCGCTCCGATTCCTGATCGTCTGTTTGAATGTCTTGGTCTGGAATTATAGGACGAATGTTATATAGAGTTTCATAGAACTCCCTAAATACATTTGCGATTGATTGCCCGTCCCTACATCTGCCTCCCCCCCGATCTACCAGCTCGTACACATAAGACTTCAGCCGCTGGCGCGTTAGGGCTCGCGCAAGGAAACTCCCCGCTTTATTGCTTTGCTCAAAGAAGCGTTGTCGAAGTTTTAACGCTTTTGCCTGTTGCTCACCCTGCAGGTATTGAAGTAGCTCCGCTCTGGCTGTAGCTACGTCCTCCTTGAGCTTAGCATTCATGGGCATGTCTTTGTGTGCCTGTTCAGCTTGTGAGACTCCGGACAGGAGCCTCTCGTAGTGTTCTCTTTTCCCCCTATTTAGAGTGGATTTACTTTGTGGGCCTCCCAAACAGTAGTAGGGCATAGGTGATTTTCTGAGTTCAGGCGAAAATATTCATCTATGTTGTTCTGCAGTTCTTGTTTGAATATGGAGTCATCAAGGAGGGAGTCTTCCAACCTCTAAACAAAGGGGGTCAGTGGGGTGTTTGGCCAGTCAATAGAGCATCTGACCGGGGCATGGTCCGACCAAGTGATCAGGCCAATGCTGCTGCTGGTTGTCAACGAAAGCCCTGTTGAATCTGTGAAAAGGTAGTCGATTCTAGTGTATTTCCTATGTGGATGGGAGTAAAATGTGTAGTTTCTTGTTACAGGGTGCAGTGTGCGCCAAATATCGTGAATGACCATATCCCTCAGTGTTCCATTGAGGCGTTTAAGCATTTTAAGTGAGATGCTGGAGAGGCCGTCCGAGGTGTCCAAATCCGGACAAAGGGATGCGTTAAAGTCACCCCCCAAGAAGAGCATTCCCGATTGCATTTCCATAATCTTATTAGCTGCTTTTTTAAGGAATGTATAGATTAGCTAGGGTGATGGGTCTACTATAGAGTGTCCCTGTCAGGACCAGGTACCTACCCTCAGGGTCTCTATATATTTGGGCAACCTGGAGGGGGATCTTGGAATGAAGCAAAATGCCCACACCATTCTTTTTCCGAGGGCCTGATGCAAAGTATGCATCTGGGAACTGATGACTGTGCCATCTAGGTTCATTGAATTTGGAGAAATGTGTCTCTTGTAGAAAAATTATATCCCCACCCATCCTGTGGAGGTCCCTAGTGACGATAGATCTCTTCCCTGAGTTATTTAGGCCCTTTACATTTATTGTTATTAGGTCAATCAAGTGACTATCCCTGCTTCCACATAGTTGTGCCATCTTAAGTGCATTAGTATGGAAGTGCAAGGGAAGGGGGGGGAAGAAGGTATAGGGAGGGCAAAGAAGGGAGGGTAAAAGGAAAGGTAGATATTAGAGTATGTAACTGCACTTCCATTTTTAACAGGAACTGAAAAGCCTCACATTTTCAGAATGGAATTACAGGAAAAGGAGGCAAAATAAATGAAAGTATGTTGCAAAGTTTTTATATTACGATCACAAAGTGTTTAATGTCCCTTTAAGGGCTACATGGTTCCCTGACCAGGTAACCCCCTCGGGGCCCTTCAGAGGATGTTTAAAACTATGTCAGCTAGAAAACATAAAAAGAGAAATGTATTAAAATATCTTGTAGACTCGGTTGGTTGATGAAGGGATCTGACAGATGGGAAGAAACAGCCAGTCTGTGAATGTTATGGAGATGATGGGGAAGGGGTGCACTATGCCACCAGGGTTTTTGGAGGTTTCGTTATCTAATACAAGTTTCTGTGTTGGTCAATGTAAGGACTGACAGAGAGCTGACAATGCTCAGCGCTTATTTCTACAACACAAGCCCCTAGATAATGTGTGTGTTACCTTGTAGTTAAAGTTGTCCTTCAAGCTGATCGGAACACCATACAGCAGACCCTTCATCTTCTGCTTATTGACCTCCTTAAGCTGAGCCTCACACTCACACAGGTAATCCGTCAAACAGTTCAGCTCACGTGTTGTGTCCAAAGCCTGACATGAGAACAGACTTGAATAAGTTTGTTTTTTTTTGTAGCTTAGCAGTAATTTAATCTACAATTTAAATTTAAATTACAAGAAAGCATAACTGCTGAACAATACTTTAAAGGGATATGAAACCCAAATGTGTTTTTCAAGATTCAGGTACAGCTTACAATTTCCAATTTACTTTTATCAATTTTGCTTCATTTTCTTGGTATTCTCTATTGACGGAACAGCAATGCACTACGGGGAGCTAGCTGAACACAGTAAGCCAATGACGACAGGCATATATGAGCAGCCACCAATCAACAGTTAGACTATCTAGGTAATCTTTTCAACACAGGATACCAAGAGAACAAAGCAAATTAGATAATGAAAATAAATTGGAAAGTTGTTTAAAACTGTATGCTCTTTACTAATCATGACAGAAAAATGTGGGGTTTCATGTCTCTTTAAATATGTAAAAATATTTTGTAAATGAGAAAATGGATACATTTATTTGATAAAGGGAATAACAGAAGGGAACCATATGTGCTCCAGACTTGGGAGGCTTTGCCTGTGCTGATCATTCTATTTTCCTTTACCCTCTTCATGTAAACGTGAAGCACCATCTCAGGTGAGAGAGATCCATCGTTCAGTTTATTAGAGAGCTCTGAGAGAGACAGAGACAAGAGAGCTCCGGGGTCTGCAACTGGATTCTGAAGAAGAAAAGTAAATTGGTGTTTTAAGTTACACAGTAATCCCAGTGCATGAAATCAGCAATTCAGTAATCACTGTATTAGTTTATAGATATGGCCCATGATAAACATATGATCAAGCACAGGACACTCATGAGCTATCTGCAAAAGAGATTTGTATCTTCTCTAGATAATATAAACCTGCCTGCAACACAGGACAACTATATTGTTATAGAGATTACATTTAATACTTTGCACTTTGAACTTTGTGCCCCCTTGAACAACATAAGGGACAAAATTGCTTGAAAAGTTTCCATTCTCTCAAGCTTCACAGGTCCCACCAGTATACCAGCCAGTAGATTTATTAAAGGTGAAAATACTATTAAAAACAGGGGCACTTTCAATCATCAAAGTTTAGAAAGCAGCCGTTTTGATTAAAAACTTACCTTTGTTGTTTTTCTCAGCCAGAGCAGCTTCCCCCACACGGAGATCCTCTCTTCACACGTCAGCAATGACTAATCCAGCTTCCTCCAATCACGACTTTCCCCCCAGGGGAGTCATTGCCTGAGGCCATGCCATGATTGGAGGAAGCTGGATTAGTCATTGATGACGTGTGAAGAGAGGATCTCTGTTTGGGGGAAGCTGCTCTGGCATTTTTTTTAATCAAAATGGCTGCTTTCTAAACTTTGATGAATGAAAGTGCCCCTGTTTTTAATAGTATTTTTTAAAAACTGTCTTTCATTCATCATCAAAGTTTACCTTCACTTTAAACAATAGAAGGATCAGGGAACTTTAGAGAACGAGCTGCATTAAACAATACATGAACTGGAGAGGCTGGAAAGACATTTTATGAAATGTACACCCTGATTTAGACTCACATCACGTATCAGACAACACAGAAAAAAAACAAAAGAATTCCTGGAAAAAAATGAATTCATTGTGGCCCTTTCCTGAAAAATAGACATGACTGGTATAAACAGAAGTAGGTTTATGTAGAGACAGTCGTTGTTCAACCTAATGTGACTTATTTTTATCTGGCCAACCACTTCCTCATCCTCTAAAATCTCCTGCTAATCTCCCCATTAACAACACACATAGTTTAAAAAATTGTTTTATTATTAATACAATTTCAAAACAATTATTTAATGGGGGGGTTCTTAATGTGGAATTTGTATAGAAAAAAGTGTCTATTTTGTATTATAGAGCTAAATTACAACTTAGTCTTTCCTACAAATAGGGTCAGAAGTTTACTTTTTCTGTTGAATATGTCTAGACAGGGCCATTTTGGTGTACTCTCTATTGCATTTTTTGTTTGAAAGTGGCTTAGGCATAACACAAGTGATTAATAGGTTACTAATCATACTGACACACTTACACAATACATTAACCATCTTGTGAAATGACATTTTAGGCATTTCAAACAAACAATTTCATACACATATTACGTGATGGATGCCAGGCAAAATTCATTAAAAACCCTCTCTAGTCGCTACAGTGTTTCCATCTTCGCCAATTCCGATGTAACTGCTATATTAAAGGGACATTAAAAGTGAAAAACAAATTTTCACAATTCAGATAACGCATGCAATTTTAAGAGACCTTCAAATTTACTTTTATCAAATTGTGCAGTCTTTTTATATGCACACTTTGAATCTTAGCTCCTACTAAGGATGAGCAAGAGTTTACAGTATATATGTATGCGGGTCTATGATTTGCTAATGGGTGTCACATGATACAGGGAAATGGAAAAAAAAAGAATTTCAAATAAGCAGTAGATTTTTTTTCTGATCATTTGTATTGTTTTTTTAGTATGAATTTCTACCAGTTTTAGTGTTAACTCCTTGAGTGCTAGAGCAATGCAACACTTTCCAATACATTGAAGCCATCTATTGCAAACCAAAGATTTTACAAACTGACACACCTGAGCTCAGTCAGGCAGTAAAGTAAACCCTGAGCACCAGGGCCGCCATCAAGGTGAATAGGGTGACTCCTATCAGGGGCCCAAGAGGCCCCATGAGGCAAGCACAACTATTATTTAAAAAAAAAAAAACAGAGGGCGCAACATCAGAGTGCTATTGAGCATAGGAAATGTCATTACAAGGAGTAAAACATTAGCATTTGAGGGGATTTCTGAGTGCACACTAAACCACTATGCACAATGTGAGACAGACTTGGCACTTTAGTTTATACAGTGTGTGCCAGAGTCAGGCGGCAGATCACTTTCATTTGCAGAGTAGGTAGGACTTACTTAGTAAATGTTTTTTATTTATTTGTGCAATTTCAGATTGTAACTTCAGTGTGCTAGTTGTGTGGTGGGGTTTATAAAAACACATTTTTTTAGCAATATGCAGCAGTGTATGTATGATTATTTGACAATGCTGTAGAAATTCTATATTAAAACCATGCAGAAATGTTTCCTCCTCAATACACAAATCGTAGGTACCCTTTTGGCAGATATATATATATTCATTACACTCCAGTTTACTGCGCCTTTATGCAAGGACTTTCCAGGTGCCAGGAGGCATTTTATCAAAGATTTTTACATCTGCATAAAATGTTATACTCTTAGGCTAAGATTGTTCAGTGTTTGAAATGAGACAGGTTAACGTAACACTGTTCAGTTTACACTACAGCTGACTTAATTTAGAAATACATACAAACAAGCTTAGATCCTGCATTTAACCAGATTTAATGGTATGAGACCTAGTGCCACAGCTTATGGTTTCACCAAGACCATATAGAGTACAGCATTTTCAAAATCCATAAAAACAGTTGACACAGATGGGAACATTTGTACCCCAGATTTGAAGTGGTGCTCTTGGTTAGGGAAAATGGGAACCCCAAAGATATGTCAACCTTTCAAAAGTACTTTCCTTCATCTACCCATTCTGACAGATCAATAATGTACAATTTTGAATTCACAGAAGTATTTTTGTTTGCACAATTACAAATATAAGTCTTTAAAAAGTGATCTCTTAATTTCTGCTATTTTTTTTATCATGCATGTCACACACTGTTGATTTAGGGGATGGCAATGTGAAAAACTGTTACCTCCTGTGAGTGTTTCTATGGATGTCTGTGTTTATGTATTTGTGCTTTTGTTGGTGTCTCTATGAGTGTGTATGTATTTTTTTTCTGTGGATCTCTGTGAGGGTTTGTGTGTCTGTCTTTGTGCATTATCTGTGGATCTCTCTGTGAGGGTTTGTGTGTCTGTCTTTGTGTGTGTATAAATATGTCTGTGTGTTTTCTTTGGATGTCTCTGTCAGGGTGTGTGTATGTCTTTGTGTGTTTTTTGTGGGTGTCTGTGTTTGTGTGTGTATGTCTGTGTGTTTTCTGTGGGTTTCTGTGAATGTCTGTGTGTGTTTTCTGAGGTTGTCTCTGTGGGTGTTTCCTTGGGTGTATGTGCAAGTTTGTGTTTGAGTGTGTGTGTGTGTGTGTGTGTGTGTGTGTGTGTGTGTGTGTGTGTGTGTGTTTGTCAATTGTCTGTTCCCTTTTAGCACACTTTGACATTACTACTGATTATTCACATCTTTCAGACTAATGAAATCTTTTCAAAAGTCACCAATCCACCACTTAAGTAACGGGTCCCAATATTTCTAGTGGCGGCCCTGCTGAGCACCCAGTACCCTGAGAGCCCACCAGTCTGAAACATCCCAGGGCACAAAAGGATGTCCATATCTCATACCTCCATGTAAACTCTGCATCCCAGGACCCTAAGCTTCCCCATTCTCTCTGACTCCCCCTTACTGCACACATGGTCCCACTCACCTCTGAAGATAACCTCCTCACTGCCACCTCCATATTGCTTAGTGCCTGCTCCCTACGATCCCGAACCTCTTTCATGAGACGATGCAATCGCCTGTTCCGCAGCCAGCGCAACAGAAGAAGGAGTGACACTGTACACCCCACAGCAGGGAGCACAAGATGACGATCAAGGACCAAAGTCAGTGACATTGTGGGGAAAGGTAAAAACCACCTGGGTTCTGGATATCACACAGGGCAAAAGGTAAAACTAAAGGCTCAAAATAGCACAACACAGGTCAAGAGCCAAAAGATGGCACTACAGTGTACAGGAGCCCTGGGTACAGGACATTAGATGTGTCAGAACAGTGGAAAAGTAGGATGCCAGGAGACACAAAACAAAAGATGAGAATGCCCAGGGAGAGGCGAGCAGAGGCTGCAAAGAGACAGGCGAGCAGAGAGTGCAAAGAGACAGGCGAGCAGTGAGTGCAAAGAGACAGGTGATCAGAGGATGCAAAGAGACAGACGAGCAGAGGATGCAAAGAGACAGACGAGCAGAGGATGCAAAGAGACAGGCGAGCAGAGGATGCAAAGAGACAGGCGAGCAGAGGATGCAAAGAGACAGGTGAGCAGAGGATGCAAAGAGACAGGTGAGCAGAGGATGCAAAGAGACAGGTGAGCAGAGGATGCAAAGAGACAGGTGAGCAGAGGATGCAAAGAGACAGGTGAGCAGAGGATGCAAAGAGACAGGTGAGCAGAGGATGCAAAGAGACAGGCGAGCAGAGGATGCAAAGAGACAGGTGAGCAGAGGATGCAAAGAGACAGGTGAGCAGAGGATGCAAAGAGACAGGTGAGCAGAGGATGCAAAGAGACAGGCGAGCAGAGAGTGCAAAGAGACAGGCGAGCAGAGGGTGCAAAGAGACAGGCGAGCAGAGGATGCAAAGAGACAGGTGAGCAGAGGATGCAAAGAGACAGGCGAGCAGAGAGTGCAAAGAGACAGGCGAGCAGAGGGTGCAAAGAGACAGGCGAGCAGAGGATGCAAAGAGACAGGTGAGCAGAGGATGCAAAGAGACAGGTGAGCAGAGGATGCAAAGAGACAGGCGAGCAGAGGATGCTAGGTGACAATTGAGCAAAGGATAAGAGGGCAAAAATCCAGGAAACAGGAGCACAGACCAGAGAAAAAAGCACAGTGAGCAATGTCAGATATATAGATGGTGCAGCATAGGGTAACTAGAGAAGGCACTGGTCGCCGAGGCAGTTGCAGGGTCATGGACACAGTACAGAGACAGTAACAAGGTCATACACACAGGGATGGACTGGGCACACTGTCCGAAGAGAGACCAGGATCAGGTACAGGTAACAGATTATAGAGCTATCAGGAGAACAGTTGTTGTTAATCAGTTACACGGACTATATCATATAAAAGTACCGCCCACAACCACACCCCGCCCCCATAAATAGCAGCTGCACAAAGGTCATAAAATTGTACAAATGTATCAACGAGTTTCGGCGACATCCTATTGGTCACGTGACTTCTGAGGTCATATGACTCTGGCGCACAGCTGATTCTGTAGTGTGTGTCACGTGTTTTGTACCGAGCAGCGGCTTTAGGGTTAATCTGCAGCGCCGATAATACCGTACAGCAGTCTCCAACCTAGTATAGATTCAGGCACTTACAGAGTTTACATCCCTCCCCTAATAGGTTCTCTTCATTCTAACAAATACATCTTGCACTTCCTTGTCTCACAGCTGCGGCTACAACCAGTGAGGCTGAAAGTATAAAGATTCTATGGTCACAGCACAAATCCCTCCACTGGCGTATATTATATAGAGACAATGACTTGCATCATTACTAATGGGTACAGTAACTGTATATTGTATAGACAATGACTTGCATCATTACTAATGGGTACAGTAACTGTATATTATATAGACAATGACTTGCATCATTACTAATGGGTACAGTAACTGTATATTGTATAGACAATGACTTGCATCATTACTAATGGGTACAGTAACTGTATATTATATAGACAATGACTTGCATCATTACTAATGGGTACAGTAACTGTATATTATATAGACAATGACTTGCATCATTACTAATGGGTACAGTAACTGTATATTATATAGACAATGACTTGCATCATTACTAATGGGTACAGTAACTGTATATTGTATAGACAATGACTTGCATCATTACTAATGGGTACAGTAACTGTATATTATATAGACAATGACTTGCATCATTACTAATGGGTACAGTAACTGTATATTATATAGACAATGACTTGCATCATTACTAATGGGTACAGTAACTGTATATTGTATAGACAATGACTTGCATCATTACTAATGGGTACAGTAACTGTATATTATATAGACAATGACTT
Source organism: Bombina bombina (assembly GCF_027579735.1). NCBI lineage: Eukaryota > Metazoa > Chordata > Amphibia > Anura > Bombinatoridae > Bombina > Bombina bombina. Next base: position 177,370,748 of record NC_069508.1, read on the forward strand.
GCATCATTACTATTGGGTACAGTAACTGTATATTATATAGACAGTGACTTGCATCATTACTAATGGGTACAGTAACTGTATATTATATAGACAATGACTTGCATCATTACTATTGGGTACAGTAACTGTATATTATATAGACAATGACTTGCATCATTACTAATGGGTACAGTAACTGTATATTATATAGACAATGACTTGCATCATTACTATTGGGTACAGTAACTGTATATTATATAGACAATGACTTGCATCATTACTAATGGGTACAGTAACTGTATATTATATAGACAATGACTTGCATCATTACTATTGGGTACAGTAACTGTATATTATATAGACAATGACTTGCATCATTACTAATGGGTACAGTAACTGTATATTATATAGACAATGACTTGCATCATTACTAATGGGTACAGTAACTGTATATTATATAGACAATGACTTGCATCATTACTAATGGGTACAGTAACTGTATATTATATAGACAATGACTTGCATCATTACTAATGGGTACAGTAACTGTATATTGTATAGACAATGACTTGCATCATTACTAATGGGTACAGTAACTGTATATTATATAGACAATGACTTGCATCATTACTAATGGGTACAGTAACTGTATATTATATAGACAATGACTTGCATCATTACTAATGGGTACAGTAACTGTATATTGTATAGACAATGACTTGCATCATTACTAATGGGTACATGTAACTGTATATTATATAGACAATGACTTGCATCATTACTAATGGGTACAGTAACTGTATATTATATAGACAATGACTTGCATCATTACTAATGGGTACAGTAACTGTATATTATATAGACAATGACTTGCATCATTACTAATGGGTACAGTAACTGTATATTGTATAGACAATGACTTGCATCATTACTAATGGGTACATGTAACTGTATATTATATAGACAATGACTTGCATCATTACTAATGGGTACAGTAACTGTATATTATATAGACAATGACTTGCATCATTACTAATGGGTACAGTAACTGTATATTATATAGACAATGACTTGCATCATTACTATTGGGTACAGTAACTGTATATTATATAGACAATGACTTGCATCATTACTAATGGGTACAGTAACTGTATATTGTATAGACAATGACTTGCATCATTACTAATGTGTACAGTAACTGTATATTATATAGACAATGACTTGCATCATTACTAATGGGTACAGTAACTGTATATTATATAGACAATGACTTGCATCATTACTATTGGGTACAGTAACTGTATATTATATAGACAATGACTTGCATCATTACTAATGGGTACAGTAACTGTATATTGTATAGACAATGACTTGCATCATTACTAATGTGTACAGTAACTGTATATTGTATAGACAATGACTTGCATCATTACTAATGGGTACAGTAACTGTATATTGTATAGACAATGACTTGCATCATTACTAATGGGTACAGTAACTGTATATTATATAGACAATTACTTGCATAATTACTAATGGATACAGTAACTGTATATTATATAGTCAATGACTTGCATCATTACTAATGGATACAGTAACTGTATCTTATATAGACAATGACTTGCATCATTACTAATGGATACAGTAACTGTATATTATATAGACAATGACTTGCATCATTACTAATGGGTACAGTAACTGTATATTATATAGACAATGACTTGCATCATTACTAATGGGTACAGTAACTGTATATTGTATAGACAATGACTTGCATCATTACTAATGTGTACAGTAACTGTATATTGTATAGACAATGACTTGCATCATTACTAATGGGTACAGTAACTGTATATTGTATAGACAATGACTTGCATCATTACTAATGGGTACAGTAACTGTATATTATATAGACAATTACTTGCATAATTACTAATGGATACAGTAACTGTATATTATATAGTCAATGACTTGCATCATTACTAATGGATACAGTAACTGTATCTTATATAGACAATGACTTGCATCATTACTAATGGATACAGTAACTGTATATTATATAGACAATGACTTGCATCATTACTAATGGGTACAGTAACTGTATATTATATAGACAATGACTTGCATCATTACTAATGGGTACAGTAACTGTATATTATATAGACAATGACTTGCATCATTACTAATGGGTACAGTAACTGTATATTATATAGACAATGACTTGCATCATTACTAATGGGTACAGTAACTGTATATTGTATAGACAATGACTTGCATCATTACTAATGGGTACAGTAACTGTATATTATATAGACAATGACTTGCATCATTACTAATGGGTACAGTAACTGTATATTATATAGACAATGACTTGCATCATTACTAATGGGTACAGTAACTGTATATTATATAGACAATGACTTGCATCATTACTAATGGGTACAGTAACTGTATATTATATAGACAATGACTTGCATCATTACTAATGGGTACAGTAACTGTATATTATATAGACAATGACTTGCATCATTACTAATGGGTACAGTAACTGTATATTGTATAGACAATGACTTGCATCATTATATAAGGGAGATGCCATGATATTATATCGTTGGGTAACGAAAGATGTTATTGAATGATGCGAGTTTAATAGCTGATCGAGTCAGTGATTGGAGACTGCACTATATTTATATTTCTGCTATGGTTGTAGGAATATAATCACTTGCTAAGTATTAACACTTCATAGTTACGTTTCAACTTCCAAGATTCACTTTTGTAAACATAGAGTATGTAGTTGTGCAGATCAATACGTTATTACATTTCATGCTTTATTACTGATTTATTTACTGATCTTACAACATAAACATAATAAGTGAATGATAATAAAATACCAGACCTGTTATAAAGTTGTGACAAATGTATCACAGATCTGTATTGTGAGGCTTCTTGTGGTGCTTATTATATACAGTAGGTTTAATGGGACACTTATTCCCTTTAGTTGGGAGGGAAGAACTTCATCATCATCCGTCATTATTTACTCTTCTGGGGCCCAGAACAAATATGCAACTAAATTAGACACTGATTAGAGTTGCACATTTGGTAACCGCAAAAGGCTTCAGTTTCTCTAAAGTCAGTCAGACCCGCAGACATGCGCACTAGAACAACTCACCGCACTTTATTAGTTATTTCCCAGCAGCACCCGGAGCTTTAGCTTTAAAGGGACAGTCTACACCAGAATTGTTATTGTTTTAAAAGATAGATAATCCCTTTATAACCCATTCCCCAGTTCTGCATAACCAACACAGTTATATTAATATACCTTTAACCTCTGTGATTATCTTGTATCTAAGCCTCTACAAACTGCCCCTTTATTTCAGTTTTTTTGACAGACTTGCAGTTTAGCCAATCAGTGCCTGCTCCCAGATAACTTCACGTGCATGAGCACAGTGTTATCTATATGAAACACGTGAACTAATGCCCTCTAGTGGTGAAAAACTGTTAACATGCATTCTGAAAAGAGGTGGCCTTCAAGGTCTAAGAAATTAGCATATGAACCTCCTAGGTTAAGCTTTCAACTAAGAATACCAAGAGAACAAAGCAAAATTGGTGATAAAAGTAAATTGGAAAATTGTTTAAAATGACATGCTCTATCTGAATCATGAAAGTTTTTTTTGGCCTAGACTGTCCCTTTAAGAGAGCTGAGCGCGTACAAAGCTTATTTCTTAATTTAAATACCCATACTAATGTTGTGCTATTATACAAACATACAGGTTGTGTTATTAAGTTGTCACTATATCAGTGCTTTCCAAACTGTGTGTCGGGACACACTAGTGTGTCGGCAGCAGTGTGTAGGTGTGTCCCTGCTTCAGCACAAATTTTTTTAAATTTATTTTTTTTGGTTTCTGACTTTCCGCCTCCCTGCTACGCATATCACATGGTTGACACGTGATTGATACCTTGTGGGTCACAGATCATCTTAACCAATTGGCGCAGCTCAGTGGGAACTGAAACTATTCCCATTGGCGGCTTTGGCGGCACATTGGCTCCTGACTGCATGTGTAGTCTCCTTAATTGGCTCGTGACTGCATGTATAGTCATTGTATAGTCATTGAGTGGGACAGCAGTGTGTTTGCAGCGCGGGCAGTAGTCAATCGGACTCACCGAGCTCAGAGGGCGGCAGCTTAAATGCTGAGCTGAAGTCAGAAGTCAGTGGGGGTTTATTGCAGCTAGCTCCCAGTAGTGTATTGCTGCTCTACCTCTTGATATATGGATAGGAAGTGGAAACTTAAAAATGCTTGATGATGAAATGTGGGTATCTTTATCTAATATTCCACCAAATATTCCGAAACTGTGTTCATCCCATCATCCTCATACATCACATTAAAATAGTAAGTAGCTATTGGTGTTATTAAACTTTTTTTAATTCTTGCACATACATACTGTTACTTGTAAATTTCATTATTATATAATTTATGTATGTGTCCGTATCTCTTAAAACAAGTTAGTTTAATCTCCTTTTTGCTAGTACAACTGAATTAATCACTGTGTCGCAAAATGATGTAGGTCTAAAAAGTGTGTCACCAACATGAAAAGTTTGGAAAGCTCTGCACTATATTATCAACCTCAGTAAATAACAGCGTCTTAAGTTTTCACCCTCAGCTGTCTAGATTCCGCAGACAACTACTACATTTACGTTACTTTGTTTATAAAAGAAATAATTATTAGAAATGATTTAAGAATTTTTGGAGGACTGCTTAATGAAGCGGGCTGATGAAACTGTAAAAAAATATTTTTATCTTATTTGTATTGTAATTTCTGGTATATTCGTTGTGGTTCGTGAAATAGAACAGCGTTTGTTTACAATTTGCTGAGTATCTTCCTTATTAAGATGGTTTGAGATATGTAAATTATTTGAGGATTATTTAGAAATTAGTATCGATGAACTTGATCGTGTCTTTAGATATATTCTTTGTGATTAAAGCATACATGTAATGCTATAGCACTGAAAAGAACCTAATAAACTAGCGCCATCTATTGGAAAATCATTAAATCGTACATGTAATGCTAAATCTCTGAAATGGTCCCAATCAATAAACGCCATCTATTTGAAAAACGTTGTTAAAGCAAACATGTAATGCCATATCACTGAAATTGTCCCAATCATTTAGCGCCATCTATTGGAAACACATTGTTAAAGCATACATGTAACGCAATATCTCTGAAAAGGCCAAATAAATTAGCGCCATCTATTGGAAAAACGTTGTTAAAGCATACTTGTAACACAATACTACTGAAAATGTCCCAAAAAACTAGCGCCATCTATTGGAAGAACATTGTTAAAGCATACATGTAATGCTATATCACTGAAATGGTCCCAATCAACTACCGTCATCTATTGGGAAAACATTGTTAAAGCGTACATGTAATGCTAAATTATTGAAAAGGTCATAATATACTAGCGTCATCTATTGGAGATACATTGTTAAAGCATACATGTAACGCTTATATCACTGAAAAAGTCTCAATAAACTAGCGCCATCTATTGGAAAAATATTGTTAAAGCATACTTGTAACACAATAGTACTGGAAGGTCCAAATAAACTAGCGCCATCTATTGGGAAAACATTGTTAAAGCATACTGTACATGCAATGCTTATATCACTATGGTCCTAATAAACTAACGCCATCTATTGGAAAAACGTTGTTAAAGCATATCACTGAAATTGTCCCAATCAACTAGCGCCATCTATTGGAAACACATTGTTAAAGCATTACTTGTAACATAATTAGTACTGAAAAGGTCCCAATAAACTAGCGCCATCTACTGGAATAACATTGTTAAAGCATACATACATGTAATGCTTTATCACTGAAATGGTCCCAATCAACTAGCGCCATCTATTGGAAAAATATTGTTAAAGCATACTTGTAACACAATAGTACTGGAAGGTCCAAATAAACTAGCGCCATCTATTGGAAACACATTGTTAAAGCATATTTGTAACAATTAGTACTGAAAAGGTCCCAATAAACTAGCGCCATCTATTGGAAGAACATTGTTAAAGCATACATGTAATGCTTTATCACTGAAATGGTCCCAATCAGCTACCGCCATCTATTGGAAAAACGTTATTAAAGCATACTTGTAACACAATATTATTGAAAAGTTCAAATAAATTAGCGCCATCTATTGGAAAAAACATTGTTAAAGCATAAATAAAATGCTAAATCACCGAAATTGGTTCCAATCAACTAGCGCCATCTATTGGATAAACGTTGTTAAAGCATACATGTAACGCAATATCACTGAAAAGTCCAATCAACTAGCGCCATCTCTTGGATACACGTTGTTAAAGCATACATGTAAGGCGATATCACTGAAAAGTCCAAACGAATAAGCGCCGTCTATTGGAAAAGCATTGTTAAAGCATACATATAATGCTAAATCACTGAAATGGTCCCAATCAACTAGCGCCATCTGTTGGCAAAACGTTGTTAAAGCATACATGTAACGCAATATCACTGAAAAGTCCAAATACATTACCGCCATCTATTGGAAAAACATTGTTAAAGCATACATATAATGCTATATCACTGAAAAAGTTCCAATCAATTAGCGCCATCTATTGGAAAAACGTTGTTAAAGCATACATGTAATGCCATAGCACTGCAAAGGTCCCAATAAACTAGCCCCATCTATTGGAAAAACATTGTTAAAGCATACATGTAATTCTATAGCACGGAGAAGGTGCTAATAAACTAGCGCCATCTATTGGAAAAACATTGTTAAAGCATACATATAATGCTAAACCACTGAAATGGTCCCAATCGACTAGCGCCATCTATTGCAAAAAACGTTGTTAAAGCATACTTTGTAATGCAATATCATTGAAAAGTCCAAATAAATTAGTGCAATCTATTGGAAAAACATTGTTAAAGCATACTTGTAACACAATAGTACTAAAAAGGTCCCAATAAAGTAGCGCCATCTATTGGAAGAACATTGTTAAAGCATACATGTAATGCTATATCACTGAAATGGTCCCAATCAACTACCGCCATCTATTGGATAAACTTTGTTAAAGCATACATGTAACACAATATTACTGAAAAGTCCAAATACATTAGCGCCATCTATTGTAAAAACATTGTTAAAGCATACATATGCTAAATCACTGAAAAGGTCCCAATAAACTAGCGCCATCTATTGGAAAAACATTGTTAACCCCTTAGTGACCAGACTAGTTTTCCATTTTCTGACCGTTTGGGTCCAAGGCTATTTTTGCATTTCTGCAGTGTTTGTGTTTAGCTGTAATTCTCCTCTTACTCATTTACTGTAGCCACACATATTATATACAATTTTCTTGCAATTAAATGGACTTTCTAAACATACAGTACCATTATTTTAATCATATTTTATAATTTAGTATATTTTTTTTTTATATAAAATATGATGAAAAAATGAAAAATGCTCCCCCACAGAGGGCTTTGGCGGCCCTGGATTACTATTGGAAAAGTTAACAGAGGACCCAGAATTTGGGAGCTGGGCGAGTAAAGAACATTGGCCTCTCCCAAGAGCAGCTGTTGGATCTCTCGGGGTACCCTGGCTGGTATCCATAGAAACATAGAATTTGACGGTAGATAAGAACCAAAAAGGCCCATCAAGTCTACCCATATTACATGTTACCTTTTCCTTAGGATAGCCTTATGCATGTCCCAGGCATTTTTAAATTCCTTTACAGTCTTTGTGTTTACCACCTCAAATGGAAGTTTATTCCATGAATCCACCACCCTTTCTGTAAAAAAATGCTTCCTCAAATTTCTCCTGAATCTACTACCCTCTAACTTTAGATTGTGACCCTTTGTTTTGGCATTTATATTTTTGTGAAAAATGATTTCAGCTTCTATTTTATTAAGTCCCTTCATATATTTGAAGGTTTCTATCATGTCACCTCTTTCCCTTCTATCCTCTAAACTATACATATTTAGATCATAGAGTCTTTCTTTGTACGTTTTATATTTTAGACCATGTACCATTTTTTTATTATTATTTTTTTTTTTAACATACTTTTTTATTTAGAAAAAAAAAATCATTGTCTCCAACAAGATAATAATCTTATGTCACAAATAAATCATGAGTACACAAAGATATCACCGCCTCGCAGGGCTGTAAATCAATAATAAGGGAGATACCCCTATATTGTATAGCTTAATATCGAATATGTCCTAAATATCTTGCTAATTCTGATAATGTACATAGGAACTTTATATCCCATCTCATACTCTTATCTAACCTTATTGTTATATATAGGATTTTAGTACCTTCCACCAGGGGAATCTCAATTCAACAGAATTTAATAGGTTAAAATTCACCAGAACAAAAAAGAAATAAGAGAAAAAACAAGACAAAAACAAAAACAAAAACAAAAAAAAAAAAAAAAATTTAAAAATAAATAAATAAATAAATAAATAGTAATAATAACACTCCTTCTCCGCACCGGGGCCCACCCCCTGCCAACAAAACCCATATTAACTATCAATAATGGTATTAGCCCTTCTTCTCAGATGTCTGTATCTATCAGATAATACTAACTGCTGAAATAAGATAGAGTCCTGCAAATGCAATAAAATTTGACTTTGTACATTCTCTGCTAAAGTAACTAAGACTGGTTCCCATTTAATCAGAAATAATTTAAGCTGGTTTTCACGATATAACATAGGATCTTTACTGTCTACTATAAGTTGCGTTAACATATTACTAGTGAAAGCAGTAAAATTCGGCGCATTTTTATCCTTCCAGTTATAGAGAATCAGCTGCCTGGCCACTAAAATAGCTGTATTAATTAAATGCTTATTATTAAATTCTTTATCTATCACCAATAGCATAATTTGTTCCACTTTGAGTTTGATTTTAATTCGTAAAAATTTATTTAACCAGAACTCCACTTTACACCAATATTGTTGTATCTTGGGGCATGAATAGAACATATGAATTAAATCTGCCTCAAAAGCACTGCATCTTGGACATTTCATTATTTCTTGTCTCTTCCACCTAGACATCCACCAAGGAGTCAGATAGGCTCTATTTAATAGCTTTATGTGTGATTCTCTAAATGAGATGACCCGAGTATACTCAAGAATTGAAGTAAAGCTTTTTTTAAAGCGATCAAAGGTTACATTTCTAAGATCCCTACTCCATTTAATATGGAGCTCTGAGATTTTTCCCTTGGCTTCTGTGGCGATTAATTTTTTATATAAACATGAAATTGAATAGTTCCCTGCTTGATAAATGTTAATAATCGAGTCTAAGATCCCAGAGATATACATGTTTGAATCTGTCAATTTATTAGCATCAATAAAATGCTGTACTTGTAAATAGGCAAAGAAATGGATTCTATTTAGATTAAATTCCTTCACTAAAGAATCAAACGTCTTAACCATTTTGGATTGTGTATCTATCAATTGAATAATTCTAGTCAATCCCCTTTTATTCCAGTCATTAAAGGCCTGTGTTTCCATACCACTAATGAAATGGGGATTTCCCCTAATAGGCAGATACTTTGACATTTTTGATTCAGAGAGTAATATCTTACAAATTTTCTTCCATGCCAAGATAACATTATGTATTGTATAATAGAAACTGCTTTTGACAGATATTTTCGTCATGGGGAAATGTAAGAGAGCTGTAAGAGATAGTGGATATACTGCTAATTCCTCATTTTTATAGTTAGTAATATATTCTATCCCTGTTAACCAGTCTAGCGCATTTTTTGCTAATGCTACCCAATTGTACAATTTCAAATTCGGTAAGGCCAGACCTCCATCTATTCTCATATGTGCCAAGTTTTTCATTGCTATACTGGTTTCCCTTTTCCCCATAAAAATTGTTGACAATGAGTATTAAAATTACGTATATCTCTTACCGGGATAAAGATTGGAATATTCTGCATGAGAAAGAGAATTTTGGGAAACACCATCATTTTAATGAGTTACCTTTGCCGATAGAGACAATGGTAATTTAGCCCAATTCTTTAAACAACCTAGACATTTCTGCCAGATAGGGTTAAAATTCAAGCTGTACCAATCCGCTGGATTTTTTTATAAAACTATACCAAGATATTGAATTTTTGAAGATGGCTGTTTAAAAGGATTTTGAAATAAGCTATTTCATTTTTTAACGATCCATAAGATTTCCGATTTGTTCAAATTTATTTTGTACCCCGAAAAAGTACTAAATTCCTTAATTCCAGAACACACGGTATATTTTTCCTCGAATTACTTATATAAAATAAAATGTCATCTGCATACATTGACATGATGATTTTTTTATTCCCTAACATAATCCCTTCTAATCTTTCTCTACATAGGATCACCAAGGGTTCTAAAGAAATGTTGAACAAGAGCGGTGATAATGGGCAGCCCTGTCTGGTTCCTTTCTGAAGGCTAATATAGTCTGACGTTAACCCATTTAACTTTATATATGAAACCGGATTTTGATAAATTAATTGTACATAGTTAGCAAAGTTTCCCGATATCCCAAAACTGTTTAATGCAGAAAATAGATGATTCCAGGAAATAGAGTCGAACGCCTTTTCGGCGTCGACCGTCAATAAGGCATAATCAACTTGTTTAAACCTCTCATCCTTCTGATTGGAAAGCATCTGCTCAATAAGGAACATCGCTGTCCTAATATTCTTTTGTATAGTTCTTCCGGGCATAAACCCTGTCTGGTCTGTATGTACTATATGCCCTAGAACTCCTTTAAATCTGTCTGCTAGAATACTGGCAATTATTTTATAATCGACATTGAGTAAAGAGATAGGACGGTATGCATCCATTGTTTCTATATCTTTGTCTTTTTTATATATTAAAGTAATATTAGCTTCAGTATAATACTTTGAAGGCTGTACATTCTTGACAAAATAATTGTTATATAGGCTTACCAATGTAGTGCTAATATCTTCCTGTAAAATCTTATAGAATTCAACTGGAATTGTATCCGGTCCTGAAGCTTTACCACAGGGTGCAGTTTTAATAGTTTGCACAATTTCTTCTATTGTTATGTCTTTATTTAAAAGATCCAATTGACTTTTTTCTATCTTAGGTGTATTAATCTTTTTCCAGAAATTATCTCTTATCTCAGGGTCAATATTACCAGCAGAATATAATGACTTATAAAAGGACTGAAACTGTCCCACTATCTCCTTGGGTGAAGTATATCTTGTACCATTAACCTTAATAGCCCCAATAAAAAATTTTTTTTTCCTACTTTTTACTAACTTTGCTAACAATTTAGCTGTGTTAGAAGTGAATTTACTAAATCTGACCTTATTATTTACATCTCTTTGCAGCATTTGTTGATTCAAGAAAACTTCTCTTTCTGATTTTGCTGCCTGATACTTGTACCAATTTACATTAGAGGGGTTTTCTAAATATTTTACGTATTTATTTTTTAGTTGATTTGACAATTGATTTTCTCTAAAACTCACATTTTTTTTCCTAACACTCATATACGCCTTAATCTGTCCACGGAGAAAAGCTTTCGCTGCTTCCCAAAAGATTTCTATCTTTACCAGATAGCTTTTATTAAAATGAACAAATTCTTTCCATTTAGCTTGTAGCCAATTTCTAAACTTAAAATTGGAAATGAGGAAAGATGGAAAGAAAAAGCTATTCTTTTTATTATATTGTGAATTCAAATTTTCAATTGAGATAGAAATGATCGCGTGATCTGAAACCAAAATATTTGATATATCCGAGGAGATCTCAGCATCCAGAAGGGATTCACTTATTAATATCATATCAATTCTCAAAAAACTTTTATATGTCTTAGATTCGCACGTATAAGCTTTCTCGTCTGGGTGCTGAATCCTCCATACATCCTTCAATTTAAGATTTTTAGCAAAACTATGTAAACTTTTTGCCTCTCTGATATATCTATGACTCTGTGTTCTTTTTTAATCGATCCAGATATGGGTTGAATACTCTATTAAAATCGCCTGCCAATATAATTTGGGAATCTACATGGACTATAAGTTTAGCGAACAGATTTTCCCAAAACGCTGGACAATACTCATTGGGTGCATATATAGTACAGATTATTAATTTAAGCCCTTGAATAATGGCAGATACAATTAAGAATCTACCCTCTTTATCTGAATATTTTGATGTTATCTTGTACTCTAAATTTGTATTAAATAAACACGCTACCCCTCTTTTCTTACCTATTGCAGGGGTGGCTATTACCTCTCCAACCCAACCCATCTTTAATTTTTCAACTTCCTGTTTATTTAATTGTGTCTTTTGTATGAGAGCAATATCTGGGGAGAACTTTTTTAAATTATATATTATTTCCTTTCTTTTAATTGGGGAGGATATCCCTCCAACATTCCAGGAATTAATTTTTAGTGGACTATTCATCTGTATTTTTTCTTTTCTTAATTTTTACCTGAGAAGAATAAAAAAAATGAATAAAAGAAGTAACTACGACCAGGGCTACATACAAATTGGTGATAATGGTGGGCGACGGGGCGGAGGAGAAGGAAAAAAAAAAAAAAACATACACAAAAATACATATAGTTACAATCTAGTACCTCTTGCTTACAAATCATTACATTTCCTTCATTGTATAGCTGAAAAAAATGTTTCAATTAGTTAAAGCAATCTTTTGCTAACAGCACTATTTTCCTTGTGCTTTCTCCATTTGTAACTTGATCTTTTTAATAAAGTGTTTTGCATCTTCTGGATTATCTATAAAAATTGTCTCTGTATTATACAGTATTTTTAATTTTGCAGGATAAATCATATTTGTTTTTACACCTAGTTCAATCAGTTGTGTGCAATAGGGTGAAATTTCTTTCCTTTTGTTCAATTTTTCTGTTGCAAAGTCTTGGAAAATCAAGATTCGTTTATTGTTAAACTCAACGGGATAGTTCTTGCGATATAGTGCAAGGATTTTGCACTTATCTTGATAATCCAATAATTTTGCAATTATTGGTCTTTTTAAATTCAGCGATCCATCTTTTAAATTGACAGGCCCCAATCTATGTACCCTTTCAATTTTAATTGGAAGCTTTTCTATAGGATATCCTAGTACTTTAGGGAGGTGGAACGAAATTAATTCCATTATATCAGTGTATTCCTTGTCCTTGTAGAAACCTATAAACCTTAAGTTGTTTCTTCTGGACCTATCTTCTAGATCATCTATGCGGAGTTGTAAAGTATGCACTAATTTAGCTTGGGCGTCTAAGGAAGCCTGTTGGCTAAACTGTAAGTCCTCTATATCTGATATTCTGGACTCTATCTCTGTCAGTCTATTTGAGAACTGTTTGATTTCATTAGACATAGAGATTATCTCCTGTTTTATGTTATCAAATTGTGGCAAAAAAAATTCCGAAATTTGTTTAACCAAATTTTACGTTTCAATCTGATGACTAATAATGACAGATTTTTCAGTAGGCTCTAGAACAACTGAGCCAATACTATTTCTAGGTTTCCTATCTTTTCCTGGTTTTGGAGGCATTGTTTCGCTATTATTTTTATAAATGGTCAAAAATCTGTCCATCTAATATTTGTACCAGATTTAGGCAGTAATTCGTGAAAATACTATAGTGTTGTACTGATCGGCAAACTAAGCGCCAATATGTGAGAAAAAGAAGAAAAAAAAAAAAGTGAAGGTAAAGGATACTCAAGGTATCAGAGTTTGAAAGTGATATGTGAATTGAATTTTACATGCTAATGTGTGTGTCCTTTTTGTGGGGAATTAAGTGAGGGAAAAAACAAAGGGAGGGGGAAAAAAAAAAAAAAAAAAAAAGGGGGAGTGATACGTGAAAGAAACTAGAACACTGCCTCAATCTGAAGGCCTAGTCCCTTGACCTCTGTCAATCGCCTTTTTAAAGACTATAGGGTATTATACCTATAACAATACTCCTCTCTCTCCTAATACTTCATTTTCTATAAATAGTATATCCTCCCTCACAACGTGTAAGAAGCATAGAATACCATATAAACATCACTCAACAATATCAGATAGGGTATTTCTTAGACTGTGTGGAAGATTTTCTCCTTCTTCCGACATAGATACAGGCTTCACATATGTGTTTAATTCTGTTGTAATATATACCTGCGGGCAACTTTAGTTAGCACTTATTAGTGAACAAGGGAAGATACTCAATGTAGTTGGTCACTTCTGTATATGGTCTAGTTGTTTCTAAAAGCTATATGCATTAGTCTGTCCTGTATTAAAACATGATAATAGAACCGAACCTCGGTCCTTAATATATTGACACCAACTTAGTAGATATATTTACAGTTCCCCTTCTATACACAGTGAGCCCAAAAAAGTGAAAAAATATGATCCAAGCATAGAACCCTTGCTATTTCAAGCAAAAATATAATCTATGAGGTAGTATCTCAATTCTTAATATGTTAATTCTCTTAGTGTGACCATACAATAGATTTTATCATAGCTAAGGAAACAAGCATAGCTAGGGAACCAAGCCAGAATCTGTGACTCTTTTATATATATAATACCTGTGCTAAGCCTTTCCATACACAGTTGACCCCTTTTAAATATTATTACAAAAAAAAAAATAAACACTTTGACTTTGAGGATTTCTAATATCAAGATCCCCACTAAAATTAGAAAAAAAACACAGGATCTTAATTTAACGTATCAAGTCCAAGATATTTGTGTCCTTATTTGTTATAGACAGTCCCAGACCAGCATGATATACTTCTTATCTGATTTTACTTGACACGCTGATTATGCAGTAGATCCTATGTTGAGCCCCCGCAAAGTTGCAAACATACAGCTTAACTATAAGATCAGTCCCCAGCTCCTTCTCTAATCTTATAGATTTGCTTATGGGGCTTTTTTTTTTCCTTTTTTTTCTAACTTTCTTCCGTCTGTACTATGTATCAGCGCTGCTGCAAAGATCATACAAAGTTAACCCTTTTAGGGCAAAATGACGCTTTTGTTTTGAGATAACAGTTCGTCAAAAGGAGAAACAAACAGCTCAGCTACTTAGTGAGGAGAATAAGAAAGTCAGCTTTAGCCTTGTGAAAAATACAGATATTTAGATAATACTTATCTGCAGATACTTGACACAACGTATATCAGGAGTTTTTGTGAAGCAGGATAGTCCTTTAGCCTTTAGCCTTTGGTCCTTTCATGGCCCCTCTACAGGGGACGGTCATAGAATCTTTCTTTAGCTTTTTTAAGCTCCGTTGTGGTTGCTGTACCTGCAGTTTTTCAGCCGTGGTTCCCGGCAGGGAGAGCAATCAGCAATAGGAAAAAAAACTCCTATCCCCGCTAGCCTAACACAGGGAGGAACGGTATTACCCACTCCTCACCTATGTCCGCCCGCAGGGGTCCTGGGAGCTTCCTCTGTGCCAACCACTTATTCTGTTCTCCCCCATCTTTTACAAGCCTCCTGATGAGGGCCCCGATAAGATCCAATGTTTGACCAGTTTGTTTGCCCACTTCGTATTATCCTCCACAGCTTTTTTTTCCCAGCTTTTAGCGCAAGGCACCGACTGTGGCTCCAGCGACTGAGCCGTAATCGCTCAAATGCAGATATCCAATCTCGACTGCCGCTTATGCTCCTGCTCCCTTCGGCAGATTGATCCGGTGCGTCAGTTACCCCGCACCAAGGAAATCGAGAGAAGAGGGTGGTGGAGCGTTTTCAGGTAGGGGCGTCCTCACCCGCTACTCTCGCGCTCCAGTACTTGCTCCTCCCACTTCCGGATACCACGCACAGATCTGTGTGTCTTCAGTATTCAATACTATACATTTTAGTAGCCCTCCTTTGGACAGCTTCTAGTTCATTTATATCTTTCTGAAGATATGGTCTCCAGAACTGTACACAGTATTCCAGATTTGGTCTAACTAATGATCTGTAAAGTGGCATAAGAACCTTACTATTTCTGCTACTAAAACCTCTTCCAATGCAACCAAGCATTTGATTTGACTTGCCTTGCCTTGCTGGCTGCACTGCGGCATTGTGTGCCAAATTTTAAATCATCTGAAATAATAATTCCCAAATCCCTTTCTTCTTTAATTACAGTCAGTAATGTACCATTGAGACTATAATTGGCCTTTTGGTTTTTTGATCCTATATGCATAATTTTGCTCTTGGTAATATTACATTTCAGATCCCATTTATCTGACCAGTCCTCTAGTTTATTAATATCACAGTTCATTTGATCAACTCCTCCTGGAACATCTACCCTGTTACAAATTTTTGTATCATCAGCAAACAATCAAACCTTCCCCTTAAGCCCACTTCCAATATCACTTATGAACATATTAAACAAAACAGGCCCAAGAACTGACCCTTGGGGAACACCACTAGTAACTGATGCCTCATTTGAATGTACTCCATTAATTGAAACCCTCTGTCGTCTATCTTTAAGCCAGCATTCTACCCACTTAACAATCTTAGCATCTATTCCAAGGCAATACATTTTGTGAATAAGTTTGTTGTGTGGGACGGTGTCAAATGCTTTGCTAAAGTCTAGATATGCAACATCTACGGCTCCTCCCTGGTCTATTATTTTAGTTACATGGTCAAAGAAATCAATTAGATTAGTCAGGCATGATCTTTCAGCAGTGAAACCATGCTGTCCTTTGTCTTCTAAGATGTTTGTATGAATGAAAGATACAAGTCTTTCCTTTAAAAGAGTTTCCATTAATTTCCCTGCAATTGAGGTCAAACTGACTGGCCTATAGTTAGCAGAATCTTCCCTACTACCCTTTTTATGAAGAGGGACTACATTGGCAATTTTCCAGTCTTTTGGAACAACTCCTGTTAGAAGTGACTGATTAAATAAATCAGCTAATGGAGTAGCTATTACGGATCGAAGTTCTCTTAGAACCCTTGGATGAATATTATCTAGATCCACAGACTTATTAACGTTTATTTTTGATAAAGCCCTTGATTAACCACAGTATGCTCTGTAAGTCAGAAACACACAGGCCTGATAGAAAATAAAATTAGATTACACTAGAAAAATTATTTAAAGTTTTTTTTTTTAATTTAAAAAAATGTTAAGCAGATATGAGTTGTGGCTGCTAGGTAGGGCAGCAATTAACCACAGTATGCTCTGTAAGTCAGAAACACACAGGCCTGATAGAAAATGAAATTAGATTACACTAGCAAAATGATTTAAAAGTTTTTTTTTTTAAATTTAAAATAATGTTAAGCAGATATGAGTGGTGGCTGGCACAGAGCAATGAACCACAGTATATGCTGTGTGAGCCTGAGAGACACAGGCCTGATAGAAAATGAAATTAGATTACACTAGCAAAATAATTTCAAAGTGTTGTTGGTTAAATTTAAACTAATGTTAAGCAGATATCAGTGGTGGCACTAATCACTGCATATGCTGTGAGCCTCACACACAGGCTGAAAGCCAGGCAAATGCAAATAAAAATACAAAGAAAAAAAAAAAAAACACTGAAGTTATAGCCCTAAAAAGGGCTTTTCGGGGTGCTGTCCTTACAGCAGAGATGAGATGAGTCCTTCAGGACTGTAGTGGACACTAAATACACTCGCCTAGCTATCTATTTCCCTATTATGTCAGCAGCAGCAACACTAAAGCTCCTCTCACTAAGAAAGCAGGATCGTAAATGAGTCTAAAATGGCTGCTGCCAAGGAGCTGGGAGGGTCTGTGAGGGAGTGTCTGCTGCTGATTGGCTCAAATGTGTCAGAAGGCTGTGAGATACAGGGTCAAAGTTTCCTCAATGATGACACATAGGGGGCGGATCGAACATTGCATATGTTCGGCCGCAACGGCGAACGCGAACAAGCTATGTTCGCGGTGAACTGTTCTCCAGCGAACAGTTCGCGACATCACTAATTATATAGACAATGACTTGCATCATTACTAATGGATACAGTAACTGTATATTATATAGACAATAACTTGCATCATTACTAATGGATACAGTAACTGTATATTATATAGACAATGACTTGCATCATTACTAATGGGTACAGTAACTGTATATTATATAGACAATGACTTGCATCATTACTAATGGGTACAGTAACTGTATATTATATAGACAATCACTTGCATCATTACTAATGGGTACAGTAACTGTATATTGTATAGACAATGACTTGCATCATTACTAATGGGTACAGTAACTGTATATTATATAGACAATGACTTGCATCATTACTAATGGGTACAGTAACTGTATATTGTATAGACAATGACTTGCATCATTACTAATGGGTACAGTAACTGTATATTATATAGACAATGACTTGCATCATTACTAATGACTTGCATCATTACTAATGGGTACAGTAACTGTATATTATATAGACAATGACTTGCATCATTACTAATGGGTACAGTAACTGTATATTATATAGACAATGACTTGCATCATTACTAATGGGTACAGTAACTGTATATTATATAGACAATGACTTGCATCATTACTAATGGGTACAGTAACTGTATATTATATAGACAATGACTTGCATCATTACTAATGGGTACAGTAACTGTATATTATATAGACAATGACTTGCATCATTACTAATGGGTACAGTAACTGTATATTATATAGACAATGACTTGCATCATTACTAATGGGTACAGTAACTGTATATTGTATAGACAATGACTTGCATCATTACTAATGGGTACAGTAACTGTATATTGTATAGACAATGACTTGCATCATTACTAATGGGTACAGTAACTGTATATTATATAGACAATGACTTGCATCATTACTAATGGGTACAGTAACTGTATATTATATAGACAATGACTTGCATCATTACTAATGGGTACAGTAACTGTATATTGTATAGACAATGACTTGCATCATTACTAATGGGTACAGTAACTGTATATTGTATAGACAATGACTTGCATCATTACTAATGGGTACAATAACTGTATATTATATAGACAATGACTTGCATCATTACTAATGGGTACAGTAACTGTATATTATATAGACAATGACTTGCATCATTACTAATGGGTACAGTAACTGTATATTATATAGACAATGACTTGCATCATTACTAATGGGTACAGTAACTGTATATTATATAGACAATGACTTGCATCATTACTAATGGGTACAGTAACTGTATATTATATAGACAATGACTTGCATCATTACTAATGGGTACAGTAACTGTATATTATATAGACAATGACTTGCATCATTACTAATGGGTACAGTAACTGTATATTATATAGACAATGACTTGCATCATTACTAATGGGTACAGTAACTGTATATTATATAGACAATGACTTGCATCATTACTAATGGGTACAGTAACTGTATATTGTATAGACAATGACTTGCATCATTACTAATGGGTACAGTAACTGTATATTGTATAGACAATGACTTGCATCATTACTAATGGGTACAGTAACTGTATATTGTATAGACAATGACTTGCATCATTACTAATGGGTACAGTAACTGTATATTATATAGACAATGACTTGCATCATTACTAATGGGTACAGTAACTGTATATTATATAGACAATGACTTGCATCATTACTAATGGGTACAGTAACTGTATATTGTATAGACAATGACTTGCATCATTACTAATGGGTACAGTAACTGTATATTATATAGACAATGACTTGCATCATTACTAATGGGTACAGTAACTGTATATTATATAGACAATGACTTGCATCATTACTAATGGGTACAGTAACTGTATATTGTATAGACAATGACTTGCATCATTACTAATGGGTACAGTAACTGTATATTATATAGACAATGACTTGCATCATTACTAATGGGTACAGTAACTGTATATTATATAGACAATGACTTGCATCATTACTAATGGGTACAGTAACTGTATATTATATAGACAATGACTTGCATCATTACTAATGGGTACAGTAACTGTATATTATATAGACAATGACTTGCATCATTACTAATGGGTACAGTAACTGTATATTATATAGACAATGACTTGCATCATTACTAATGGGTACAGTAACTGTATATTATATAGACAATGACTTGCATCATTACTAATGGGTACAGTAACTGTATATTATATAGACAATGACTTGCATCATTACTAATGGGTACAGTAACTGTATATTATATAGACAATGACTTGCATCATTACTAATGGGTACAGTAACTGTATATTGTATAGACAATGACTTGCATCATTACTAATGGGTACAGTAACTGTATATTATATAGACAATGACTTGCATCATTACTAATGGGTACAGTAACTGTATATTATATAGACAATGACTTGCATCATTATATAGGGAGATGCCATGATATTATATCGTTGGGTAACGAAAGATTTTATTGAATGATGCGAGTTTAATAGCTGATCGAGTCAGTGATTGGAGACTGCACTATATTTATATTTCTGCTATGGTTGTAGGAATATAATCACTTGCTAAGTATTAACACTTCATAGTTACGTTTCAACTTCCAAGATTCACTTTTGTAAACATAGAGTATGTAGTTGTGCAGATCAATACGTTATTACATTTCATGCTTTATTACTGATTTATTTACTGATCTTACAACATAAACATAATAACTGATGATAATAAAATACCAGCCCAGTTATAAAGTTGTGACAAATGTATCACAGATCTGTATTGTGAGGCTTCTTGTGGTGCTTATTATATACAGTAGGTTTAATGGGACACTTATTCCCTTTAGTTGGGAGGGAAGAACTTCATCTTCATCCGTCATTATTTACTCTTCTGGGGCCCAGAACAAATATGCAACTAAATTAGACACTGATTAGAGTTGCACATTTGGTAACCGCAAAAGGCTTCAGTTTCTCTAAAGTCAGTCAGACCCGCAGACATGCGCACTAGAACAACTCACCGCACTGTTACAGTTATTTCCCAGCAGCACCCGGAGCTTTAGCTTTAAGAGAACTGAGCGCGTACAAAGCTTATTTCTTAATTTAAATGCCCATACTAATGTTGTGCTATTATACAAACATACAGTTGTGTTATTAAGTTGTCACTATATTATCAACCTCACTAAATAACAGCGACTTAAGTTTTCACCCTCAGCTGTCTAGATTCCGCAGACAACTACTATATTTACGTTAATTTTCATTCTTTGTAAAAGAAATAATTAATAGAAATGATTTAAGAATTATTGGAGGACTGCTTAATGAAGCGGGCTGATGAAACAGTGTAAAAAAATATGTTTTTATCTTATTTGTATTGTAATTGCTGGTATATTCGTTGTGGTTCGTGAAATAGTTGTAAATTATTTGAGGATTATTTAGAAATTAGTATCTATGAACTTGATCGTGTCTTTAGATATATTCTTTGTGATTAAAGTATACATGTAATGCTATAGCACTGAAAAGGTCCTAATAAACTAGCGCCATCTATTGGAAAAACATTGAATCGTACATGTAATGCTAAATCACTGAAATGGTCCCAATCAACTGAAATCTGTTGGAAACACATTGCTAAAGCATACATATAATGCTAAACCATTGAAATGGTCCCAATCGACTAGCATCATCTATTGGAGAAACATTGTTAAAGCATGCATGTAACGCAATATCACTGAAAAGGCCAAATAAATTAGCGCCATCTATTGGAAAAACGTTTTTAAAGCATACATGTAACACAATAGTACTGAAAAGGTCCCAAAAAACTAGCGCCATCTATTGGAAGAACATTGTAAAAGCATACATGTAATGCTATATCACTGAAATGGTCCCAATCAACTACCGCAATCTATTGGGAAAACATTGTTAAAGTGTACATGTAATGCTAAATTATTGAAAAGGACATAATATACTAGCGTCATCTATTGGAGAAACATTGTTAAAGCATACATGTAACGCTATATCACTGAAAAAGTCTCAATAAACTAGCGCCATCTATTGGAAAAATATTGTTAAAGAATACTGTACATGCAATGCTTATATCACTAAGGTCCTAATATACTAACGCCATCTATTGGAAAAATGTTGTTAAAGCATACATGTAACGCAATATCACTGAAAAGTCCAATCAACTACCGCCATCTATTGGATACACGTTGTTAAAGCATACATGTAAGGCAATATCACTGAAAAGTCCAAATGAATAAGCGCCGTCTATTGGAAAAGCATTGTTAAAGCATACATGTAATGCTACTAAATCACTGAAATGGTCCCAATCAACTAGCGCCATCTGTTGGAAAAACGTTGTTAAAGCATACATGTAACGCAATATCACTGAAAAGTCCAAATACATTAGCGCCATCTATTGGAGAAACATTGTTAAAGCATACATATAATGCTATATCACTGAAAAAGTTCCAATCAATTAGCGCCATCTATTGGAAAAACGTTGTTAAAGCATACTTGTAACACAATAGTACTGAAAAGGTCCCAATAAACTAGCGCCATCTATTGGAAGAACATTGTTAAAGCATACATGTAATGCTATATCACTGAAATGGTCCCAATCAACTACCGCCATCTATTGGGAAAACATTGTTAAAGCGTACATGTAATGCTAAATTATTGAAAAGGTCATAATATACTAGCGTCATCTATTGGAGAAACATTGTTAAAGCATACATGTAGCGCTATATCACTGAAAAGGTCTCAATAAACTAGCGCCATCTATTGGAAAAATATTGTTAAAGCATACTTGTAACACAATAGTACTGGAAGGTCCAAATAAACTAGCGCCATCTATTGGAAAAATATTGTTAAAGCATACTGTACATGCAATGCTTATATCACTAAGGTCCTAATAAACTAACGCCATCTATTGGAAAAACGTTGTTAAAGCATATCACTGAAATTGTCCCAATCAACTAGCGCCATCTATTGGAAAAACATTGTTAAAGCATACTTGTAACACAATTAGTACTGAAAAGGTCCCAATAAACTAGCGCCATCTATTGGAAGAACATTGTTAAAGCATACATACATGTAATGCTTTATCACTGAAATGGTCCCAATCAACTACCGCCATATATTGGAAAAACGTTGTTAAAGCATACATGTAATGCTAAATCACTGAAAAGTCCAATCAACTAGCGCCATCTATTGGATACACGTTGTTAAAGCATACATGTAAGGCAATATCACTGAAAAGTCCAAATGAATAAGCGCCGTCTATTGGAAAAGCATTGTTAAAGCATTACATGTAATGCTAAATCACTGAAATGGTCCCAATCAACTAGCGCCATCTGTTGGAAAAACGTTGTTAAAGCATACTTGTAACGCAATATCACTGAAAAGTCCAAATACATTAGCGCCATCTATTGGAAAAACATTGTTAACCCCTTAGTGACCAGACTAGTTTTCCATTTTCTGACCGTTTGGGTCCAAGGCTATTTTTGCATTTCTGCAGTGTTTGTGTTTAGCTGTAATTCTCCTCTTACTCATTTACTGTAGCCACACATATTATATACAATTTTCTCACAATTAAATGGACTTTCTAAACATACAGTACCATTATTTTAATCATATTTTATAATTTAGTATATTTTTTTTTATATAAAATATGATGAAAAAATGAAAAATGCTCCCCCACAGAGGGCATTGGCGGCCCTGGATTACTATTGGAAAAGTTGACAGAGGACCCAGAATTTGGGAGCTGGGCGACTAAAGAACATTGGCCTCTCCCGAGAGCAGTTGTTGGATCTCTCGGGGTACCCTGGCTGGTATCCATAGAAACATAGAATTTGACGGTAGATAAGAACCAAAAAGGCCCATCATGTCTACCCATATTACATGTTACTTTTTCCTTAGGATAGCCTTATGCATGTCCCAGGCATTTTTAAATTCCTTTACAGTCTTTGTGTTTACCACCTCAAATGGAAGTTTATTCCATGAATCCACCACCCTTTCTGTAAAAAAAATGCTTCCTCAAATTTCTCCTGAATCTACTACCCTCTAACTTTAGATTGTGACCCTTTGTTTTGGCATTTATATTTTTGTGAAAAATGATTTCAGCTTCTATTTTATTAAGTCCCTTCATATATTTGAAGGTTTCTATCATGTCACCTCTTTCCCTTCTATCCTCTAAACCAGTGGTTCTCAACCTAAGTGACCGCAAGGCCCAGTAAATTTTAGCCAGACCTGTCCAGGGCCCGGTAAGCATCGGGAGTGGATATAAATATAAAATATAAATATAATTTATATAAATATATGTGGATATAAATATAATACATAAATATAAATATATAAAAAAATACATTGGTGTACAGTGGGTTAATTATATAATAAATCATTGGTGCCAGTGTGATCCATATTATTACATTGGTGTCAGTGGGTTAATTATAACAGTCATAATGCATTGGTGTCAGTGGGTTAATAATAATAAAATACAGTCATTGGTGTCAGTGGCCTGCCTATTAATCTAATTATACATTGGTGTCAGTGGCCGCCCTAACTATGTAATTATACATTGGTGTCAGTGGGCTACTAACCTGTCAGCCGAATGCACGTCTTGTCACGCTCCCCGCCGCAACACAATGAGAGCGGAACAGCGCACAAGCAGACATGCGCAGTGGTGCTCTGACAGGCCCGTCCGGAATTTCAGAGATATGTGTAGAGTGGCGGGCCTGTCAGAGCGAGTGGCAGGGGTATGTCGGGTCGCGGCCCACCAGCAGGGCCATCGCGGCCCGGCTGTTGAGAATCACGGCTCTAAACTATACATATTTAGATCATAGAGTCTTTCTTTGTACGTTTTATATTTTAGACCATGTACCATTTTTTTTTTTTTTTTTTAACATACTTTTTTATTTAGAAAAAAAAAATCATTGTCAAGATCATAATCTTATGTCACAAATAAATCATGAGTACACAAAGATATCACCGCCTCGCAGGGCTGTAAATCAATAATGACTTCAATTGCATTTCTTGTCAAACAGAAAAAAGAAAAGAAGACTGTGGAGACAGACATAGGGAGATACCCCTACATTGTATAGCTTAATATCGAATATGTCCTAAATATCTTGCTAATTCTGATAATGTACATAGGAACTTTATATCCCATCTCATACTCTTATCTAACCTTATTGTTATATATAGGATTTTAGTACCTTCCACCAGGGGAATCTCAATTCAACAGAATTTAATAGGTTAAAATTCACCAGAACAAAAAAGAAATAAGAGAAAAAACAAGACAAAAAAAAAAAAAAAAAAAAAATTAATAAATAAAAAAAAAAAAAAAAAATAAAAAAAAAAAAAAAAAAAAAAAAAAATAGTAATAATAACACTCCTTCTCCGCACCGGGGCCCACCCCCTGCCAACAAAACCCATATTAACTATCAATAATGGTATTAGCCCTTCTTCTCAGATGTCTGTATCTATCAGATAATACTAACTGCTGAAATAAGATAGAGTCCTGCAAATGCAATAAAATTTGACTTTGTACATTCTCTGCTAAAGTAACTAAGACTGGTTCCCATTTAATCAGAAATAATTTAAGCTGGTTTTCACGATATAACATAGGATCTTTACTGTCTACTATAAGTTGCGTTAACATATTACTAGTGAAAGCAGTAAAATTTGGCGCATTTTTATCCTTCCAGTTATAGAGAATCAGCTGCCTGGCCACTAAGATAGCTGTATTAATTAAATGCTTATTATTAAATTCTTTATCTATCACCAATAGTATAATTTGTTCCACTTTGAGTTTGATTTTAATTCGTAAAAATTTATTTAACCAGAACTCCACTTTACACCAATATTGTTGTATCTTGGGGCATGAATAGAACATATTAATTAAATCTGCCTCAAAAGCACTGCATCTTGGACATTTCATTATTTCTTGTCTCTTCCACCTAGACATCCACCAAGGAGTCAGATAGGCTCTATTTAATAGCTTTATGTGTGATTCTCTAAATGAGATGACCCGAGTATACTCAAGAATTGAAATAAACCTTTTTTTAAAGCGATCAAAGGTTACATTTCTAAGATCCCTACTCCATTTAATATGGAGCTCTGAGATTTTTCCCTTGGCTTCTGTGGCGATTAAATTTTTATATAAACATGAAATTGAATAGTTCCCTGCTTGATAAATGTTAATAATTGAGTCTAAGATCCCAGAGATATACATGTTTGAATCTGTCAATTTATTAGCATCAATAAAATGCCGTACTTGTAAATAGGCAAAGAAATGGATTCTTTTTAGATTAAATTCCTTCACTAAAGAATCAAACGTCTTAACCATTTTGGATTGTGTATCTATCAATTGAATAATTCTAGTCAATCCCCTTTTATTCAAGTCATTAAAGGCCGGTGTTTCCATACCACTAATGAAATGGGGATTTCCCCTAATAGGCAGATACTTTGACATTTTTGATTCAGAGAGTAATATCTTACAAATTTTCTTCCATGCCAAGATAACATTATGTATTGTATAATAGAAACTGCTTTTGACAGATATTTTCGTCATGGGGAAATGTAAGAGAGCTGTAAGAGATAGTGGATATACTGCTAATTCCTAATTTTTATAGTTAGTAATATATTCTATCCCTATTAACCAGTCTAGCGCATTTTTTGCTTATGCTACCCAATTGTACAATTTCAAATTCGGTAAGGCCAGACCTCCATCTATTCTCATATGTGCCAAGTTTTTCATTGCTATACTGGTTTCCCTTTTCCCCATAAAAATTGTTGATAATGAGTATTAAAATTACGTATATCTCTTACCGGGATAAAGATTGGAATATTCTGCATGAGAAAGAGAATTTTGGGAAACACCATCATTTTAATGAGAGTTACCTTTGCCGATAGAGACAATGGTAATTTAGCCCAATTCTTTAAACAACCTAGACATTTCTGCCAGATAAGGTTAAAATTCAAGCTGTACCAATCCGCTGGATTTTTTTATAAAACTATACCAAGATATTGAATTTTCGAAGATGGCTGTTTAAAAGGATTTTGAAATAAGCTATTTAATTTTTTAACGATCCGTAAGAATTCCGATTTGTTCAAATTTATTTTCTACCCCGAAAAAGTACTAAATTCCTTAATTAATTCCAGAACACACGGTATATTTTTCCTCGAATTACTTATATAAAATAAAATGTCATCTGCATACATTGACATGATGATTTTTTTATTCCCTAACATAATCCCTTCTAATCTTTCTCTACATAGGATCACCAAGGGTTCTAAAGAAATGTTGAACAAGAGCGGTGATAATGGGCAGCCCTGTCTGGTTCCTTTCTGAAGGCTAATATAGTCTGACGTTAACCCATTTATCTTTATATATGAAACCGGATTTTGATAAATTAATTGTACATAGTTAGCAAAGTTTCCTGAGATCCCAAAACTGTTTAATGCAGAAAATAGATGATTCCAGGAAATAGAGTCGAACGCCTTTTCGGCGTCAACCGTCAATAAGGCATAATCAACTTGTTTAAACCTCTCATCCTTCTGATTGGAAAGCATCTGCTCAATAAGGAACATCGCTGTCCTAATATTCTTTTGTATAGTTCTTCCGGGCATAAACCCTGTCTGGTCTGTATGTACTATATGCCCTAGAACTCCTTTAAATCTGTCTGCTAGAATACTGGCAATTATTTTATAATCGACATTGAGTAAAGAGATAGGATGGTATGCATCCATTGTTTCTATATCTTTGTCTTTTTTATATATTAAAGTAATATTAGCTTCAGTATAATACTTTGAAGGCTGTACATTCTTGACAAAATAATTGTTATATAGGCTTACCAATGTAGTGCTAATATCTTCCTGTAAAATCTTATAGAATTCAACTGGAATTGAATCCGGTCCTGGAGCTTTACCACAGGGTGCAGTTTAAATAGTTTGCACAATTTCTTGTATTTTTATGTCTTTATTTAAAAGATCCAATTGACTTTTTTCTATCTTAGGTGTATTAATCTTTTTCCAGAAATTATCTCTTATCTCTGGGTCAATATTACCAGCAGAATATAATGACTTATAAAAGGATTGAAACTGTCCCACTATCTCCTTGGGTGAAGTATATCTTGTACCATTAACCTTAATAGCCCCAATAAAATTATTTTTTTTCCTACTTTTTACTAACTTTGCTAACAATTTTGCTGTGTTAGAAGTGAATTTACTAAATCTGACCTTATTATTTACATCTCTTTGCAGCATTTGTTGATTCAAGAAAACTCTTTCTGATTTCGCTGCCTGATACTTGTACCAATTTACATTAGAGGGGTTTTCTAAATATTTTACATATTTATTTTTTAGTTGATTTGACAATTGATTTTCTCTAAAACTCACATTTTTTCTCCTAACACTCATATACGCCTTAATCTGTCCACGGAGAAAAGCTTTCACTGCTTCCCAAAAGATTTCTATCTTTACCAGATAGCTTTTATTAAAATGAACAAATTCTTTCCATTTAGCTTGTAGCCAATTTCTAAACTTAAAATTGGAAAGATGGAAAGAAAAAGCTATTCTTTTTATTATATTGTGAATTCAAATTTTCAATTGAGATAGAAATGATCGCGTGATCTGAAACCAAAATATTTGATATATCCGAGGAGATCTCAGCACCCAGAAGGGATTCACTTATTAATATCATATCAATTCTCGAAAAACTTTTATATGTCTTAGATTCGCACGTATAAGCTTTCTCGTCTGGGTGCTGAATCCTCCATACATCCTTCAATTTAAGATTTTTAGCAAAACTATGTAAACTTTTTGCCTCTCTGATATATCTATGACTCTGTGTTCTTTTTTAATCAATCCAGATATGGGTTGAATACTCTATTAAAATCGCCTGCCAATATAATTTGGGAATCTACATGGACTATAAGTTTAGCGAACAGATTTTCCCAAAACGCTGGACAATACTCATTGGGTGCATATATAGTACAGATTGTTAATTTAAGCCCTTGAATAATGGCAGATACAATTAAGAATCTACCCTCTTTATCTGAATATTTTGATGTTATCTTGTACTCTAAATTTGTATTAAATAAACACGCTACCCCTCTTTTCTTACCTATTGCAGGGGTGGCTATTACCTCTCCAACCCAACCCATCTTTAATTTTTCAACTTCCTGTTTATTTAATTGTGTCTCTTGTATGAGAGCAATATCTGGGGAGAACTTTTTTAAATGATATATTATTTCCTTTCTTTTAAATGGGGAGGATATCCCTCCAACATTCCAGGAATTAATTTTTAGTGGACTATTCATCTGTATTTTTTCTTTTCTTAATTTTTACCTGAGAAGAATAAAAAAAATGAATAAAAGAAGTAACTACGACCAGGGCTACATACAAATTGGTGATAATGGTGGGCGACGGGGCGGAGGAGAAGGAAAAAAAAAAAAAAACATACACAAAAATACATATAGTTACAATCTAGTACCTCTTGCTTACAAATCATTACATTTCCTTCATTGTATAGCTGAAAAAAATGTTTCAATTAGTTAAAGCAATCTTTTGCTAACAGCACTATTTTCCTTGTGCTTTCTCCATTTGTAACTTGATCTTTTTAATAAAGTGTTTTGCATCTTCTGGATTATCTATAAAAATTGTCTCTGTATTATACAGTATTTTTAATTTTGCAGGATAAATCATATTTGTTTTTACACCTAGTTCAATCAGTTGTGTGCAATAGGGTGAAATTTCTTTCCTTTTGTTCAATTTTTCTGTTGCAAAGTCTTGGAAAATCAAGATTTGTTTATTGTTAAACTCAACGGGATAGTTCTTGCGATATAGTGCAAGGATTTTGCACTTATCTTGATAATCCAATAATTTTGCAATTATTGGTCTTTTTAAATTCAGCGATCCATCTTTTAAATTGACAGGCCCCAATCTATGTACCCTTTCAATTTTAATTGGAAGCTTTTCTATAGGATATCCTAGTACTTTAGGGAGGTGGAACGAAATTAATTCCATTATATCAGTGTATTCCTTGTCCTTGTAGAAACCTATAAACCTTAAGTTGTTTCTTCTGGACCTATCTTCTAGATCGTCTATGCGGAGTTGTAAAGTATGCACTAATTTAGCTTGGGAGTCTAAGGAAGCCTGTTGGCTAAACTGTAAGTCCTCTATATCTGATATTCTGGACTCTATCTCTGTCAGTCTATTTGAGAACTGTTTGATTTCATTAGACATAGAGATTATCTCCTGTTTTATGTTATCAAATTGTGGCAAAAAAAATTCCGAAATTTGTTTGACCAAATTTTACGTTTCAATCTGATGACTAATAATGACAGATTTTTCAGTAGGCTCTAGATCAACTGAGCCAATACTATTTCTAGGTTTCCTATCTTTTACTGGTTTTGGAGGCATTGTTTCGCTATTATTTTTAGAATTGGTCAAAAATCTGTCCATCTAATATTTGTACCAGATTTAGGCAGTAATTCGTGAAAATACTATAGTGTTGTACTGATCGGCAAACTAAGCGCCAATATGTGAGAAAAAGAAAAAAAAAAAAAGTGAAGGTAAAGGATACTCAAGGTATCAGAGTTTGAAAGTGATATGTGAATTGAATTTTACATGCTAATGTGTGTGTCCTTTTTGTGGGGAATTAAGTGAGGGAAAAAACAAAGGGAGGGGGGAAAAAAAAAAGGGGGAGTGATACGTGAAAGAAACTAGAACACTGCCTTAATCTGAAGGCCTAGTCCCTTGACCTCTGTCAATCGCCTTTTTAAAGACTATAGGGTATTATACCTATAACAATACTCCTCTCTCTCCTAATACTTCATTTTCTATAAATAGTATATCCTCCCTCACAACGTGTAAGAAGCATAGAATACCATATAAACATCACTCAACAATATCAAATAGGGTATTTCTTAGACTGTGTGGAAGATTTTCTCCTTCTTCCGACATAGATACAGGCTTCACATATGTGTTTAATTCTGTTGTAATATATACCTGCGGGCAACTTTAGTTAGCACTTATTAGTGAACAAGGGAAGATACTCAATGTAGTTGGTCACTTCTGTATATGGTCTAGTTGTTTCTAAAAGCTATATGCATTAGTCTGTCCTGTATTAAAACATGATAATAGAACCGAACCTCGGTCCTTAATATATTGACACCAACTTAGTAGATATATTTACAGTTCCCCTTCTATACACAGTGAGCCCAAAAAAGTGAAAAAATATGATCCAAGCATAGAACCCTTGCTATTTCAAGCAAAAATATAATCTATGAGGTAGTATCTCAATTCTTAATATGTTAATTCTCTTAGTGTGACCATACAATAGATTTTATCATAGCTAAGGAAACAAGCATAGCTAGGGAACCAAGCCAGAATCTGTGACTCTTTTATATATATAATACCTGTGCTAAGCCTTTCCATACACAGTTGACCCCTTTTAAATATTATTACAAAAAAAAAAAAAAAAAAACTTTGACTTTGAGGATTTCTAATATCAAGATCCCCACTAAAATTAGAAAAAAAAACACAGGATCTTAATTTAACGTATCAAGTCCAAGATATTTGTGTCCTTATTTGTTATAGACAGTCCCAGACCAGCATGATATACTTCTTATCTGATTTTACTTGACACGCTGATTATGCAGTAGATCCTATGTTGAGCCCCCGCAAAGTTGCAAACATACAGCTTAACTATAAGATCAGTCCCCAGCTCCTTCTCTAATCTTATAGATTTGCTTATGGGGCTTTTTTTTTTCCTTTTTTTTCTAACTTTCTTCCGTCTGTACTATGTATCAGCGCTGCTGCAAAGATCATACAAAGTTAACCCTTTTAGGGCAAAATGACGCTTTTGTTTTGAGATAACAGTTCGTCAAAAGGAGAAACAAACAGCTCAGCTACTTAGTGAGGAGAATAAGAAAGTCAGCTTTAGCCTTGTGAAAAATACAGATATTTAGATAATACTTATCTGTAGATACTTGACACGATGTATATCAGGAGTTTTTGTGAAGCAGGATAGTCCTTTAGCCTTTAGCCTTTGGTCCTCTCATGGCCCCTCTACAGGGGACGGTCATAGAATCTTTCTTTAGCTTTTTTAAGCTCCATTGTGGTTGCTGTACCTGCAGTTTTTCAGCCGTGGTTCCCGGCAGGGAGAGCAATCAGCAATAGGAAAAAAAACTCCTATCCCCGCTAGCCTAACACAGGGAGGAACGGTATTACCCACTCCTCACCTATGTCCGCCCGCAGGGGTCCTGGGAGCTTCCTCTGTGCCAACCACTTATTCTGTTCTCCCCCATCTTTTACAAGCCTCCTGATGAGGGCCCAGATAAGATCCAATGTTTGACCAGTTTGTTTGCCCACTTCGTATTATCCTCCACAGCTTTTTTTTCCCAGCTTTTAGCGCGAGGCACCGACTGTGGCTCCAGCGACTGAGCCGTAATCGCTCAAATGCAGATATCCAATCCCGACTGCCGCTTATGCTCCTGCTCCCTTCGGCAGATTGATCCGGTGCGTCAGTTACCCCGCACCAAGGAAATCGAGAGAAGAGGGTGGTGGAGCGTTTTCAGGTAGCGGCGTCCTCACCCGCTACTCTCGCGCTCCAGTACTTGCTCCTCCCACTTCCGGATACCACGCACAGATCTGTGTGTCTTCAGTATTCAATACTATACATTTTAGTAGCCCTCCTTTGGACAGCTTCTAGTTCATTTATATCTTTCTGAAGATATGGTCTCCAGAACTGTACACAGTATTCCAGATTTGGTCTAACTAATGATCTGTAAAGGGGCATAAGAACCTTACTATTTCTGCTACTAAAACCTCTTCCAATGCAACCAAGCATTTGATTTGACTTGCCTTGCCTTGCTGGCTGCACTGCGGCATTGTGTGCCAAATTTTAAATCATCTGAAATAATAATTCCCAAATCCCTTTCTTCTTTAATTACAGTCAGTAATGTACCATTGAGACTATAATTGGCCTTTTGGTTTTTTGATCCTATATGCATAATTTTGCTCTTGGTAATATTACATTTCTGATCCCATTTATCTGACCAGTCCTCTAGTTTATTAATATCACAGTTCATTTGATCAACTCCTCCTGGAACATCTACCCTGTTACAAATTTTTGTATCATCAGCAAACAATCAAACCTTCCCCTTAAGCCCACTTCCAATATCACTTATGAACATATTAAACAAAACAGGCCCAAGAACTGACCCTTGGGGAACACCACTAGTAACTGATGCCTCATTTGAATGTACTCCATTAATTGAAACCCTCTGTCGTCTATCTTTAAGCCAGCATTCTACCCACTTAACAATCTCAGCATCTATTCCAAGGCAATACATTTTGTGAATAAGTTTGTTGTGTGGGACGGTGTCAAATGCTTTGCTAAAGTCTAGATATGCAACATCTACGGCTCCTCCCTGGTCTATTATTTTAGTTACATGG
This sequence comes from Bombina bombina, assembly GCF_027579735.1. NCBI lineage: Eukaryota > Metazoa > Chordata > Amphibia > Anura > Bombinatoridae > Bombina > Bombina bombina. The sequence continues at coordinate 177,404,059 of NC_069508.1, forward strand.
TCAAAGAAATCAATTAGATTAGTCAGGCATGATCTTTCAGCAGTGAAACCATGCTGTCCTTTGTCTTCTAAGATGTTTGTATGAATGAAAGATACAAGTCTTTCCTTTAAAAGAGTTTCCATTAATTTCCCTGCAATTGAGGTCAAACTGACTGGCCTATAGTTAGCAGAATCTTCCCTACTACCCTTTTTATGAAGAGGGACTACATTGGCAATTTTCCAGTCTTTTGGAACAACTCCTGTTAGAAGTGACTGATTAAATAAATCAGCTAATGGAGTAGCTATTACGGATCGAAGTTCTCTTAGAACCCTTGGATGAATATTATCTGGATCCACAGACTTATTAACGTTTATTTTTGATAAAGCCCTTGATTAACCACAGTATGCTCTGTAAGTCAGAAACACACAGGCCTGATAGAAAATAAAATTAGATTACACTAGCAAAATTATTTAAAGTTTTTTTTTTTATTTAAAAAAATGTTAAGCAGATATGAGTTGTGGCTGCTAGGTAGGGCAGCAATTAACCACAGTATGCTCTGTAAGTCAGAAACACACAGGCCTGATAGAAAATGAAATTAGATTACACTAGCAAAATGATTTAAAAGTTTTTTTTTAAAATTTAAAATAATGTTAAGCAGATATGAGTGGTGGCTGGCACAGAGCAATGAACCACAGTATATGCTGTGTGAGCCTGAGAGACACAGGCCTGATAGAAAATGAAATTAGATTACACTAGCAAAATAATTTCAAAGTGTTGTTGGTTAAATTTAAACTAATGTTAAGCAGATATCAGTGGTGGCACTAATCACTGCATATGCTGTGAGCCTCACACACAGGCTGAAAGCCAGGCAAATGCAAATAAAAATACAAAGAAAAAAAAAAAAAAACACTGAAGTTATAGCCCTAAAAAGGGCTTTTCGGGGTGCTGTCCTTACAGCAGAGATGAGATGAGTCCTTCAGGACTGTAGTGGACACTAAATACACTCGCCTAGCTATCTATTTCCCTATTATGTCAGCAGCAGCAACACTAAAGCTCCTCTCACTAAGAAAGCAGGATCGTAAATGAGTCTAAAATGGCTGCTGCCAAGGAGCTGGGAGGGTCTGTGAGGGAGTGTCTGCTGCTGATTGGCTCAAATGTGTCAAAAGGCTGTGAGATACAGGGTCAAAGTTTCCTCAATGATGACACATAGGGGGCGGATCGAACATTGCATATGTTCGCCCGCAGCGGCGAACGCGAACAAGCTATGTTCGCGGTGAACTGTTCTCCAGCGAACAGTTTGCGACATCGCTAATTATATAGACAATGACTTGCATCATTACTAATGGATACAGTAACTGTATATTATATAGACAATAACTTGCATCATTACTAATGGATACAGTAACTGTATATTATATAGACAATGACTTGCATCATTACTAATGGGTACAGTAACTGTATATTGTATAGACAATGACTTGCATCATTACTAATGGGTACAGTAACTGTATATTATATAGACAATGACTTGCATCATTACTAATGGGTACAGTAACTGTATATTATATAGACAATGACTTGCATCATTACTAATGGGTACAGTAACTGTATATTGTATAGACAATGACTTGCATCATTACTAATGGGTACAGTAACTGTATATTATATAGACAATGACTTGCATCATTACTAATGGGTACAGTAACTGTATATTGTATAGACAATGACTTGCATCATTACTAATGGGTACAGTAACTGTATATTATATAGACAATGACTAGCATCATTACTAATGGGTACAGTAACTGTATATTATATAGACAATGACTTGCATCATTACTAATGGGTACAGTAACTGTATATTATATAGACAATGACTTGCATCATTACTAATGGGTACAGTAACTGTATATTATATAGACAATGACTTGCATCATTACTAATGGGTACAGTAACTGTATATTGTATAGACCAGAGCTTTCCAAACTTTTCATGTTGGTGACACACTTTTTAGACCTACATCATTTTGCGACACAGTAATTCAGTTGTACTAGCAAACAGGAGGTTAAACTAACTTGTTTTAAGAGATACGAACACATACATAAATTATATAATAATAAAATGTATTTACAAGTAACAGTAAGTATGTGCAAGAATTAAAAAAATGTTTAATAACACCAATAGCTACTTAATATTTTAATGGGATGTATGAGGTTGATGGGATGAACACAATTTCTAAATATTTGGTGGAATATTAGATAGACACTCGCATTTCATCATCAAGCATTTTTAAGCTTCCCCTTCCTATCCATATATCAAGAGCAGGAGCAGCAATGCACTACTGGGATCTAGCTGCAAAAAGCTGCTTTGACTTCTGACTTTAGCCCAGCGTTTAAGCTACTACCCTCAGAGCTCTGCGAGTCCGACTGACTACTGCTCACGCTGCAAACACACTGCTGTCCCCACTCACTAACTACACATTGAGGAGACTACACGTGCAGTCAGGAGCCAATGTGCCGCCAATGGGAATAGTTTCAGTTCCCACTGAGCTGCGCCAATAGGTTAAGATGATCTGTGACCCACTAGGTATCAATCACGTGTCAACCACATGATATGCGTAGCAGGCAGGCGGAAAGTCAGAAACCAAAAAAAATTGTTGCTAAAGCAGGGACACACCTACACACTGCTGCCGACACACTAGTGTGTCCCGACACACAGTTTGGAAAGCACTGGTATAGACAATGACTTGCATCATTACTAATGGGTACAGTAACTGTATATTATATAGACAATTACTTGCATCATTACTAAAGGATACAGTAACTATATATTATATAGACAATGACTTGCATCATTACTAATGGGTACAGTAACTGTATATTATATAGACAATGACTTGCATCATTACTAATGGGTACAGTAACTGTATATTGTATAGACAATGACTTGCATCATTACTAATGGGTACAGTAACTGTATATTGTATAGACAATGACTTGCATCATTACTAATGGGTACAGTAACTGTATATTATATAGACAATGACTTGCATCATTACTAATGGGTACAGTAACTGTATATTATATAGACAATGACTTGCATCATTACTAATGGGTACAGTAACTGTATATTATATAGACAATGACTTGCATCATTACTATTGGGTACAGTAACTGTATATTATATAGACAGTGACTTGCATCATTACTAATGGGTACAGTAACTGTATATTATATAGACAATGACTTGCATCATTACTAATGGGTACAGTAACTGTATATTATATAGACAATGACTTGCATCATTACTAATGGGTACAGTAACTGTATATTATATAGACAATGACTTGCATCATTACTAATGGGTACAGTAATTGTATATTATATAGACAATGACTTGCATCATTACTAATGGGTACAGTAACTGTATATTATATAGACAATGACTTGCATCATTACTAATGGGTACAGTAACTGTATATTATATAGACAATGACTTGCATCATTACTAATGGGTACAGTAACTGTATATTATATAGACAATGACTTGCATCATTACTAATGGGTACAGTAACTGTATATTATATAGACAATGACTTGCATCATTACTAATGGGTACAGTAACTGTATATTATATAGACAATGACTTGCATCATTACTAATGGGTACAGTAACTGTATATTATATAGACAATGACTTGCATCATTACTAATGGGTACAGTAACTGTATATTATATAGACAATGACTTGCATCATTACTAATGGGTACAGTAACTGTATATTATATAGACAATGACTTGCATCATTACTAATGGGTACAGTAACTGTATATTATATAGACAATGACTTGCATCATTACTAATGGGTACAGTAACTGTATATTATATAGACAATGACTTGCATCATTACTAATGGGTACAGTAACTGTATATTATATAGACAATGACTTGCATCATTACTAATGGGTACAGTAACTGTATATTATATAGACAATGACTTGCATCATTATATAGGGAGATGCCATGATATTATATCGTTGGGTAACGAAAGATGTTATTGAATGATGCGAGTTTAATAGCTGATCGAGTCAGTGATTGGAGACTGCACTATATTTATATTTCTGCTATGGTTGTAGGAATATAATCACTTGCTAAGTATTAACACTTCATAGTTACGTTTCAAATTCCAAGATTCACTTTTGTAAACATAGAGTATGTAGTTGTGCAGATCAATACGTTATTACATTTCATGCTTTATTACTGATTTATTTACTGATCTTACAACATAAACATAATAACTGATGATAATAAAATACCAAACCAGTTATAAAGTTGTGACAAATGTATCACAGATCTGTATTGTGAGGCTTCTTGTGGTGCTTATTATATACAGTAGGTTTAATGGGACACTTATTCCCTTTAGTTGGGAGGGAAGAACTTCATCATCATCCGTCATTATCTTTACTCTTCTGGGGCCCAGAACAAATATGCAACTAAATTAGACACTGATTAGAGTTGCACATTTGGTAACCGCAAAAGGCTTCAGTTTCTCTAAAGTCAGTCAGACCCGCAGACATGCGCACTAGAACAACTCACCGCACTGTTACAGTTATTTCCCAGCAGCACCCGGAGCTTTAGCTTTAAAAGAACCGCGTACAAAGCTTATTTCTTAATTTAAATGCCCATAGTAATGTTGTGCTATTATACAAACATACAGTTGTGTTATTAAGTTGTCACTATATTATCAACCTCACTAAATAACAGCGACTTAAGTTTTCACCCTCAGCTTTCTAGATTCCACAGATAACTAGTACATTTACGTTTCATTAATTTCTTTATAAAAGAAATAATTATTAGAAATGATCTAAGAATTTTTGGAGGCCTGCTTAATGAAGCGGGCTGATGAAACTGTAAAAAAATATGTTTATCTTATTTGTATTGTAATTGCTGGTATATTCGTTGTGGTTCGTGAAATAGAACAGCGTTTGTTTACAATTTGCTGAGTATCTTCCTTATTAAGATGGTTTGAGATATGTAAATTATTTGAGGATTATTTAGAAATTAGTATCGATGAACTTGATCGTGTCTTTAGATATATTCTTTGTGATTAAAGCATACATGTAATGCTATAGCACTGAAAAGATCCTAATAAACTAGCGCCATCTATTGGAAAAACATTAAATCGTACATGTAATGCTAAATCACTGTAATTGTCCCAATCAATAAACGCCATCTATTTGAAAAAGAACATTGTTAAAGCATACATGTAATGCTATATCACTGAAATGGTCCCAATCAACTACCGTCATCTATTGGGAAAACATTGTTAAAGCGTACATGTAATGCTAAATTATTGAAAAGGACATAATATACTAGCGTCATCTATTGGAGAAACATTGTTAAAGCATACATGTAACGCTATATCACTGAAAAAGTCTCAATAAACTAGCGCCATCTATTGGAAAAATATTGTTAAAGCATACTTGTAACACAATAGTACTGGAAGGTCCAAATAAACTAGCGCCATCTATTGGAAAAACATTGTTATAGCATACTGTACATGCAATGCTTATATCACTAAGGTCCTAATAAACTATCGCCATCTATTGGAAGAACGTTGTTAAAGCATATCACTGAAATTGTCCCAATCAACTAGCGCCATCTATTGGAAACACACATTGTTAACCCCTTAATGACCGCAGCACTTTTCCATTTTCTGTCCGTTTGGGACCAAGGCTATTTTTACATTTCTGCGGTGTTTGTGTTTAGCTGTAATTTTCCTCTTACTCATTTACTGTACCCACACATATTATATACCGTTTTTCTCGCCATTAAATGGACTTTCTAAAGATACCATTATTTTCATCATATCTTATAATTTACTATAAAAAAATTTATAAAATATGAGGAAAAAATTGAAAAAAACACACTTTTTTAACTTTGACCCTCAAAATCTCCTACACTTCAACAACTACCAAAAAACTCCCATGCTAAATAGTTTCTAAATTTTGTCCTGAGTTTAGAAATACTCAATGTTTACATGTTCTTTGCTTTTTTTGCAAGTTATAGGGCAATAAGTACAAGTAGCACTTTGCTATTTCCAAAAAATTTTTAAAAAAATTAGCGATAGTTACATTGGAACACTGATATCTGTCAGGAATCCCTGATTAACCCTTCACATATATATATTTTTTAAAAGAACACAACCTAAGGTATTAAACATGGAGTATTTTGACTCTTTCCATGCAACTATTTTACCACCAATCTATGCCAAAGTTTGAAAAAAAAAAAAAAAAATGGTGATTTTTTGACAAAATAGCAATTCAAGAATACATTTACTGAGAACGTTAAGGGTTACTGCCAAATAACACCCCAATATGTCTTCAGCAGCATCTCCTGAGTACAGTGATACCACCCATGTATAGGTCTGTTGGGTTCTCTGGGGGCTAAAAGGCCTTATTTTTAGGGGGCGCATTCCAGTTTTTTAATATGGAATTTTCACATCTGTCGTCATGCACCCATGTCCTATTTGGGACATTTCTGAAGCCGGACAATGCAAATTACCCCCATCAAACCATATATTTTTAAAAAGTAGACACCCTAGGGTATTTCAAATGCTGGTATTTTAACACTTTGCATGCACTAATTCAACCACCAGTCTTTGTCAAACTTTTGGGTAGTCATTTTGGTGTGTTATTTTTCACACGCATTGTACTTTAGGCATGGATTCTCAGTTCCTGTTATATGTTACTGAGCAAAAACACCTCAATATGTGTTCAACAACAACTTCTGAGTACAGTGATACCCCCCATGTATAGGTGTGTCGGGTTCTCTGGGGGCTAAAAGGCCTTAATTTTAGGGGGCGCATTCCAGTTTTTCAACTTGGAATTTTCATATCTGTCATCATGCACCCATGTCCTATTTGGGACATTTCTGAAGCCGGCCAATGTAAATTACCCCCATCAAACCATATATTTTTGAAAAGTAGACATCCTAGGGTATTTCAAATGCTGGTATTTTAACACTTTCCATGCACTAATTCAACCACTAGTCTTTGTCAAACTTTTAGGTAGTCATTTTTTTGCATTATTTTTCACACACATTGTACTTTAGGCATATATTCTCAGTCCCTGTTATGTGTTACTGCCAAAAAAAAACTCAATATGTATTCAACAACATCTCCTGAGTACAGTGATACCCCCCATGTATAGGTGTGTCGGGTTCTCTGGGGGCTAAAAGGCCTTAATTTTAGGGGGCGCATTCCAGTTTTTCAACTTGGAATTTTCACATCTGTCATCATGCACCCATGTCCTATTTGGGACATTTCTGAAGCCGGCCAATGTAAATTACCCCCATCAAACCATATATTTTTGAAAAGTAGACACCCTAGGGTATTTCAAATGCTGGTATTTTAACACTTTCCATGCACTAATTCAACCACTAGTCTTTGTCAAACTTTTAGGTAGTCATTTTTTTGCATTATTTTTCACACACATTGTACTTTAGGCATATATTCTCAGTCCCTGTTATGTGTTACTGCCAAAAAAAACCTCAATATGTATTCAACAACATCTCCTGAGTACAGTGATACCCCCCATGTATAGGTGCGTCGGGTTCTCTGGGGGCTAAAAGGCCTTAATTTTAGGGGGCGCATTCCAGTTTTTCAACTTGGAATTTTCACATCTGTCATCATGCACCCATGTCCTATTTGGGACATTTCTGAAGCCGGCCAATGTAAATTACCCCCATCAAACCATATATTTTTGAAAAGTAGACACCCTAGGGTATTTCAAATGCTGGTATTTTAACACTTTCCATGCACTAATTCAACCACTAGTCTTTGTCAAACTTTTAGGTAGTCATTTTTTTGCATTATTTTTCACACACATTGTACTTTAGGCATATATTCTCAGTCCCTGTTATGTGTTACTGCCAAAAAAAACCTCAATATGTATTCAACAACATCTCCTGAGTACAGTGATACCCCCCATGTATAGGTGTGTCGGGTTCTCTGGGGGCTAAAAGGCCTTAATTTTAGGGGGCGCATTCCAGTTTTTCAACTTGGAATTTTCACATCTGTCATCATGCACCCATGTCCTATTTGGGACATTTCTGAAGCCGGCCAATGTAAATTACCCCCATCAAACCATATATTTTTGAAAAGTAGACACCCTAGGGTATTTCAAATGCTGGTATTTTAACACGTTCCATGCACTAATTCAACCACTAGTCTTTGTCAAACTTTTAGGTAGTCATTTTTTTGCATTATTTTTCACACACATTGTACTTTAGGCATATATTCTCAGTCCCTGTTATGTGTTACTGCCAAAAAAACCTCAATATGTATTCAACAACATCTCCTGAGTACAGTGATACCCCCCATGTATAGGTGTGTCGGGTTCTCTGGGGGCTAAAAGGCCTTAATTTTAGGGGGCGCATTCCAGTTTTTCAACTTGGAATTTTCACATCTGTCATCATGCACCCATGTCCTATTTGGGACATTTCTGAAGCCGGCCAATGTAAATTACCCCCATCAAACCATATATTTTTGAAAAGTAGACACCCTAGGGTATTTCAAATGCTGGTATTTTAACACTTTCCATGCACTAATTCAACCACTAGTCTTTGTCAAACTTTTAGGTAGTCATTTTTTTGCATTATTTTTCACACACATTGTACTTTAGGCATATATTCTCAGTCCCTGTTATGTGTTACTGCCAAAAAAAACCTCAATATGTATTCAACAACATCTCCTGAGTACAGTGATACCCCCCATGTATAGGTGTGTCGGGTTCTCTGGGGGCTAAAAGGCCTTAATTTTAGGGGGCGCATTCCAGTTTTTCAACTTGGAATTTTCACATCTGTCATCATGCACCCATGTCCTATTTGGGACATTTCTGAAGCCGGCCAATGTAAATTACCCCCATCAAACCATATATTTTTGAAAAGTAGACACCCTAGGGTATTTCAAATGCTGGTATTTTAACACTTTCCATGCACTAATTCAACCACTAGTCTTTGTCAAACTTTTAGGTAGTCATTTTTTTGCATTATTTTTCACACACATTGTACTTTAGGCATATATTCTCAGTCCCTGTTATGTGTTACTGCCAAAAAAAACCTCAATATGTATTCAACAACATCTCCTGAGTACAGTGATACCACCCATGTATAGGTGTGTTGGGTTCTCTGGGGGCTAAAAGGCCTTATTTTTAGGGGGCGCATTCCAGTTTTTCAACTTGGAATTTTCACATCCCATGCACCCATGTCCTATGTAGGACATTTCTGAAGCCGGCCAATGTAATTTACCCCCATCAAACCATATATTTTTGAAAAGTAGACACCCTAGGGTATTTCAAATGCTGGTATTTTAACACTTTCCATGCACTAATTCTTTGTCAAACTATTAGGCAGTCATTTTTTGTGTGTTATTTTTCACACACATTGTACTTTAGACATGAATTCTCAGCTCCTGTTATGTGTTACTGCCAAAGAAGACCCCAATATGTGTTCACCAACATCTCCTGAGTACAGTGATACCACCTATGCATAAGTTTCTTGGCTTGTTCGGGGGGTGTAATGCCAAATGTCCAACATGCGTTTGTGATTTTTTTTTCACATTTAACATATTTTCTTTGCCTATTGTCTTTTTGGGGGTATTTTAACATACCCCAATTTATTTGTTTCCATGAATGTGCATATTTTTGAAATGTTGACACCCCAAGGTATTGTATATGGTGTGCTTTGATGCATTTGAAGTAACTGTTTTAGCTAAAAAAATTGGAGAAAGTGTATGGTGGCATTTTTTCAATTTTCATTTTTACACACACATTGCTTTTTGACTATGATTTAGGAGAGACTGTTGTAAGTTAGTGCAAAAAAATACTTCAGGTTGTTTTCTGCTAGGCACCCTGAGTACACCTATGCCCCCCATGCATAGGTTTGCCAGGATTTTGGGAAGGTTATGTTACAATTTTATGACTTGTGATTTTAGTTATTAAGTGAGAGTATTTCTTCTGATAGGCCTATCTTTAGTTTGGGGCCTATTGTAAACCCCACTTTTATTTATTGCCATGAATGTGCATATTTTTGAAATGTTGACACCCCAAGGTATTGTATATGGTGTGCTTTGATGCATTTGAAGTAACTGTTTTAGCTAAAAAAATTGGAGAAAGTGTATGGTGGCATTTTTTCAATTTTCATTTTTACACACACATTGCTTTTTGACTATGATTTAGGAGAGACTGTTGTAAGTTAGTGCAAAAAAATACTTCAGGTTGTTTTCTGCTAGGCACCCTGAGTACACCTATGCCCCCCATGCATAGGTTTGCCAGGATTTTGGGAAGGTTATGTTACAATTTTATGACTTGTGATTTTAGTTATTAAGTGAGAGTATTTCTTCTGATAGGCCTATCTTTAGTTTGGGGCCTATTGTAAACCCCACTTTTATTTATTGCCATGAATGTGCATATTTTTGAAATGTTGACACCCCAAGGTATTGTATATGGTGTGCTTTGATGCATTTGAAGTAACTGTTTTAGCTAAAAAAATTGGAGAAAGTGTATGGTGGCATTTTTTCAATTTTCATTTTTACACACACATTGCTTTTTGACTATGATTTAGGAGAGACTGTTGTAAGTTAGTGCAAAAAAAATACTACAGGTTGTTTTCTGCTAGGCACCCTGAGTACACCTATGTCCCCATGCATAGGTTTGACAGGGGTTTTTGTAAAAAAAAAAAAAAAGAACAGCCCCATTTTAGAAAAAAAAATATATTAGTGAAATGTAAAAATCTGGCATATTAAAAGTAAAAAAATAACAAAAAATTTAACAGTAAACATAACAAAAAAAAAATAACAGCAAATTTATTTATTTTTTAAAAATTGACCATTGTATGGTACCGCTTGAAGCAGTCCCCAATGCAGAGTCCAGGCTGTCCAGGGCAATCAGGACAGTGATATACAGTGTCCCTTCTCTGCCCCCTCTTGGTACAGACTCTGCATTTTTTTTGTGGTCTCTGCTTTGCGGCAGTAGGGGGGATTTTAAAAATAAAATGAGTAGCCCCAACTCTGCTCTCTCCCATCACCGCCCGGGGAGCAGGTGCATCATGGTACAAAATCCCCGAAATGATCTGGAGCTGAAATTGTAAAAAAGTCAGTTTCATTCCGGGGTTTGCTTTTTTGAACAACAAAAAAGCGTTGTGGGTTGCAATCTGCATTAGGTAAATTGCAACCTTTTTGTACCAGGCCCTTGTCTTCCGCATAATTAGGTAGGGCTGCAGCAGCTGATCTGCCAGATCAACCCCACCCATATGCCGGTTATAAGATTTGATGCACACTGGCTTCCTTATGATCTCAGCTCTGCCACGTACAGAGACCGCCACCGTCCTCTCTGTGTGGATGGTGGTAAGAAGGTATACATCCTTCTTGTCTCTGTACTTCAGTGCCAACAGCTCCTCTTGGCGCAGAGCAGAGGTCTCCCCCCTTCGTAGCCGGGTGCGTACAAGTTGTCCTGGGAAACCTTTGCGGTTCTTTTTAATAGTACCGCAAGCTACTGTATCAAAGCAATACAGTAGCTTGAACAAAAGGACACTTGTATAAAAATTGTCTAAGTACAAGTGATACCCTTTGTTCATTAGGGGTAATATCAGGTCCCAGACAATCTTGCCAGTGGTTCCCATATGTTCTGGGCAACCTGGAGGGTCAAGGTGGCTATCCTTTCCCTCATACACCCGGAAGGCCTGAGTATACCCAGTCTCGCTCTCACAGAGCTTATACACCTTTACCCCATACCTGGAGCGCTTGGAAGGAATATACTGCTTGAATCCCAGCCTTCCCTTATACTTCATCAGGGATTCATCAACGCATATATTCCTTCCAGGTGTATAAGCCTCTGCAAACCTGGCAGAAAAGTGGGTAATCAGGGGGCGGATTTTATACAGCCTGTCAAATTGGGGATGCTCCCTAGGGGGGCACAGGCTGTTGTCGCTGAAGTGCATGAAATGAAGAATCATTTCATATCTCTGCCTCGACATACTCTGGGAGAAAATGGGGGTAGAGCAGATGGGGCTACTGCTCCAGTAGGAGCGAACGGAGGGTTTCTTTATGATGCCCATCAGCATAGTCAATGCCCAGAATTTTTTAAATTCTGGCACATTGATGGGGGCCCATTGCTGCTTTGCCAAATATGTTTCAGGCTTTGCAGCACGGTACTGATGGGCATATAAATTAGTTTGGGCGACAATGTTCCCCAATACATCATCACCCAGAAACACCTCCAGAAACTGTTGGGGGCTAAAACCTGCCACATCTATATTTATGCCAGCATTTGCTGTGAAGGGTGGGATATCTGGCCTCTGGAGATGAGGCGTTACCCACTCTTCAGCGGCAATGGCAGCAACACGCCTCCTTCTAGCAGGGGGGCTGGCAGGGGGGCTAGCAGGGGGGCTGGCAGGGGGGCTAGCAGCCACAGATACATCACTATCAGTTGAGACTGCATCTAATGATGTATCTGAGCATATGGCAGGGTCAAAATTGGGGTCTGAGTCAGACATAGAGGCATCTGACTCTGACGCAAGGATGGCATACGCCTCCTCAACACTATATCTTTTCTGTGACATTTTTGTATCTGTCACAGAAAACCAAAATTAATTAATTAACTAAATGGCCTTTGGGGTTTTTTTTAAAAAAAGTACAGCTATGCTAATGCCAGTGATTTATAGCGATCACTGGCAAGCTAGGGGTTAAATACTCTTTAAATTAAATTAACTAAATGGCCTTTGGGTTTTTTTTAAAAAAAGTACAGCTATGCTAATGCCAGTGATTTATAGCGATCACTGGCAAGCTAGGGGTTAAATACTCTTTAAATTAAATTAACTAAATGGCCTTTGGGTTTTTTTAAAAAAAAGTACAGCTATGCTAATGCCAGTGATTTATAGCGATCACTGGCAAGCTAGGGGTTAAATACTCTTTAAATTAAATTAACTAAATGGCCTTTGGGTTTTTTTTTAAAAAAGTACAGCTATGCTAATGCCAGTGATTTATAGCGATCACTGGCAAGCTAGGGGTTAAATACTCTTTAAATCAAATTAAATTAGCTAAATGGCTCTGAAAGGAGCGTTTAGGTTTTTAAAAAATTACAACAACAAAAATTAACCCCTAAAAAAATGCACAGACAGCAAAAATGTAGAGCTATGCTAATGCCAGTGATTTATAGCGATCACTGGCAAGCTAGGGGTTAAATACTCTTTAAATTAAATTAAATTAGCTAAATGGCTCTGAAAGGAGCCTTTGGTTTTTTAAAAAATTACAACAACACAAATTAACCCCTAAAAAAATTCACAGACAGCAAAAATGTACAGCTATGCTAATGCCAGTGATGTATAGCGATCACTGGCAAGCTAGGGGTTAAATACTATTTAAATTAAATTAGCTAAATGGCTCTGAAAGGAGCGTTTAGGTTTTTAAAAAATTACAACAACAAAAATTAACCCCTAAAAAATGCACAGACAGCAAAAAATTACAGCTATGCTAATGCCAGTGATGTATAGCGATCACTGGCAAGCTAGGGGTTAAATAGTCTTTAAATTAACTTAAATTAGCTAAATGGCTCTGAAAGGAGCCTTTGAGTTTTTAAAAAAAAATACAACAACAAAAATTAACCCCTAAAAAAATGCACAGACAGCAAAAAAAAGTGCAGCTGTGCTACTGCCAGTGATTTATAGTGATCACTGGCAAGCTAGGGGTTAATGGCTCTGAAAAGAGCCTTTGGATTTTAAATTTTTTAACAAATAAAAGAAATAAATCTCTCTCTGCTAAAATACAGGTCTCTCTCTTTCTCCAACAAAATGGCAAGTGAGGAAAGGGAGGGAGATCCACACTGATCAGAGTCAATATTTACAAATATTGACATGATCAGACAAATGGGGTATTTTATTATTATTTTTTTTTTTTCTAAGAAGGCTCAGATTGGGTGACCCTAGCTTGCCCCTATGGTGAGACAGGCTAGGGACACCCCCAGATGCCCCATGATGCACCGGGCATCGCCATTTTGGAAGCCTCATGGGGGAGGGGGGGGGGGGCGCTATATGTGGGCTTTATTATTTTATATATTATATTTTTTTTTTACATTTTTACTTTGATTTATATACTAACTAAGTGCCTCGACCCACCGAGGCACTTAGCACACTAGCAGAGCATCGGAAGCGTGTCCGATCGCTTCCGCTGCACTGCCGGGCTCCACGTGGAGCAAAACCGGAAGTGATCACTCAAGGGGGAGTGATCGCTCCGGTCCCGGCACTCCGTAACAGCACTGCAGGGATGCCCAGACATCGAGGCATCCCTGCAGTACTGTAATAGTGCCTGGAAGCGATCTTGATCGCTTCCAGCACTCACTTTAGCCGAGGACGTGCAGGGTACGTCGTCAGGCGTTAACTGCCTTTTTTTTCAGACGTACCCTGCACGTCCTCGGTCACTAAGGGGTTAAAGCATTACTTGTAACACAATTAGTACTGAAAAGGTCCCAATAAACTAGCGCCATCTACTGGAAGAACATTGTTAAAGCATACATGTAATGCTTTATCACTGAAATGGTCCCAATCAACTACCGCCATCTATTGGAAAAACGTTATTAAAGCATACTTGTAACACAATATTACTGAAAAGTTCAAATAAATTAGCGCCATCTATTGGAAAAAACATTGTTAAAGCATACATAAAATGCTAAATCACCGAAATTGGTTCCAATCAACTAGCGCCATCTATTGGATAAACGTTGTTAAAGCATACATGTAACGCAATATAACTGAAAAGTCCAATCAACTAGCGCCATCTATTGGATACTCGTTGTTAAAGCATACATGTAACGCAATATCACTGAAATGGTCCCAATCAACTAGCGCTATCTGTTGGAAAAACGTTGTTAAAGCATACATGTAACGCAATATCACTGAAAAGTCCAAATACATTAGCGCCATCTATTGGAAAAACATTGTTAAAGCATACATATAATGCTATATCACTGAAAAAGTTCCAATCAATTAGCGCCATCTATTGGAAAAACGTTGTTAAAGCATACTTGTAACACAATAGTACTGAAAAGGTCCCAATAAACTAGCGCCATCTATTGGAAGAACATTGTTAAAGCATACATGTAATGCTATATCACTGAAATGGTCCCAATCAACTACCGTCATCTATTGGGAAAACATTGTTAAAGAATACTTGTAACACAATAGTACTGGAAAGTCCAAATACACTAGCGCCATCTATTGGAAAAATATTGTTAAAGCATACATGTAATGCTAAATTATTGAAAAGGTCATAATATACTAGCGTCATCTATTGGAGAAACATTGTTAAAGCATACTTGTAACACAATTAGTACTGAAAAGGCCCCAATAAACTAGCGCCATCTATTGGAAGAACATTGTTAAAGCATATATTTGGATACACGTTGTTAAAGCATACATGTAACGCAATATCACTGAAATTGTCCCAATCAACTAGCGCCATCTATTGGAAAAACATTGTTAAAGCATACTTGTAACACAATTACTACTGAAAAGATCCCAATAAACTAGCGCCATCTATTGGAAAAACATTGTTAAAGCATATATTTAATGCTTTATCACTGAAATGGTCCCAATCAACTACCGCCATATATTGGAAAAACGTTATTAAAGCATACTTGTAACACAATATTACTGAAAAGTTCAAATAAATTTGCGCCATCTATTGGAAAAAAACATTGTTAAAGCATACATAAAATGCTAAATCACCGAAATTGGTTCCAATCAACTAGCGCCATCTATTGGATACACGTTGTTAAAGCATACATGTAACGCAATATCACTGAAATGGTCCCAATCAACTAGCGCCATCTGTTGGAAAAACGTTGTTAAAGCATACATGTAACGCAATATCACTGAAAAGTCCAAATACATTATCGCCATCTATTGGAAAAACATTGTTAAAGCATACATATAATGCTATATCACTGAAAAAGTTCAAATAAATTAGCGCCATCTATTGGAAAAACGTTGTTAAAGCATACTTGTAACACAATAGTACTGAAAAAGTCCCAATAAACTAGCGCCATCTATTGGAAGAGCATTGTTAAAGCATACATGTAATGCTATATCACTGAAATGGTCCCAATCAACTACCGCCATCTATTGGGAAAACATTTGTTAAAGCGTACATGTAATGCTAAATTATTGAAAAGGTCATAATATACTAGCGTCATCTATTGGAGAAACATTGTTAAAGCATACATGTAACGCTATATCACTGAAAAGGTCTCAATAAACTAGCGCCATCTATTGGAAAAATATTGTTAAAGAATACTTGTAACAATAGTACTGGAAGGTCCAAATAAACTAGCGCCATCTATTGGAAAAATATTGTTAAAGCATACTGTACATGCAATGCTTATATCACTAAGGTCCTAATAAACTAACGCCATCTATTGGAAAAACGTTGTTAAAGCATACTTGTAACACAATTAGTACTGAAAAGGTCCCAATAAACTAGCGCCATCTATTGGAAGAACATTGTTAAAGCATATATTTAATGCTCTATCACTGAAATGGTCCCAATCAACTACCGCCATATATTGGAAAAACGTTATTAAAGCATACTTGTAACACAATATTACTGAAAAGTTCAAATAAATTAGCGCCATCTATTGGAAAAAACATTGTTACAGCATACATAAAATGCTAAATCACCGAAATTGGTTCCAATCAACTAGCGCCATCTATTGGATAAACGTTGTTAAAGCATACATGTAACGCAATATAACTGAAAAGTCCAATCAACTAGCGCCATCTATTGGATACACGTTGTTAAAGCATACATGTAACGCAATATCACTGAAATGGTCCCAATCAACTAGCGCCATCTGTTGGAAAAACGTTGTTAAAGCATACATAAATTGCTAAATCACCGAAATTGGTTCCAATCAACTAGCGCCATCTGTTGGAAAAACGTTGTTAAAGCATACATGTAACGCAATGTCACTGAAAAGTCCAAATACATTGTCGCCATCTATTGGAAAAACATTGTTAAAGCATACATATAATGCTATATCACTGAAAAAGTTCTAATCAATTAGCGCCATCTATTGGAAAAACGTTGTTAAAGCATACTTGTAACACAATAGTACTGAAAAGGTCCCAATAAACTAGCGCCATCTATTGGAAGAACATTGTTAAAGCATACATGTAATGCTATATCACTGAAATGGTCCCAATCAACTACCGCCATCTATTGGGAAAACATTGTTAAAGCGTACATGTAATGCTAAATTATTGAAAAGGTCATAATATACTAGCGTCATCTATTGGAGAAACATTGTTAAAGCATACATGTAACGCTATATCACTGAATAGGTCTCAATAAACTAGCGCCATCTATTGGAAAAATACTGTTAAAGAATACTTGTAACACAATAGTACTGGAAGGTCCTAATAAACTAAGGCCATCGATTGGAAAAACGTTGTTAAAGCATATCACTGAAATTGTCCCAATAAACTAGCGCCATCTATTGGAAAAACATTGTTAAAGCATACTTGTAACACAATTAGTACTGAAAAGGTCCCAATAAACTAGCGCCATCTATTGGAAGAACATTGTTAAAGCATACATGTAATGCTTTATCACTGAAATGGTCCCAATCAACTACCGCCATATATTGGAAAAACGTTATTAAAGCATACATGTAACACAATATTATATTATTGAAAAGTTCAAATAAATTAGCGCCATCTATTGGAAAAAACATTGTTAAAGCATACATAAAATGCTAAATCACCGAAATTGGTTCCAATCAACTAGCGCCATCTATTGGATAAACATTGTTAAAGCATACATGTAACGCAATATCACTGAAAAGTCCAATCAACTAGCGCCATCTATTGGAAAAATATTGTTAAAGCATACTTGTAACACAATAGTACTGGAAGGTCCAAATAAACTAGCGCCATCTATTGGAAACACATTGTTAAAGCATATTTGTAACACAGTACTGAAAAGGTCCCAATAAACTAGCGCCATCTATTGGAAGAACATTGTTAAAGCATACATGTAATGCTTTATCACTGAAATGGTCCCAATCAGCTACCGCCATATATTGGAAAAACGTTATTAAAGCATACTTGTAACACAATATTATTGAAAAGTTCAAATAAATTAGCGCCATCTATTGGAAAAAACATTGTTAAAGCATACATAAAATGCTAAATCACCGAAATTGGTTCCAATCAACTAGCGCCATCTATTGGATAAACGTTGTTAAAGCATACATGTAACGCAATATAACTGAAAAGTCCAATCAACTAGCGCCATCTATTGGATACACGTTGCTAAAGCATACATGTAAGGCAATATCACTGAAAAGTCCAAATGAATAAGCGCCGTCTATTGGAAAAGCATTGTTAAAGGGACAGTCAACCCAAATTTTGAAATAGGTCATTCTTATAAAGTTGATAATTGATCATAAAGACAAAGTTCCAATCAGCAATCAGATTGAACTCGCATTCTAGTGGCTGATCGGAACAGCCAATAGAATGCAAGCTCAATCTGATTGGCTGATTGGATCAGCCAATCGGATTGAACTTGATTCTGATTGGCTGATTCCATCAGCCAAGCAGAATATTCCTACCTTAATTCCCATTGGCTGATAGAATCCTATCAGCCAATCGGAATTCGAGGGACGCCATCTTGGATGACGTCCCTTAAAGGAACCGTCATTCTTCAGTTGGACGTCGCCGGATGAAGATGGGTCCGCGGTGGAGGTCTCCAGGATGGAGCCGGTCCTCATCGAATGAAGATAGAAGATGCCGCTTGGAAGATGATGGTTGCCGGTCCGGATCTACTCTTCTTCCCGGATAGGATGAAGACTTTGGAGCCTCTTCTGGACCTCTTCAGCCACCGGATGATGGATCGCCAGCCCCCGCTTGGGTTGGATGAAGATTTTGGAGCCAGGACCGATCGGTGATACCCGGTGAGGTGAAGACAAGGTAGGATGATCTTCAGGGGCTTAGTGTTAGGTTTATTTAAGGGGGGTTTGGGTTAGATTAGGGGTATGTGGGTGGTGGGTTGTAATGTTGGGGGGGTATTGTATGTTTTTTTTTACAGGCAAAAGAGCTGAACTTCTTGGGGCATGCCCCGCAAAGGGCCCTGTTCAGGGCTGGTAAGGTAAAAGAGCTTTGAACTTTAGTAATTTCGAATAGGGTAGGGCATTTTTTATTTTGGGGGTCTTTGTTATTTTATTAGGGGGCTTAGAGTAGGTGTAATTAGTTTAAAATTGTTGCAATATTTTTCTTATGTTTGTAAATATTTTTTTATTTTTTGTAACTTAGTTCTTTTTTATTTTTTGTATTTTAGTTAGTTTATTTCATTGTAGTTATTTGTAGGTATTGTATTTAATTAATGTATTGATAATGTAGTGTTAGGTTTAATTGTAGGTAATTGTAGGTATTTTATTTAATTAATTTAATGATAGTATAGTGTTAGGTTTAATTGTAACTTAGGTTAGGATTTATTTTACAGGTAATTTTGTAATTATTTTAACTATTTTAGCTATTAAATAGTTCTTAACTATTTAATAGCTATTGTACCTGGTTAAAATAAATACAAAGTTACCTGTAAAATAAATATTAATCCTAAAATAGCTATAATATAATTATAATTTATATTGTAGCTATATTAGGATTTATTTTACAGGTAAGTATTTAGCTTTAAATAGGAATAATTTATTTAATAAGAGTTAATTAATTTCGTTACATTTAAATTATATTTAACTTAGGGGGGTGTTAGTGTTAGGGTTAGACTTAGCTTTAGGGGTTAATACATTTATTAGAATAGCGGTGAGCTCCGGTTGGCAGATTAGGGGTTAATAATTGAAGTTAGGTGTCGGCGATGTTAGGGAGGGCAGATTAGGGGTTAATACTATTTATTATAGGGTTAGTGAGGCGGATTAGGGGTTAATAACTTTATTATAGTAGCGGTGCGGTCCGCTCGGCAGATTAGGGGTTAATAAGTGTAGGCAGGTGGAGGTGACGTTGAGGGGGGCAGATTAGGGGTTAATAAATATAATATAGGGGTCGGCGGTGTTAGGGTCAGCAGATTAGGGGTACATAAGGATAACTTAAGTAGCGGCGCTTTGCGGTCGGCAGATTAGGGGTTAATTATTGTAGGTAGCTGGCTGCGACGTTGTGGGGGGCAGGTTAGGGGTTAATAAATATAATATAGGGGTCGGCGGTGTTAGGGGCAGCAGATTAGGGGTACATAAGGATAACGTAGGTGGCGGTCGGCAGATTAGGGGTTAAAATTTAATCGAGTGGCGGCGATGTGGGGGGGGCTCGGTTTAGGGGTACATAGGTAGTTTATGGGTGTTAGTGTACTTTAGAGTACAGTAGTTAAGAGCTTTATGAAATGGCGTTAGCCCAGAAAGCTCTTAACTACTGACTTTTTTCTGCGGCTGGAGTTTTGTCGTTAGAATTCTAACGCTCACTTCAGACACGACTCTAAATACCGGAGTTAGAAAAATCCCATTGAAAAGATAGGATACGCAATTGACGTAAGGGGATCTGCGGTATGGAAAAGTCGCGGCTGAAAAGTGAGCGTTAGACCCTTTTTTGAGTGACTACAAATACCGGAGGTAGCCTAAAACCAGCGTTAGGAGCCTCTAACGCTGGTTTTCACGGCTACCGCCAAACTCCAAATCTAGGCCTTAGTGTGACCATACAATAGATTTTATCATAGCTAAGGAAACAAGCATAGCTAGGGAACCAAGCCAGAATCTGTGACTCTTTTTTATATACAATACCTGTGCTAAGCCTTTCCATACACAGTTGACCCCTTTTAAATATTATTAAAAAAAAAAAATAAACACTTTGACTGCCAAACTTTGCTAAATACAGGGGTACATCATTTGAAAAAAACACCTCTTGCTATGATATAGATCCTTAAATAAACTGTACAATGCTTATCTGTATTTTGCTTGGTGCACTTATTAGGTGATTGAGGATTTCTAATATCAAGATCCCCACTAAAATTAGAAAAAAAACACAGGATCTTAATTTAAGGTATCAAGTCCAAGATATTTGTGTCCTTATTTGTTATAGACAGTCCCAGACCAGCATGATATACTTCTTATCTGATTTTACTTGACACGCTGATTATGCAGTAGATCCTATGTTGAGCCCCCGCAAAGTTGCAAACATACAGCTTAACTATAAGATCAGTCCCCAGCTCCTTCTCTAATCTTATAGATTTGCTTATGGGGCTTTTTTTTCCCCTTTTTTTTCTAACTTTCTTCCGTCTGTACTATGTATCAGCGCTGCTGCAAAGATCATACAAAGTTAACCCTTTTAGGGCAAAATGACGCTTTTGTTTTGAGATAACAGTTCGTCAAAAGGAGAAACAAACAGCTCATCTACTTAGTGAGGAGAATAAGAAAGTCAGCTCTAGCCTTGTGAAAAATACAGATATTTAGATAATACTTATCTGTAGATACTTGACACAACGTATATCAGGAGTTTTTGTGAAGCAGGATAGTCCTTTAGCCTTTAGCCTTTGATCCTCTCATGGCCCCTCTACAGGGGACGGTCATAGAATCTTTCTTTAGCTTTTTTAAGCTCCGTTGTGGTTGCTGTACCTGCAGTTTTTCAGCCGTGGTTACCGGCAGGGAGAGCAATCAGCAATAGGAAAAAAAACTCCTATCCCCGCTAGCCTAACACAGGGAGGAACGGTATTACCCACTCCTCACCTATGTCCGCCCGCAGGGGTTCTGGGAGCTTCCTCTGTGCCAACCACTTATTCTGTTCTCCCCGATCTTTTACAAGCCTCCTGATGAGGGCCCCAATAAGATCCAATGTTTGACCAGTTTGTTTGCCCACTTCGTATTATCCTCCACAGCTTTTTTTTCCCAGCTTTTAGCGCGAGGCACCGACTGTGGCTCCAGCGACTGAGCCGTAATTGCTCACATGCAGATATCCAATCTCGACTGCCGCTTATGCTCCTGCTCCCTTCGGCAGATTGATCCGGTGCGTCAGTTACCCCGCACCAAGGAAATCGAGAGAAGAGGGTGGTGGAGCGATTTCAGGTAGCGGCGTCCTCACCCGCTACTCTCGCACTCCAGTACTTGCTCCTCCCACTTCGGGATACCACGCACAGATCTGTGTGTCTTCAGTATTCAATACTATACATTTTAGTAGCCCTCCTTTGGACAGCTTCTAGTTTATTTATATCTTTCTGAAGATATGGTCTCCAGAACTGTACACAGTATTCCAGATTTGGTCTAGCTAATTATCTGTAAAGTGGCATAAGAACCTTGCTATTTCTGCTACTAAACCCTCTTCCAATGCAACCAAGCATTTGATTTGACTTGCCTTGCCTTGCTGGCTGCACTGCGGCATTGTGTGCCAAATTTTAAATCATCTGAAATAATAATTCCCAAATCCCTTTCTTCTTTAATTACAGTCAGTAATGTACCATTGAGACTATAATTGGCCTTTGGATTTTTTGATCCTATATGCATAATTTTGCTCTTGGTAATATTACATTTCAGATCCCATTTATCTGACCAGTCCTCTAGTTTATTAATATCACAGTTCATTTGATCAACTCCTCCTGGAACATCTACCCTGTTACAAATTTTTGTATCATCAGCAAACAAGCAAACCTTCCCCTTAAGCCCACTTCCAATATCACTTATGAACATGTTAAACAAAACAGGCCCAAGAACTGACCCTTGGGGAACACCACTAGTAACTGATGCCTCATTTGAATGTACTCCATTAATTGAAACCCTCTGTCGTCTATCTTTAAGCCAGAATTCTACCCACTTAACAATCTTAGCATATATTCCAAGGCAATGCATTTTGTGAATAAGTTTGTTGTGTGGGACGGTGTCAAATGCTTTGCTAAAGTCTAGATATGCAACATCTACGGCTCCTCCCTGGTCTATTATTTTAGTTACATGGTCAAAGAAATCAATTAGATTACTCAGGCATGATCTTTCAGCAGTGAAACCATGCTGTCCTTTGTCTTCTAAGTTGTTTGTCTGAATGAAAGATACAAGTCTTTCCTTTAAAAGAGTTTCCATTAATTTCCCTGCAATTGAGGTCAAACTGACTGGCCTATAGTTAGCAGAATCTTCCCTACTACCCTTTTTATGAAGAGGGACTACATTGGCTATTTTCCAGTCTTTTGGAACAACTCCTGTTAGAAGTGACTGATTAAATAAATCAGCTAATGGAGTAGCTATTACGGATCGAAGTTCTCTTAGAACCCTTGGATGAATATTATCTGGACCCACAGACTTATTAACATTTATTTTTGATAAAGCCCTTGAAACCTCTTCCTCTGTAAAAAGAAAAGTACTACTCACATTATTATTTACAGTAACATCCCTTAATAGAATCTCACTATCTTTACCATCTGTTGTAAAGACTGAACAAAAGTAATCATTTAAACAGTTTGCTATTTGTTTATCTTCTTCCACTTCTCTATCCTCATTCTTGAGTCTAACTATCCCTCTGTTAGTTTTTCTCTTTTCACTGATATATCTAAAGAAGGTTTTGTGACCGTTTTTTACAGATTGTGCTATTTTCTCTTCTGAATCAGCTTTAGCCTTTCTGATTAACTGCTTTGTCATATTTTGATGGGTTCTCCATTTTTCTTTATCCTCTTCTGAGTCAGTAAGTTTGAATTTTTTATAGACTGTCTTTTTTTGTCTTAATTGCATGTGTTACTTCTGAAAACCAGATTGGTTTTCTTTTTCTTTTACTTTTACAAACAAGCCTAATACAGGCCTAGATTTGGAAATTGGCGGTAGCCGTGAAAACCAGAGTTAGAGGCTACTAACGCTGATTTTAGGCTACCGCCGGTATTTGGAGTCACTCAAAAAAGGGTCTAACGCTCACTTTTCAGCCGCGACTTTTCCATACCGCAGATCCCCTTACGTCAGTTGCGTATCCTATCTTTTCAATGGGATCTTTCTAGCTCCGGTATTTAGAGTCGTGTCTGGAGTGAGCGTTAGAAATCTAACGACAAAACTCCAGCCGCAGAAAAAAGTCAGTAGTTAAGAGCTTTCTGGGCTAACGCCGGTTCATAAAGCTCTTAACTACTGTACTCTAAAGTACACTAACACCCATAAACTACCTATGTACCCGTAAACCGAGGTCCCCCCACATCGCCGCCACTCGATTAAATTTTTTTAACCCCTAATCTGCCGACCACCACCTACATTATACTTATGTACCCCTAATCTGCTGCCCCTAACACCGCCGACCCCTGTATTATATTTATTAACCCCTAACCTGCCCCCCACAACGTCGCCGCCAGCTACCTACAATAATTAACCCCTAATCTGCCGACCGCAAAGCGCCGCCACCTACATTATAGCTATGTACCCCTAATCTGCTGCCCCTAACACCGCCGACCCCTGTATTATATTTATTAACCCCTAATCTGCCGCCCTCAACGTCGCCTCCACCTGCCTACACTTATTAACCCCTAATCTGCCGACCGGACCGCACCGCTATTATAATAAAGTTATTAACCCCTAATCCGCCTCACTAACCCTATAATAAATAGTATTAACCCCTAATCTGCCCTCCCTAACATAGCCGACACCTAACTTCAAACATTAACCCCTAATCTGCCGACCGGAGCTCACCGCTATTCTAATAAATGTATTAACCCCTAAAGCTAAGTCTAACCCTAACACTAACACCCCCCTAAGTTAAATATAATTTAAATCTAACGAAATTAATTAACTCTTATTAAATAAATTATTCCTATTTAAAGCTAAATACTTACCTGTAAAATAAATCCTAATATAGCTACAATATAAATTATAATTATATTATAGCTATTTTAGGATTTATATTTATTTTACAGGTAACTTTGTATTTATTTTAACCAGGTACAATAGCTATTAAATAGTTAAGAACTATTTAATAGCTAAAATAGTTAAAATAATTACAAATTTACCTGTAAAATAAATCCTAACCTAAGTTACAATTAAACCTAACACTACACTATCAATAAATTAATTAAATAAAATACCTATAATTATCTACAATTAAACCTAACACTACACTATCAATAAATAAATTAAATACAATTCCTACAAGTAAATACAATGAAATAAACTAGCTAAAGTACAAAAAATAAAAAAGAACTAAGTTACAAAAAATAAAAAAATATTTACAAACATTAGAAATATATTACAACAATTTTAAACTAATTACACCTACTCTAAGCCCCCTAATAAAATAACAAAGCCCCCCAAAATAAAAAAAATGCCCTACCCTATTCTAAATTACTAAAGTTCAAAGCTCTTTTACCTTACCAGCCCTGAACAGGGCCCTTTGCGGGGCATGCCCCAAGAAGTTCAGCTCTTTTGCCTGTAAAAAAAAACATACAATACCCCCCCAACATTACAACCCACCACCCACATACCCCTAATCTAACCCGAACCCCCCTTAAATAAACCTAACACTAAGCCCCTGAAGATCTTCCTACCTTATCTTCACCATACCAGGTTCACCGATCGATCCAGAAGAGCTCCTCCGATGTCCTGATCCAAGCCCAAGCGGGGGGCTGAAGAGGTCCATGATCCGGCTGAAGTCATCATCCAAGCGGGAGCTGAAGAGGTCCATGATCCGGCTGAAGTCTTCATCCAAGCGGGAGCTGAAGAGGTCCATGATCCGGATGAAGTCTTCTATCAACAGCATCTTCAATCTTCTTTCTTCGGGAGCCATCATCTTCTATCCGACGCGGAACATCCTCTTCTCCCGACGCCTACTAGCCGAATGACGGTTCCTTTAAATGACGTCATCCAAGATGGCGTCCCTCGAATTCCGATTGGCTGATAGGATTCTATCAGCCAATCGGAATTAAGGTAGGAATATTCTGATTGGCTGAAGGAATCAGCCAATCAGAATCAAGTTCAATCCGATTGGCTGATTCAATCAGCCAATCAGATTGAGCTTGCATTCTATTGGCTGTTCCGATCAGCCAATAGAATGCGAGCTCAATCTGATTGGCTGATTGAATCAGCCAATCGGATTGAACTTGATTCTGATTGGCTGATTCCATCAGCCAATCAGAATATTCCTACCTTAATTCCGATTGGCTGATAGAATCCTATCAGCCAATCGGAATTCGAGGGACGCCATCTTGGATGACGTCATTTAAAGGAACCGTCATTCGTCTTTCAGTCGTCGGCCAGGATGGATGTTCCGCGTCGGAGGTCTTCAGGATGCTGCCGCTCCGCTCCGGATGGATGACGATAGAAGATGCCTCTTGGATGAAGACTTCAATCGGATGGAAGACCTCTTCTGCCCCGCTTGGATGAAGACTTCTACCGGATGGAGGACCTCTTCTTGCTCCGCTTGGATGAAGAATTTGGCTCGGCTGGGTGAAGACGACTCAAGGTAGGGAGATCTTCAGGGGCTTAGTGTTAGGTTTATTTAAGGGGGGTTTGGGTTAGATTAGGGGTATGTGGGTGGTGGGTTGTAATGTTGGGGGGGGAGGTATTGTATGTTTTTTTTTTACAGGCAAAAGAGCTGAACTTCTTGGGGCATGCCCCGCAAAGGGCCCTGTTCAGGGCTGGTAAGGTAAAAGAGCTTTGAACTTTAGTAATTTAGAATAGGGTAGGGCATTTTTTTATTTTAGGGGGCTTTGTTATTTTATTAGGGGGCTTAGAGTAGGTGTAATTAGTTTAAAATTGTTGTAATATTTTTCTAATGTTTGTAAATATTTTTTATTTTTTGTAACTTAGTTCTTTTTTATTTTTTGTACTTTAGTTAGTTTATTTCATTGTATTTATTTGTAGGAATTGTATTTAATTTATTTATTGATAGTGTAGTGTTAGGTTTAATTGTAGATAATTATAGGTATTTTATTTAATTAATTTATTGATAGTGTAGTGTTAGGTTTAATTGTAACTTAGGTTAGGATTTATTTTACAGGTAAATTTGTAATTATTTTAACTATTTTAGCTATTAAATAGTTCTTAACTATTTAATAGCTATTGTACCTGGTTAAAATAAATACAAAGTTACCTGTAAAATCAATATAAATCCTAAAATAGCTACAATATAATTATAATTTATATTGTAGCTATATAAGGATTTATTTTACAGGTAAGTATTTAGCTTTAAATAGGAATAATTTATTTAATAAGAGTTAATTAATTTCGTTAGATTTAAATTATATTTAATTTAGGGGGGTGTTAGTGTTAGGGTTAGACTTAGCTTTAGGGGTTAATACATTTATTAGAATAGCGGTGAGCTCCAGTCGGCAGATTAGGGGTTAATAATTGAAGTTAGGTGTTGGCGATGTTAGGGAGGGCAGATTAGGGGTTAATACTATTTATTATAGGGTTAGTGAGGCGGATTAGGGGTTAATAACTTTATAATAATAGCGGTGCGGTCCGCTCGGCAGATTAGGGGTTAATAAGTGTAGGCAGGTGGAGGCGACGTTGTGGGGGGCAGATTAGGGGTTAATAAATATAATATAGGGGTCGGCGGTGTTAGGGGCAGCAGATTAGGGGTACATAGGGATAATGTAAGTAGCAGCGGTTTACGGAGCGGCAGATTAGGGGTTAAAAATAATATGCAGGGATCAGCGATAGCGGGGGCGGCAGATTAGGGGTTAATAAGTGTAAGGCTAGGGGTGTTTAGACTCGGGGTACATGTTAGAGTGTTAGGTGCAGACGTAGGAAGTGTTTCCCCATAGGAAACAATGGGGCTGCGTTAGGAGCTGAACGCAGCTTTTTTGCAGGTGTTAGGTTTTTTTTTCAGCTCAAACAGCCCCATTGTTTCCTATGGGGGAATCGTGCACGAGCACGTTTTTGAGGCTGGCCGCGTCCGTAAGCAACTCTGGTATCGAGAGTTGCAGTTGCGTTAAATATGCTCTACGCTCCTTTTTTGGAGCCTAACGCAGCCATTCTGTGAACTCTCAATACCAGGGTTATTTTAAAGGTGCGGCCAGAAAAAAGCCAGCGTTAGATACGCGGGTCGTTACCGACAATACTCTAAATCTAGCCGACAGTGTTTAGTTGCATCTAGAATAGCATTTTTAAAACATTCCCACTGTTCTTGTACTCCTCTAATCTGTGCCATCCCTTTTAGGGATTCATCTAGGTATCTGCCCATGTAAGAAAAATCAGTTGATCTAAAGTCTAAGGCCTAGATTTGGAGTTTGGCGGTAGCCGTGAAAACCAGTGTTAGAGGCTCCTAACGCTGGTTTTAGGCTACCGCCGGTATTTGGAGTCACTCAAAAAAGGGTCTAACGCTCACTTTTCAGCCGCGACTTTTCCATACCGCAGATCCCCTTACGTCAATTGCGTATCCTATCTTTTCAATGGGATCTTTCTAACTCCGGTATTTATAGTCGTGGCTGAAGTGAGCGTTAGAAATCTAACGACAAAACTCCAGCCGCAGAAAAAAGTCAGTAGTTAAGAGCTTTCTGGTCTAACGCCGGTTCATAAAGCTCTTAACTACTGTGCTCTAAAGTACACTAACACCCATAAACTACCTATGTACCCCTAAACCGAGGTCCCCCCACATCGCCGCCACTCGATTACACTTTTTTAACCCCTAATCTGCCGACCGCCACCTACGTTATACTTATGTACCCCTAATCTGCTGCCCCTAACACCGCCGACCCCTGTATTATATTTATTAACCCCTAACCTGCCCCCCACAACGTCGCCGCCAGCTACCTACACCTATTAACCCCTAATCTGCCGACCGCAAAGCGCCGCCACCTACATTATAGCTATGTACCCCTAATCTGCTGTCCCTAACACCGCCGACCCCTATATTATATTTATTAACCCCTAATCTGCCGCCCTCAACGTCGCCTCCACCTACCTACACTTATTAACCCCTAATCTGCCGACTGGACCGCACCGCTATTATAATAAAGTTATTAACCCCTAATCCGCCTCACTAACCCTATAATAAATAGTATTAACCCCTAATCTGCCCTCCCTAACATCGCCGACACCTAACTTCAAACATTAACCCCTAATCTGCCGACCGGAGCTCACCGCTATTCTAATAAATGTATTAACCCCTAAAGCTAAGTCTAACCCTAACACTAACACCCCCCTAAGTTAAATATAATTTTAATCTAACGAAATAAATTAACTCTTATTAAATACATTATTCCTATTTAAAGCTAAATACTTACCTGTAAAATAAATCCTAATATAGCTACAATATAAATTATAATTATATTATAGCTATTTTAGGATTTATATTTATTTTACGGGTAACTTTGTATTTATTTTAACCAGGTACAATAGCTGTTAAATAGTTAAGAACTATTTAATAGCTACCTAGTTAAAATAATTACAAAATTACCTGTAAAATAAATCCTAACCTAAGTTACAATTAAACCTAACACTACACTATCAATAAATTAATTAAATACAATACCTACAAATAAATACATTTAAATAAACTAACTAAAGTACAAAAAAAAAAAGAACTAAGTTACAAAAAATAAAAAAATATTTACAAACATAAGAAAAATATTACAACAATTTTAAACTAATTACACCTACTCTAAGCCCTCTAATAAAATAACAAAGCCCCCCATAAAAAAATGCCCTACCCTATTCTAAATTAAAAAAGTTCAAAGCTCTTTTACCTAACCAGCCCTTAAAAGGACCTTTTGTGGGGCATGCCCCAAAGAATTCAGCTCTTTTGCCTGTAAAAAAAACACATACAATACCCCTCCCCAACATTAAAACCCACCACCCACATACCCCTAATCTAACCCAAACCCCCCTTAAATAAACCTAACACTAAGCCCCTGAAGATCTTCCTACCTTATCTTCACCTCGCCGGGTATCACACCGATCCGTCCTGGCTCCGAAATCTTCATCCAAGCCCAAGCGGGGGCTGACGATCCATAATCCGGCGGCTGAAGAGGTCCAGAAGGATTCTATCAGCCAATCGGAATTAAGGTAGGAAAATTCTGATTGGCTGATGGAATCAGCCAATCAGAATCAAGTTCAATCCGATTGGCTGATCCTATCAGCCAATCAGATTGAGCTCGCATTCTATTGGCTGATCGGAACAGCCAATAGAATGCGAGCTTAATCTGATTGGCTGATTGAATCAGCCAATCGGATTGAACTTGATTCTGATTGGCTGATTCCATCAGCCAATCAGAATTTTCCTACCTTAATTCCGATTGGCTGATAGAATCCTATCAGCCAATCGGAATTCGAGGGACGCCATCTTGGATGATGTCCCTTAAAGGAACCATCATTCGTCGGGAAGTCGGCGGAAGAAGAAGATGGGTCCGCGGTGGAGGTCTTCAAGATGGAGCCGGTCGTCATCGGATGAAGATAGAAGATGCCGCTTGGATCAAGATGGTTGCCGGTCTGGATCGCCTCTTCTTCCCGGATAGGATGAAGACTTTGGAGCCTCTTCTGGACCTCTTCAGCCGCCGGATTATGGATCGCCAGCCCCCGCTTGGGCTTGGATGATGATTTCGGAGCCTGGAACGATCGGTGATACCTGGCATGGTGAAGACAAGGTAGGAAGATCTTCAGGGGCTTAGTGTTAGGTTTATTTAAGGGGGGGTTTGGGTTAGATTAGGGGTATGTGGGTGGTGGGTTGTAATGTTGGGGGGTATTGTATGTTTTTTTTTTACAGGCAAAAGAGCTGAATTCTTTGGGGCATGCCCCGCAAAGGGCCCTTTTAAGGGCTGGTAAGGTAAAAGAGCTTTGAACTTTTTTAATTTAGAATAGGGTAGGGCATTTTTTTATTTTGGGGGTCTTTGTTATTTTATTAGGGGGCTTATAGTAGGTGTAATTAGTTTAAAATTGTTGTAATTTTTTTCTAATGTTTGTAAATATTTTTTTATTTTTTGTAACTTAGTTCTTTTTTATTTTTTGTACTTTAGTTAGTTTATTTAATTGTATTTATTTGTAGGAATTGTATTTAATTTATTTATTGATAGTGTAGTGTTAGATTTAATTGTAGATAATTGTAGGTAGTTTATTTAATTTATTTATTGATACTGTAGTATTAGGTTTAATTGTAACTTAGGTTAGGATTTATTTTACAGGTAATTTTGTAATTATTTTAACTAGGTAGCTATTAAATAGTTCTTAACTATTTAATAGCTATTGTACCTGGTTAAAATAAATACAAAGTTGCCTGTAAAATAAATATTAATCCTAAAATAGCTACAATATAATTATAATTTATATTGTAGCTATATTAGGGTTTATTTTACAGGTAAGTATTTAGATTTAAATAGGAATAATTTATTTAATAAGAGTTAATTTATTTTGTTAGATAAAAATTATATTTAACTTAGGGGGGTGTTAGTGTTAGGGTTAGACTTAGCTTTAGGGGTTAATACATTTATTATAGTAGTGGTGAGCTCCGATCGGCAGATTAGGGGTTAATTATTGTAGGTAGCTGGCGGCGACGTTGTGGAGGGCAGATTAGGGGTTAATAAATATAATATAGGGGTCGGCGGTGTTAGGGGCAGCAGATTAGGGGTACATAGGGATAATGTAGGTAGCGGCGGTATACGGAGCGGCAGATTAGGGGTTAAAAAAAATATGCAGGTGTCAGCGATAGCGGGGGCGGCAAATTAGGAGTAATAAGTGTAAGGTTAGGGGTGTTTAGACTCGGGGTACATGTTAGAGTGTTAGGTGCAGACGTAGGAAGTGTTTCCCCATAGAAAACAATGGGGCTGCGTTAAGAGCTGAACGCTGCTTTTTTGCAGGTGTTAGTTTTTTTTTCAGCTCAAACTGCCCCATTGTTTTCTATGGGGATATCGTGCACGAGCACGTTTTTGAAGCTGGCCGCATCCGTAAGCACCGCTGGTATCTAGAGTTGCAGTGGCGTTAAATTATGCTCTACGCTCCCTTTTTGGAGCCTAACGTACTGAAAACCCAGCCATTCTGTGAACTCTAAATACCAGCGGTATTTAAAAGGTGCGGGAGAAAAAAAGCACGCGTAGCTAACGCACCCCTTTGGCCGCCGAACTCTAAATCTAGCCGTTAGTTAAGCCTTTAAAACACTGCATATGAAAAGAGATTTCAAATGTGACCATGTTATGATCACTGTTACCCAAATGTTCTTTAACTTCTATGTTTGATATTATATCTGTATTGTTTGATAGCACTAAATCCAATATAGCTTTACTCCTAGTTGGCTCCTCTATTAATTGTGACAAGAAGTTATCCCTGAGAACATTTAAAAATCTATCCCCCTTAGCTGAATTACTAGTTTCATTGGCCCAGTTTATATCAGGATAGTTAAAATCTCCCATAATGACAGCACTGTTATTAGCAGCCTTACCTATTTGGATAAGTAGTTGAGTTTCCTCCGGGTCACTAATGTTGGGAGGCTTGTAGCATGTTCCTAGTAATATTTTTTTAGGATTTTTCCCCCCACTCTTTATTTCAACCCACAGGGTCTCTACATTGTCACTTGTATCATAAATATCTTCCCTTATTGTAGGTTTAAGGTTAGGTTTAATATACATGCAGATTCCTCCACCCCTTTTATTATTCCTGTCCCTCCTAAATAATGTATACCCCTCTCAGTTAACTGCCCAGTCATGTGAATCATCCCACCAAGTTTCAGTTATACTGATAACATCATAGTCCTCTTCTGCAACTAAGAGCGTCAGCTCCCCCATTTTACCTGCCATGCTTCTTGCATTTGTTGTCATACATTTAATTTTCATGTGCTTTCTGCTGCTACTTGGTGTGCTTTCCTCTATACTTTCTAATGTGACATTTCTTAAGTCATTCCTTCCTTGAGATATTAAGGGAGTGACATATTCACAGACTGATCTCTCTGTTCTATTTTGTTCTAACTGACCCTCCCCCCCTTTGCCTAGTTTAAAAGGTTCTCTAAACGTGCTACCATCCTTTCCCCCAACATACCTGCACCCATGTCATTCAGGTGCAATCCATCCTTACTGTACAAATTGTACCCTAGTGAAAAATCAGCCCAGTGTTCTAAAAAGTCAAACCCCTCATTTTTACACCATGTTTTTAGCCATGAATTAACAGACCTTAACTCCTTCTGCCTTACTGAGTTAACACACGGCACTGGTAATATCTCAGAAAATATTACTTTGGAGGTCCTTGCTTTAAGCTTGCTACCTAACTCCCTGAAGTCATTTTTTAGGACTCTCCATCTCCCACCGATTCCTTCATTACTACCAATATGCACCATGACTGCAGGATCAGACCCACATCCCTCTAACAATCTATCAATACGTTCCACAATATGCCTAACACGAGCCCCTGGAAGACAGCAAACTGTTCTATGTAAAGGGTCTGGATGACAAATTACCCTATCAACCTTCCTAATAATAGAGTCTCCTACCACCAACATCTGCCTCTGGCCCTGACTTATATGCCCCTCTTCCATGAGTGAAGGACTGCCCACCATAGTATGCGCCTCTTCCACAGCTAAAGGACTGTTCACTATACTAGGCAACACAGCCCTATCTGACACTGACACCCCTGAACTGATATACCCAACATCTTCACTTAATCTGGCAAATCTATTGGGATGTACCAGCTCAGAACTGGCCTGTCTCTTCCACTTACCTTTACTTCACCCTCTAACTGTGACCCAGCTACATCCTGGAGTCTCCTCATCTGAATCCTCCCCATTCCCACTGCTGGAACCATTAACAGCCAACTCAGTCCTATCCATTTCCCTTTCAAGTGTCTGAATTTCATGTAGTGTTGCAATTCGTTCCTCCAGATCCCCAATACGAGTTTCTAAAGAGACAATATGCTCACACTTGCCACAAACATATAATCCCAGAAGCGGCTGCTCCAGTGATGCAAACATGTGGCAAGCTGTACACTGAATGAGATTCTCACACATTCTTAATAAAATGTTTAACTTAAAAGTATAAAATAAATATATTTCCCCTTGGTTACCCCAAACCCTTGTTTGCCTAACTACCTTGGTTAGCTAACTATTATACTTAAACAGACAATCTTACTTTAACAGAGAATCAATACAGCAAGCCTGAAAGAGCAAGCTCCCAGAGTAAATGTGCTAAATTTATAGTCTAGCTAGGCCCAAACAGCTGAAAAAAAATCCCACCCCTAATTACCCACACAGGAAACAAGAAAAAAAAAATGGATACAAACCAACAAACAGTTATTTTGTTTTATAAAATGCAACCCTTGCAAAATAAAATATTTATAAATTAGCTTTGTAAGCTAACTATTATACTTAAACAGACAATCTTACTACCCAAAGCTTTAGGTATTCCCTAGCATCAGCTACCTCTGAACATTGAAAGGACACATAGAATAGGTTAGAGGAAACCTGTGACAGAAGGAACTGTTAAAAACAGGACGGTTATTGTTAGAGTTTTAAACTATCAAGACAAAGTAGAATTGCTTAAATTGTTTAAAAAGTGTGCTCCTTTAATGATTGGGAACCATAAAGTTCTCCTGTTTCAAGATTTTTCCTATGAAACATTGGCAAAAAGGAAACTGATGGGCCCCTATTGCTCCCAATTGATCAACAGAGGGGTAGCGGCCTGGATGGTCTACCCTGCCAAAATTATTGTTGAGGGAAATGGCTCTAGGCTGACCTATAAAAAAATATATTGCCGCCAAACAATGACTGTTTTCTTTGTTTTTGTTCTTGGTGTTACATTTTCCAGTGAAGCGCAATATAGAAGTTTCTTTGTATGGTCCTATGTGTTGGTATAATAGGGGTATTTACAATTTTCTGTTAGACAAGGAATGTATGTATGTATCCAATGGGTATGTATATTGTCTTTTTTTAAGTGCTCTTAGTCTGTGTTCCTTTTTTTTTTTCCTCCCTCTCTCCCCCCTTTCAGGTACTCGCCAATGGCAAGAAATGTGTGGTTATTCTGTAACATTATTAGATAATGTCTAATCTCAAAATGTTATCATGGAATGTGGGTGGTATATCTTCCCCTAGTAAAAGCAAATTAATTATCAAGCTCCTAGCTAAATCTAATCCTGATGTGGTTTTTCTCCAGGAGACTCATTTAAATTTAGCTGAGGCTGCTAAACTGAAGATGAAATGGGTAGGGGAAGTTATAGCCACCTCATCCATCAGCAGGAAATGTGGTGTGGTGATTCTGATTAACAAGACTATTGTCTTTAAAACTCTATACGTCGATCTAGATCCAGAGGCTAGATTCATAATAGCCCAAACAGAAGCGTATTTATCCCTAGGCCAACAAGGCCGGTGCCTAGGGCTGCAGATTTGGGGGGGACAGTGCACAGTGGCATTTATTTATTTTTTTATTTCGGTAAATTGAAAAAAAAAATTGTTCGTGGTCACGTGACCCGGCTTTTTGCTGAGGTCACATGACGTTTTCTTACTTCCGCCGCCCGCCTTCCTGTCCGCTGCCTCACTCACAGACGGTTCCCTTGCCAACTTGCCACACATGGATGGAGGGAGACACGCATGTGAGCACGTGATCTCCCTCCCAGGGCAGTGAGGAGGGGCTGTGAGGATCGCACGCACTGTGATCCTATCCCAATCGCATGATCACAGTGAGAGTGAGTGGGATCACAGATCGGACCATCACCGGAGCGGAGAGGACTGGTGAGGAGGAGGCCAGCAGGGCAGGGGTGACCAGGCGGGAGGACTGGTGAGGGGGTGAGCAGTGAGGTAACCCAGCGGGCAGGGGGCACACAACGATGATGGTCGGAACATATTTGTTTATTGAGTAATGGTTGGGTTTTCTATAGAACACTTGTGTTGGTGACTTCATTTCTTCCTTGTATCTACATAATTTACCCCATATGCCATAACAATATGTCATAGTACATTAACAGTAGCTTTCTGTACAAATGTGTTATTGTGCCTTCCTTTTCCTGCATTACACCCACAGCTTCTCTTTTTATGTCCCTCTGTCACTGCACTTCCTCTCTCCCTCCTCCGCCGTATTGGGCTTGTGCCTCTCCCCCGGCTCCTTCAAGCGCACATCCTAGCCGCAGAGCCGCAGTCTCGCGCCTGCTGGTTCAAACCGGCTGAAGGACTTACACCTGCTTAGCACAGCGTTCTCCGTAGCTTAGCAACCAAGCACTGAGTGAATAGGAAACATAATAGCATGGTTGCCGGTAACCAATCAGAACTCTAGAGGAGGGACTGACATGCTGGAACGCGCTTTTGTTTGTTTGTTTCACTGTTCTTGGAAACCTGCCCGGGCAGCTAAGTATTGATTTTTCCCTCAGTGAGAAATACTTCCAATTGATGAGGAAACTACTGAAGGACATGTGTCCCTGCAATATGAAAGCTGTACAAAACCCCAATACACTGTTAGACTTGCTGCGATACATATTGTACTAACACAACTAACGTGTTTTCTATAACATTTGTATAAATACGAGCATTTGTTTACACAGCTCTTCATGGTCACTGTCCGTTTGCTTCAACGCTTTTATACTATGGCCTATATATATATATACACTTACAGTAAGTTACAGTATATACATATTATATTATATATACAATTCTTTTTTGTGAGGTAAAGCAAATCGGGTTCCCTTTTGAAATGCGCGTTCATTTTATGTTTACATATTCGTATGTGAGCGAATTTGGAAACCATAAAGCAAAGAACATGGTAAACACGAGTTACTAAATATAACGTAGGGCCCCTTCTATGGAGCAAAGGAAAACATAAAAAATACAGTGATTTTTACTAATGCATTTAGTGCATTTAACTAATGCTGCAGACACTTTTTTTATTTTTTGTTGTATCTCTTTATTAGTAATTAAAAATATGCTGTGTCCCTGCACTGGTTATTTTATTTATCTCTCCTTTCCTTCTCTACCTGGCTCCCTCCTCTCCCTCCCTCCTTCCTCTCCCTCCCTCCTTCCTCTCCCTCCCTCCCTCTTTCCTCTCCCTCCCTCCTTCCTCTCCCTCTCTCTTTCCTTCCTCTCCCTCCCTCCCTCTCTCCTCTCGCTCCCTCCTCTCTCCTCTCCCTCCCTCCTCTCTCCCCCTCCTCTCTCTTCTCCCTCCCTCCTCTCTCTTCTCCTCTCCCTCCTCTCTCTTTTCCTCTCCCTCCTCTCTCCCCTCTCCCACCTCTCTCCTCTCCCTCCTTCCCCTCCCTCCTCTCCCTCCTTCCCCTCCCTCCTCTCCCTCCTTCCCCTCCCTTCTCTACCTCCCTCCTCTCCCTCCCTCCTTCCCCTCCCTCCTTCCCTCCTCTCCCCTCCTCTCCCTCCTTCCCTCCTCTCCCTCCCTCCTTCCCTCCTCTCCTCTCACTCCTTCCCTCCTCTCCCTCCTTCCCCTCCTTCTCTCCCTCCTTCCCTCCTCTCCCTCCTTCCCTTCCTTCTCTCCCTCCCTTCCTTCTCTCCTTCCCTTATCTCCCTCCCTTCCTTCTTTCCCTTTACATTTACTTTGTTTATGAATAAAATAAAAACAATAATACATTTACACCTTGACCCAAAAAATATTAATGTGAAAAAGGCTTAAAACATGTGGGGGGCAGCAGAATCTTAAATGCCTAGGGCAGCACAAAACCTAAATATGCCCCTGAGCCCAAATATGTATTAATAATACTATAATGACTTTTTGTAATTTATATGCGCCAAATAAATTGGGATAAGATTAAAATTAAAATATTTCTATTTGTTAAAGGTAATTTGGTACTGGGCGGGGATTTTAATTTAACTCTATGCCCAGCAATTGATAGACTGTCTAAAAAAAATATGTCGGAATACAGAAAGGGAGCTGAATATCTTAAAAAGTTTTGTCATAAACTCAATTTAGTAGATATATGTCGAACTCTTAATCCAGATGTCCAGCGATTCTCTTGTGAATCAAGAGCTCATAAAACTTTTTCTCGACTTGATTTAATTTTGATTTCTGAATCCCTTACCATTTATAAAATGGATGCAGATATAGGCGAGATTTTGATATCGACCACGCAATCATCTCATTGAATTTTCTTTTCGCTAGACGATCAGCTGTTAAAACTTCTATTTTAGTTTACCCTTGGTACCTTTATAATAACCCTAAATACGTTATTTGGTTAAAGCAAAAATGGCAAGATTATTCTGCCGACAATAGAGCTTATCTTCATAAAATAGAAGTGTTTAGGGAGGCTTCTAAGGCAGTTATGAAGGGCGAAGTAATAGCTTATTTGAATACTTGGCATAAGAAGAAGAGAGCCCATGAATTACAACTTTCTAACCAGGTCAGAAATGCGTATAAAAAATTTATATCAACTCGTTTAGAGACTCATTGTAATAAATATATTCAGTTGAAAAAAAGAAAGAGATGTATTTCTGACTCAGAAAGCACATGAAGAGGAAGCTAAACTTAATCTTCATTTTAGGAGTTTTCATGGCTTTTCTGCTAAAAATATTGTCAGAATCATTAAGAATAGGAAGAAAAAGAACTATATAGTGGCTATCAAAATATATGGGAATCGAATTACTGCTTCAGAGGAAATTAACAGTGCTTTTTTTAATTATTATCAAAGATTATATGCCAATTTACATATAAATATTCAGAAGCAAGATGCGTTTTGGTCACAGATAATCTTACCAAAAATCCAGCAAGATGATTAAGAAGCTCTTAATGCACCAATTTCTAAAGAAGAGATAGGTAAGGCTATAGTTCAATCTAAATTGAACAAAGCAGCGGGCCCGGATTGCCTCCCTGCTGAATATTATAGAAGTCTAGCTGAGGAACTTATTCCTATTCTTGAGAAACTATACAATAGTTATTTTACATCAGATGTTTCTATCTCTGTATTATTTTCTGCGGCTAACATCTCCTTGATTCCCAAAAAAGGTAAGGATCTAAAAGATTTGTCCTCATATAGACCTATTTCGTGTTAAACACTGATTATAAAATTCTCACCTCTGTTATTGCCTCGAGACTCTCCTCTATACTACTCAAACTTATTCATCCTGATCAGTCAGGTTTTATGTCTTCTCGGAACCCTGCTAAAAATTTCGTAAACTCGTAACTCTAATAGACCATGGCCTAGATTACGAGTTTTGCGTTAGGGTAAAAAAAGCAGCGTTGGCCGGTCCTAACGCTGCTTTTTAATGCCCGTTGGTATTACGAGTTTCCATAACACCACAAAAATATCCATCTCCGCTCAAATCATTAACGTCAACCCAGAACCAGTAGTTAACATATACCGCAAACAAAAACATCCACGAATCACAAAAAAAAATTACACAAACTACACTTACACTCATACAAACACTACACTATATTTATTTTTAAGATTTCATATTTTCAGGACAAAATAGAACGGATCAAAGTTACGAGATCTCGGGTGTTTGAAAAAAAAAAAGCCACACAAAACCATTTTCCATTGACTTACATAGACAAACGGGAACAGACACTCATATAGCTACATCTAACTACTAATATTATCACATACATACACTAATCGATACATACAAACAATATACAGCACATTACATACACAAATCAGATTTTTATTAGTAATTTAACACGATTTCACTACTTTTTCACACAAGAACATGGCGTCACTCACTTTACGCTCAAAACAAGTATTGGATTTTATTTCTACACACATTTTTCTCCTCCATTGACTTCTATGGGGAAGACATGCTCGTGCACGCGACAGCCAGATTTACCTAATGCATGGAAAAAGCGGAGACAAGAAAACTCGTAATATTAGCGTTAAAATTGTGAAACTAACTCATTCTTTCTTGCGTTAGTCCTGCTATGACAAATAGATCAAGAAATGACTAGTTCCTTATGGACTTATGGCTTTTACTTCTGTGAAATTCACTACAACATCAAATTGTTATATAAATTTACATTACATCAACTACAAATCACCAGTACGATATCAATTAGAAAAATTACATAAGATTTAAACAGACAGAAAAATAATTTGAACATTTCATTATTCACAAATAGTAGACAATTGGAAACACGTCTCATTTACCTCTATTATAGCATTTCATTTATTCAACTGATATGCTTGCATGAACAGCATATCTACATAGGCTTAACACATGATCATTAATGGATGCACATACATGACTTTTCTTATTCACTCATACATGTGCATTGATATTATGGCCAAAAAAACACATTAGATTCTCTCTATGAATCATGAAACATAAAATATGGATTTTACTGTCCCTTTAACATCACGATTCACTCAAAATATACCATTAGGAATTACGTACAATAAGAACATCATTAGAACAGATTACAGCTGTCACTTTTTGGGAAGGAACAACAATTCTATACTGCTTTATATAAGTCAGCATATGTGGGAGAGAATCACAATATATACGTATATATGTACATAACACGCATCACGCAACAACAAAGCACAAAATTTATCTTTTTAATCAGCACACAATAACAATGTAGTAAAATACAACAACAGAATGAGGATTTGATAACTAGACAGGCATTTTGCTAATATGATGACGTCATTAGAAGCTTCAACCATACACATTACAGCTTTAGGACTGAACCTAACACCTGCAAAAAAGCAGCGTTCAGCTCCTAACGCAGCCCCATTGATTCCTATGGGGAAATAAAAAATATGTCTGCACCTAACACCCTAACATGAACCCCGAGTCTAAACACCCCTAATATTACACTTATTAACCCCTAATCTGCCGCCCCCCGACATCGTCGCCACCTGCATTATCCTATTAACCCCTAATCTGCCGCTCCGGACACCGCCACCACCTACATTATACTTATAAACCCCTAATCTTCTGCCCCCAACATCGCCGACACCTACATTATAGTTATTAACCCCTAATCTGCCCTCCCACATTGCTGCAACTATATTAAATTAATTAACCCCTAATCTGCCGCCACCAACGTTGCCGCCACTATAATAAAGTTATTAACCCCTAAACTTAAGTCTGACCCTAACATCCCCCTAATTTAAATGTAATTTAAATAAATCTAAATAAAATAACTACAATTAAATAAATTATTCCTATTTAAAACTAAATACTTACCTATAAAATAAAACATAAGATAGCTACAATATAACTAATAGTTACATTGTAGCTATCTCAGGGTTTATTTTTATTTTACATGCAACTTTGTATTTATTTTAACTAGGTACAATAGTTATTAAATAGTTATTAACTATTTAATAACTACCTAGTTAAAATAAAGACAAATTTACCTGTAAAATAAAACCTAACCTATGTTACAATTACACCTAACACTACACTATAATTAAATTAATTACTTAAACTAAATACAATTAATTACAATTTAAATAAATTATTTAAAGTACGAAAAAAAAACTAAATTACAGAAAATAAAAAAAAGAATTACAAGATTTTTAAACTAATTACACCTAATCTAATCCCCCTTAAAAAATAAAAAAGCCCCCCAAAATAATAAAATTTCCCTACCCTATACTAGATTACAAATAGCCCTTAAAAGGGCCTTTTTGCGGGGCATTGTCCCAAAGTAATCAGCTCTTTTACCTGTAAAAGAAAAAAACAATACCCCCCCAACATTAAAACCCACCACCCACACACCCCTACTCTAAAACCCACCCAATCCCCCCTTAAAAAAAACTAACACTAACCCCCTGAAGATCTCCCTACCTTGAGCCGTCTTACCCAGCCGGGCACAAGTGGACCTCCAGAGGGGCAGAAGTCTTCATCCGATCCGGTCAGAAGAGGTCCTCCAAGCGGCAGAAATCTTCATCATTCATAGAATAAGAGAACACCTAAATAACATCAAAAAAGGAAAACTAGAATCTCGTTTATATGACCATTTTAGACATATACATAACAATAGTACTAAGAATATAACATGCTGGGCAGTTAAAAGGATTCAAAAGAATTGGAGGGGGGGGTGATTACCAGAAACTAATTTTGAGAAAAGAGGCTGAACTTATTCACGAATTGGGGACCATGTATCCGTTAGGACTAAACTCAGAATTCGATCTGACCCTTTTCTTTTTTTTTTTTTTTTTTTTTTTATTGAGAGTTACTTTAAATATACTTTCACAAACAAAATAATGCATCCAATGTTAGATATCCAAATAAGTTTCAGTATTTTCTTAACAAAAATCAATTCTTCACTTATTAACATAAATTACATCATAACGCTTCTCTCTTTTCTTTCTCTTTTTTTTTCCATTTATGTAATACTTGGTTATTTCTCTAAATCAATCAAAGCGAATACACACTACATATCACAACATTTTCTTTGCTGTGTGTAGTTAGTAAATACCCTTTATCGTTTCATGAGGGGGGGGAGAAAGGGAAAAAAAATTAAAAATAGAAGGTGCCCCTACCTCTTACTCTCTCTCCCCCAGCATCCTCCAGCTCCCTCTAAGTTGTTCCTCTGACCCCTTTTCTATTAGATTAGAATGACATGATGAACACACAATATACATTATAGTTTATAAGAATGAGTTTGTAGCCGAGATATAGTACCCGTAACAGCTTTAAAGTACAATTCTCTGATTTCTTGATGTACACTAAGACAAGATATAAATGTTGTATATTTTAAGTGTAATTAGTAGTATGTACCACACAGTACACTGATATTATAAAATAAAAAAAGCCCCTAAAAGGTATATTAAACGGGATTCATATAAAAATTGGGGATTTTGTACCTAGTAGTAGAAGTATAACAAATCAATTGGTATTATATAAAACAAAAATAACCCCTTTAATGAACAGTAATAAGAATAATAATTCATGGTGCAGATAATCAATATGCCGTATACTTGTTTTGTAAGTTGAATTATTAGCTAATATAAATATTTTGAATATGTCTAGCATTTACAATCTATATGATACAAATACATTATAATTAGAAGTGGATTAACAGAAGAATTAAGACTTTATTATAGAAATGGTAAGATTGTCACCATAATAGGAAGTAACAGAAATGTGTCCACCTTTAACTACAGAAGGAAATTCCTCCTTAAAAAAACTTTGGATTGGACCAATCAAAGCTGAGGGGAGGTTATTTAAAGGCTTTACTGACATTAGCCCTTTATCTTGAAAAAGCCTTGTAAAAGGTAAAACATGTTGATCTAAGGGCACGTTTTGCTCAACAGTGAATTGAGACAATAAAAGTCTGTACTCTGCGCAGAGTTAACCTAACCTCAGCATCTTTGAGTCCTCACTAAAAAAAGCAGAATTTTTGAAGACCCGATTGGCTGGAGGATCACACGTGGTTCAAATCACACAGGTGACAGGAAGACCCAGCAGAACGATAACGCCGCAACCTGAAAGAGAAGTGGAGAAGTACACGACAAGAGAGGTGTGCACAGCAGAACCACTGAACTAGGCGGGTAAGAAACGGACACATAATGGAGGATTTAAGTAAGTGTTTTCACACTACAAGACCAAGTTAACCAACGATTGGAGAGATACAATATATTTTTTACCTCTAAAGACACTTACACATTTTCCCTTATACCCGCATAGTGGGGGGTTTGATTGTCAAGTCACATCGCCAAGTTATTACATCAACCTGTTATAAGGGAATTGTTCCGATTGTACCTAAGGCATATCTCTGAGATTTTTTAAACACAGTATCAAAAGACGCTACAATTGTGTATAATGGACACCAGAGCGACACTTAACTCCAGAACTTGATAACCTCACACAAGAGTGTATATGAGATCCGCTGCGATCTTTTGTAAATGAGACAACTGAAGTGTGTAGCCCAGCTTATGTATTTGTAGTTAAATTTTAAGGCTATTTTAGGAGATTGCTTTTTAAATAATCCTTTATATAGAGTGACCGGTCACTATAAGTTTTTTAATCAATAACGAGTATATGGCATCTTGTTTTTAATGGAACTTTCACATTGTATGCTAGAATATTTTTATTCATTAAACGTATATATATATTCACTTAAAAACTGGTTGTAGTTATTTTACCGCTGCTCCTATTTTTTCTATTGTCAATTTTATTAACCCGACAGCACTTGGGGAAAGCTGTCTTTGGTACAACTTAGATAATTACTGGGGTAGCACTGTGGGGATTTTTTAACATTTGTGCCTCTATTGCGTACAATATTGACATCTCGCAAATCACTTATATATACAATATTAGAGATGTCAGCCGGAAGATCTTCAATATCTTCAATATTATTGCGATTTTAATGGGACGCATATAATATTGACATCTCGCCAATCACTTATATATACAATATTATAGATGTCAGCTGTTACTTTATCGTTTACTAAAAATATTGCAGCAACATTGATCGATCAGATTCTATGCCATTATACACAAGTATGCACTTTCATTCATGTTAGCCTGGACGTGCGCTTTTTACTATAACATTGTGTTTAATAAGTATTTATTACGCATATGAACAAACATTACGAAGATGCAATGTATATGTTACATTTTACACTTTCACATTGGGAGTCATTGGGGGAAAACAAAATTTCAGGAAACACCTAAAAAAAACGCCCACTTTGAAAGCATTCGCGCCGCTCACATACAAACAAGTGAATACAATCAGCAATCATTACGAACTCACTACCACTGGACTAATTGCACTATAAAACCCCTAAACAACATGGCCAAAGCGTCCCTTGTGACATTGTATCAAATCGCTTTTGTGTTTTTGCATACCTTGTAACTCCTTGTGTGTTTGCTCTGCTGTTTGGCTATGTGCTGCTTAGCTGGGCAAATATGGACAATGCTCAGTTAGATGCTGCTGGTGCTGTTGCACGAGTAGTGGCCAATAGAATCAGGCGGGCTCGGCGTCTCCAAGAGAGACAAAGGGCTTATTTGGTTAGAGGTCCTCTTGTTCACAGGGTGAGGCCCACCTTGGACAACATGAGTGACTTCGTGGTTTATGACAAGTATAGGCTCAATAGCGAACAGCTCATTGGCCTTTACGATGTTCTTAAACCTCATATGGAGCCACGTAGACGTATGCGTACTGCAATCCCTGGTATGACCA
Source organism: Bombina bombina (assembly GCF_027579735.1). NCBI lineage: Eukaryota > Metazoa > Chordata > Amphibia > Anura > Bombinatoridae > Bombina > Bombina bombina. The sequence continues at coordinate 177,449,001 of NC_069508.1, forward strand.
AGATGCTAAGTTGCATACACGTCCTGGCCTCCGGAAGTTTTCAATCTGGAGAGGGGTACCTGCATGGGTTTGCTCAGGGTACCTTCTCTGTGGTTTTTGACAACTTTATGGACGCCATGGTACGAGTCAGTAAGCATTACATAGGATTCCCTCAAAATGATGGTGAATGGAGGCACCTGAAGAGGAAATTCTGTGAAATAGCTTGATTGCCCAATGTCTTGGGAGCAATAGATTGCACCCACATTGCGCTGCATGCTCCAGAACATGACCAGCCCTTCCGAAATCGCAAACACTTCTATAATCTCAGTGTGCAGTTTGTTTGTGATGCACGGATGCAGATTATGCAGGTGTGTGCGAATTTCTGTGGGGCTTGTCATGATGCCCGCATCCTCAGACATTCATCCCTGTGGCGGCAGTTTGAGGGCAGACAGTTTCCCCCTGGGTGGCTCGTTGGTGAGTACTTGTTCACAACATGGTTAATTAGTTAGACAATTGCTGCTGTAGTCTTAAAAAACAGTTGTTTGTGTAATGTGCAAAATGTGCAGCTACAGGATGCGCTTTAACCATTTAATTGTCTTTCCGCAAATGTCTATTTTTAGCTCCAAACAGATATGTAGCATGTCAAGAATTGTTGTAGCTCACAGCGCTCTGAAAGATAGACCTATGGCTCCTGTTTCGGGTGGGTCCACAAATACCCACAAATAGGTATAGCAAAAGGAGGGTTGGAGAAAAGGAGCGCCAAAAAAGGCAAGGTCTCGAGAGTGGGTTATATATAGAATGAGTATATGTCGGCGTGGATCCTTATTAGGACACTATTAGGGTGCAGATGGCCCCAAAGATTGCTAAAGGTTCAATACAATGTTGTATATAGGTAATACAGTTGGTACAGATAAAATATAACACAATTTATTACATATCAAAAATAACACAATGAACATAAGTGGGTTATACCACTGAGCATGGATCCATGTAACATAAAAGCATAAAAATGTGTATATGTGTTTTATATATATATATATCCTAAAATCCTTGAAAGTTACAATATAGTGGATTAAATATAGTCCTCACTATGGGATGACTCAAGGTGAGTGGCTAAAGACAATGTTATGAATGAATACACATTACTACCCTCAATTATAAATATTTAGATGACATAATCTTATATTAACATATTGCAGGTGTACCAAAAACTGTTATCATCAGATGTATAGGTGGAGGGATTATGAAAAATATATACAAAATGAAAATAAACGTTAAGATAATAAAAAAACAGATAATAGATATGTGATCAAAAAAATTGTGATAAAAAAAATCAACTAGTGTGTGCACAAACTAGTAGAAAAAATAAAAATATAAATATATTGCCACAAAAAGTATTAGAGAATTCTGGTGAGAACACACATAGGTGAAAAAAATAAAAAAATAAAAATGAGTATTGTGGAAGTCCGCGAATAATAGAATATAATGTGGGAGTCCGTGAATAAAAAAGTAATATAATGTGAAAATCCTTGAAAAATATGCAAAAATGGAGGTGGGTAAGTAGTTCCAAAAAGTATGTCCTGGAAATGTCCAAAAATAGTGTGTAAATAAATAATTAAGAAATTTAGATCCAAAGGTATTGTTCACAAAAGTCAAATATTGGTCATCCAAGTGAAAAAAGATGTTCAATAAAACAGTTCAAATCCTTAAATGCCACGTGAAAAAATAATAACAAAATATAAGCTGTATAAAATAGTAAAAGGCTGGGAAATCCTCAAGACCTGTAAACAGAATGTCTTAGCCTAAATGGGCAGCTCTAGGATGCAATTTAACCATTTCTTTCTCTTTTAGCAAAAGTATGCTTTATGCGAAATATGCATATGTAGCATGTCTTAGCTTAAATGTTCAAATAGAGAATGCGCTTTAACCATGTAATTGTCTCTTTCCGCAAATGTCTAGTTTTAGCTCCAAACAGATATGTAGCATGTCTTAGCTTAAATGGGAAGCTCTAGGATGCAATTTAACCATTTCTTTCTCTTTTAGCAAAAGTCTGCTTTATGCGAAATACGCATATGTAGCATGTCTTAGCTTAAATGGTCAGATAGAGAATGCAATTTAACCATGTCATTGTCTCTTTACGCAAATGTCTAGTTTTAGCTCCAAACAGATATGTAGCATGTCTTAGCGTAAATGGGCAGCTCTAGGATGCAATTTAACCATTTCTTTCTCTTTTAGCAAAAGTATGCTTTATGCGAAATACGCATATGTAGCATGTCTTAGCTTAAAGGGTCAGATAGAGAATGTGCTTTAACCATGTCATTGTCTCTTTCCGCGAATGTCTAGTTTTAGCTCCAAACAGATATGTAGCATGTCTTAGCTTAAATGGGCAGCTCTAGGATGCAATTTAACCATTTATTTCTCTTTTAGCAAAAGTATGCTTTATGCAAAATATGCATATGTAGCATGTCTTAGCTTAAATGATCAGATAGAGAATGCGCTTTAATAATGTCATTGTCTCTTTCCGCAAATGTCTAGTTTTAGCTCCAAACAGATATGTAGCATTTCTTAGCTTAAATGGGCAGCTCTAGGATGCAATTTAACCATTCTTTCTCTTTTAGCAAAAGTATGCTTTATGCAAAATACGCATATGTAGCATGTCTTAGCTTAAATGGTCAGATAGAGAATGCGCTTTAACCATGTCATTGTCTCTTTACGCAAATGTCTAGTTTTAGCTCCAAACAGATATGTAGCATGTCTTAGCTTAAATGGTCAGATAGAGAATGCAATTTAACCATGTCATTGTCTCTTTACGCAAATGTCTAGTTTTAGCTCCAAAACGATATGTAGCATGTCTTAGCTTAAATGGTCAGATAGAGAATGCAATTTAACCATGTCATTGTCTCTTTACGCAAATGTCTAGTTTTAGCTCCAAACAGATATGTAGCATGTCTTAGCTTAAATGTGCAGATAGACAATGCGATTTAAACATATAATTCTTTTTCAATTAAAATGTTTATTTTAGGGGATTTTCGGGTACACAAATGATTTGTATTTTAACATAATAAATTGAACTAAATTTTTAATATTTGTCATTTTGTTATGTTCATTATTTATAGGTGATTCTGGTTACATGAGCCGGCCTTGGCTCATTACGCCGTTGCGTAACCCCTCAACAACGAGGCCCAGGAGCGCTATAATAGGGTGCACAAGCGGACTAGGGATGTAGTGGAGAGGATGTTTGGGCTCCTCAAAATGAGACTAAGATGCCTGGACAGGTCTGGAGGAGCCCTCCAATACAGCCCTAGTAAGGTTGCGAAGATCGTTATAGCCTGCAGCGTCCTGCATAACATTGCACAGCGGGCTGGGATGCTGCAGGCTGTCCAGGCGCCCCAACGCCTCCTCCAAGATGAGGAGGATGACCCTGTTCTAGAGGGGCCATTCTGGGACGAGGGGCTCAATGTCAGAGCAAACATCAACCGCCACTTCAGACGGTAAAAACTAGAAGTTATATAGGAGCATTGCGAATATGTGTGAATTCTAGGGAAATGAGAAGGAGTGAATTGTGCAAGCATGTTAGGATTGTTCATAAAATGATTATAACAATTTATTTTGATTCTTATAGGTGATGCTTCTGGCATTGGGTCCTGTAACGACTTCGCCACCTGGTTTTTAAAGACAACATCCGCTGGTAAGTATAAATAATGTATGGACTGTGGCTGGTGAGAATTTTGCACAATCAGCCATCATATGGCATACATTTTAAAAAGTAGTATTTAGTTTACACTTTACTAGATTTTTGGATACTCAGAAAGGGATCCTCTAGCAAGACTATATGCTTCAAAGTCATATTCAAAGTCACACATCAGAGGTTAGGTATGCACAATGTATGACTCATCTTCACACTTGATTGATAGAACATAACACAAGATGCTACACACGCTTAGTAAGCTAGTGATATAAATAGTTTCAGAAATGGGGGGGTGCAGAACTAATTCACACACTTCTATTAGTTATTTTATTTTCACTTTTTCTGCCATTAGGGAGATGACTTCATCTAAAGACTGAAAGTGAAGAATTCAAGACTGAAAGTGAAGAATTCAAGACTGAAAGTGAAGAATTCAAGACTGAAAGTGAAGTATCCCAGACTGAAAGTGAAGAATCCCAGATTGAAAGTGATGAATACCAATGTGATCATGTCTGGCATTGTCTTTCAAATGTGCTGACCTTGAAAACCGTACAAAGACACGTTCACATGGTAAGTGGCAACAATTTTATGGACTAAGGCTGTGGATGCATCCTATTGGAGATACTTATATTTTTCTTTTTATAGATGGTATTTCACAATCCTCTATTTTGAAAATGATGAATAAGACACCTAATGAAGATAAACTGTTATTTTGAAGATAATTAATTGCCTTTCAAAGACCATACATCCAGGTTAGTTTGCACAATGCATGCTATATAAGAAACACAGGAGGAAGAATGTTAAAAGAATTAGGAATAGATACATATCCTAAATTAGAATATGTTTATTTTAGATACATTACCCCTACTTTGTGCTAGAGAGGACTCACATTCTGACCAATCAGACAAAGGGATACATTTTATAGTTGATATAGAGGTATATTATTTGAAGGGACATGAAATATTACATTAAATTATGTTCCTCATACAATATAAATATATTTTTACAATGTGATGTGCATTATTTTTACAATGTGATGTACATTATTTTGTCTAATTTTAAATGCTAATGTTTAATTCTAAGATTGATTAGACAATATAATGGTATTAATTTAAAATTATGGATAGATATAGATTTCATGCATGAGCCTGTTTTTAATATCAAGGGAAAAAAATACATATTAGAGCATAGACACAAGATGATTTAACAATTATTATATTTAATGAATATTTTAAGACGTGTTCAGGAAATGACTAATGTGTTTAATATTTTTCTTCTTTCTTTTTCGGGGGTTTCATCTGTGACGAATTACCTTTTTTATTTTTTTATTGTCAATAAATTTACTTTCATACTATATATTTTTCTTTATTTTCTTTTAAAAAAACATATTCTTAGAGACATACCTCTATCACAGTAAGATAAGAAGAAATATATCCATCTAATATTCTGACAACTAAACAAAATATTACTCCCATGACTGTTAAAGTCATCTATTTGACAAGCACATGCCTGATATCAAATATTCTAATTTTGGTTAATTTATTGAATGAAAAATAGCAACACAGCTTATTCTGATAATGTTAAAGTCAAGTATCTTCAAAATTTTAATTTGTAGTTAAATACATCTATTTATGCTTTTATTGTGTGATTTATAGATGTTAAAATCATAAAATGTTTATGACGAGGATATGTAGTCTAAATTATACAGAACAACTTTGTTCATTTCACTTTTAAGAAATGAAAGTGTTTAACTTACATTAAAGTGACAGTGTAGTTGAATGTTAGATTTACATAATAATATCTTGGATTTTCCTTAGGTATCCAAAAACATTATTACAATAAATATAGGTTATTCATCTTTAATTTTGTTAAAGTTAATATGTTAGAAATTATCTGTAAATGAAAAGTAAGTTAATTTCATATTTAGAACAAGCTAATTATTGTATGCCATATTGATTACTTTTCAGTTCTAGTGGAGCCATTTGAAGGGTCATTTAACTATAGATAGATCAAAATATAACTTATAGCAATTATTCTCCTTACCTCTTGGATAGATAGCACATAACTAGATATATTTTCAGCCCCCTTTAGTTTCTTTATACAATGTTAACTCCACATATTCCTAATGGTGTGGTCCTTAAAGTGACAGTGTAGTTGAATGTTAGATTTAGATTCTAATATCTGTAATCTTCCTTAGGTATCCAAAAACATTATTACACTAAATATCAGTTATTCAGCTGTCCCCTTCTGTGTTTTGTATTTCTCTGTGTGATTACATCCACCTGTGCACCCCTTCTTTGTTCTCAGTTTGTTTGGCTTTGTAAGCTCGCATGGTGTGGCTGTGTTAGGGACTCAGGCAGTGGAAAGGACCTTGACATGCTGCCTGAGCTTTTCCCATTTGGCCAGATGCGGTAAATAACCTTTCCAGTTGTGATTTTATCTTAGCTGTGAGCTAGCTGGTGAGTGCTGGGTGTCTCTATGTGTTGTATTACTTTTTGTTTGTAATCCCCCTTGTTTCTTGCACCCATTCCGGACTGGGGTTAACTGCCTGTGGCTCTGGTGACATCACAGCTTTTTTGGAGTGCTATTTAGCACCCAGGGCTGGGATGTTGCTGAGTCACTGGATGTTTACCTAGTCCGGTCTTGGAGTGCAGTTCCCTTCCATGTTTTATATATATATATATATATATATATATATATATATATATATATATATATACAGTATATATTTTTTTACGAACTAGCAGGCATGACGTCTAGCAGGCATGACGTCTCCCAGGTTCAAGGTTCACCAAGCTGGAGAGTGCTGCACTGGTCAAATATGCATATGTAGCATGTCTTAGCTTAAATGATCAGATAGAGAATGCGCTTTAATAATGTCATTGTCTCTTTCCGCAAATGTCTAGTTTTAGCTCCAAACAGATATGTAGCATTTCTTAGCTTAAATGGGCAGCTCTAGGATGCAATTTAACCATTCTTTCTCTTTTAGCAAAAGTATGCTTTATGCAAAATACGCATATGTAGCATGTCTTAGCTTAAATGGTCAGATAGAGAATGCGCTTTAACCATGTCATTGTCTCTTTACGCAAATGTCTAGTTTTAGCTCCAAACAGATATTTAGCATGTCTTAGCTTAAATGGTCAGATAGAGAATGCAATTTAACCATGTCATTGTCTCTTTACGCAAATGTCTAGTTTTAGCTCCAAAACGATATGTAGCATGTCTTAGCTTAAATGGTCAGATAGAGAATGCAATTTAACCATGTCATTGTCTCTTTACGCAAATGTCTAGTTTTAGCTCCAAACAGATATGTAGCATGTCTTAGCTTAAATGTGCAGATAGACAATGCGATTTAAACATATAATTCTTTTTCAATTAAAATGTTTATTTTAGGGGATTTTCGGGTACACAAATGATTTGTATTTTAACATAATAAATTGAACTAAATTTTTAATATTTGTCATTTTGTTATGTTCATTATTTATAGGTGATTCTGGTTACATGAGCCGGCCTTGGCTCATTACGCCGTTGCGTAACCCCACCAACGAGGCCCAGGAGTGCTATAATAGGGTGCACAAGCGGACTAGGGCTGTAGTGGAGAGGATGTTTGGGCTCCTCAAAATGAGACTAAGATGCCTGGACAGGTCTGGAGGAGCCCTCCAATACAGCCCTAGTAAGGTTGCGAAGATCGTTATAGCCTGCAGCGTCCTGCATAACATTGCACAGCGGGCTGGGATGCTGCAGGCTGTCCAGGCGCCCCAACGCCTCCTCCAAGATGAGGAGGATGACCCTGTTCTAGAGGGGCCATTCTGGGACGAGGGGCTCAATGTCAGAGCAAACATCAACCGCCACTTCAGACGGTAAAAACTAGAAGTTATATAGGAGCATTGCGAATATGTGTGAATTCTAGGGAAATGAGAAGGAGTGAATTGTGCAAGCATGTTAGGATTGTTCATAAAATGATTATAACAATTTATTTTGATTCTTATAGGTGATGCTTCTGGCATTGGGTCCTGTAACGACTTCGCCACCTGGTTTTTAAAGACAACATCCGCTGGTAAGTATAAATAATGTATGGACTGTGGCTGGTGAGAATTTTGCACAATCAGCCATCATATGGCATACATTTTAAAAAGTAGTATTTAGTTTACACTTTACTAGATTTTTGGATACTCAGAAAGGGATCCTCTAGCAAGACTATATGCTTCAAAGTCATATTCAAAGTCACACATCAGAGGTTAGGTATGCACAATGTATGACTCATCTTCACACTTGATTGATAGAACATAACACAAGATGCTACACACGCTTAGTAAGCTAGTGATATAAATAGTTTCAGAAATGGGGGGGTGCAGAACTAATTCACACACTTCTATTAGTTATTTTATTTTCACTTTTTCTGCCATTAGGGAGATGACTTCATCTAAAGACTGAAAGTGAAGAATTCAAGACTGAAAGTGAAGAATTCAAGACTGAAAGTGAAGTATCCCAGACTAAAAGTGAAGAATCCCAGATTGAAAGTGATGAATACCAATGTGATCATGTCTGGCATTGTCTTTCAAATGTGCTGACCTTGAAAACCGTACAAAGACACGTTCACATGGTAAGTGGCAACAATTTTATGGACTAAGGCTGTGGATGCATCCTATTGGAGATACTTATATTTTTCTTTTTATAGATGGTATTTCACAATCCTCTATTTTGAAAATGATGAATAAGACACCTAATGAAGATAAACTGTTATTTTGAAGATAATTAATTGCCTTTCAAAGACCATACATCCAGGTTAGTTTGAACAATGCATGCTATATAAGAAACACAGGAGGAAGAATGTTAAAAGAATTAGGAATAGATACATATCCTAAATTAGAATATGTTTATTTTAGATACATTACCCCTACTTTGTGCTAGAGAGGACTCACATTCTGACCAATCAGACAAAGGGATACATTTTATAGTTGATATAGAGGTATATTATTTGAAGGGACATGAAATATTACATTAAATTATGTTCCTCATACAATATAAATATATTTTTACAATGTGATGTGCATTATTTTTACAATGTGATGTACATTATTTTGTCTAATTTTAAATGCTAATGTTTAATTCTAAGATTGATTAGACAATATAATGGTATTAATTTAAAATTATGGATAGATATAGATTTCATGTATGAACCTGTTTTTAATATCAAGGGAAAAAAATACATATTAGAGCATAGACACAAGATGATTTAACAATTATTATATTTAATGAATATTTTAAGACGTGTTCAGGAAATGACTAATGTGTTTAATATTTTTCTTCTTTCTTTTTCGGGGGTTTCATCTGTGACAAATTACCTTTTTTATTTTTTTATTGTCAATAAATTTACTTTCATACTATATATTTTTCTTTATTTTCTTTTAAAAAAACATATTCTTAGAGACATACCTCTATCACAGTAAGATAAGAAGAAATATATCCATCTAATATTCTGACAACTAAACAAAATATTACTCCCATGACTGTTAAAGTCATCTATTTGACAAGCACATGCCTGATATCAAATATACTAATTTTGGTTAATTTATTGAATGAAAAATAGCAACACAGCTTATTCTGATAATGTTAAACTCAAGTATCTTCAAAATTTTAATTTGTAGTTAAATACATCTATTTATGCTTTTATTGTGTGATTTATAGATGTTAAAATCATAAAATGTTTATGACGAGGATATGTAGTCTAAATTATACAGAACAACTTTGTTCATTTCACTTTTAAGAAATGAAAGTGTTTAACTTACATTAAAGTGACAGTGTAGTTGAATGTTAGATTTACATAATAATATCTTGGATTTTCCTTAGGTATCCAAAAACATTATTACAATAAATATAGGTTATTCATCTTTAATTTTGTTAAAGTTAATATGTTAGAAATTATCTGTAAATGAAAAGTAAGTTAATTTCATATTTAGAACAAGCTAATTATTGTATGCCATATTGATTACTTTTCAGTTCTAGTGGAGCCATTTGAAGGGTCATTTAACTATAGATAGATCAAAATATAACTTATAGCAATTATTCTCCTTACCTCTTGGATAGATAGCACATAACTAGATATATTTTCAGCCCCCTTTAGTTTCTTTATACAATGTTAACTCCACATATTCCTAATGGTGTGGTCCTTAAAGTGACAGTGTAGTTGAATGTTAGATTTAGATTCTAATATCTGTAATCTTCCTTAGGTATCCAAAAACATTATTACACTAAATATCAGTTATTCAGCTGTCCCCTTCTGTGTTTTGTATTTCTCTGTGTGATTACATCCACCTGTGCACCCCTTCTTTGTTCTCAGTTTGTTTGGCTTTGTAAGCTCGCATGGTGTGGCTGTGTTAGGGACTCAGGCAGTGGAAAGGACCTTGACATGCTGCCTGAGCTTTTCCCATTTGGCCAGATGCGGTAAATAACCTTTCCAGTTGTGATTTTATCTTAGCTGTGAGCTAGCTGGTGAGTGCTGGGTGTCTCTATGTGTTGTATTACTTTTTGTTTGTAATCCCCCTTGTTTCTTGCACCCATTCCGGACTGGGGTTAACTGCCTGTGGCTCTGGTGACATCACAGCTTTTTTGGAGTGCTATTTAGCACCCAGGGCTGGGATGTTGCTGAGTCACTGGATGTTTACCTAGTCCGGTCTTGGAGTGCAGTTCCCTTCCATGTTTTATATATATATATATATATATATACAGTATATATTTTTTTACGAACTAGCAGGCATGACGTCTCCCAGGTTCAAGGTTCACCAAGCTGGAGAGTGCTGCACTGGTCAACGCCGTTGAGGACTTCTATCCTCAACTGTTTGGGAACAAGAAGAGGTTGACGAAGCAGAGCATTAAGAAGGCCCTCTGGGTGTCTATCACCAGTTAGGTTAATTTGGTGTTGGGCATCCAGAGGAGCCAGGATCAAATCATGTGGAGATTCGGGGATATGAGGTTGCATCTGCACAAAAAAGTCGACCTCATAAGGGAGTGGGTACAAGCCCGTCAGAGGGATGGTAAGAAAATTAAGCCCCCACGGAAACTATACATACTCACTTTTGAGGTGACTTTATGCGACTTCCTCAATCTCCGGGTCCCCCGCAGATTTTGATCATCTCGCTCCTTGGCTTCTTCTTCTTCCCTCCCAGCTGCTGGATCAGAAAGTCCTGACCCAGAGGTCAGTGTAGCTGCTTCTCCGTCCGGTGGCCTGGGAAATGAAAGTCTAGAGGCTGAACCAGGTAAATATCAGACTTCATATAATATATTAATATTTAGATTTTTAAGAAATGTGTATATAGTCATATATTCAACCTATATAGATCTCACAACATATGCTACATATGATGTTTAGATATCTGATTTTAGATTTGTCACACATGAAATAGGAGTGATGTTTCTTGCGCTCTACAGAATATGCGTCACAGAGCGAAAATTGAATTGCGCATCCGTGAAATCCCTATCATCCACCATTTCATACATTGACTATCGAATCATAACACAGTTCTAAATATTATTTGTTATTGTTCAATATTAACAAATATCCAATTGTAATCTCGTAATACACCCAATTGCAAATAGATTTGAAGTCTTTAGAAATGATACTCATCACACTTCTATATCCAAATCAATTCTGAATCACGGATGCGTAATTCCGCTTGGAATCATTGCACAATGATCATGAAAGATAGAATTGCGCACACACGTGAATATGTGTTTGCTATAACTGGCATCGCTTTAGACATGTTGGTCAAATCACAGATGTGCAATTCCGCTTGGAATCATTGTGCAATGATCACGAAACATAGAATTGCGCACACATGTGAACATGTGTTTGATGTAACTGGCATCGCTTTAGACATGTTGGTCAAATCACGGATGCACAATTCTGCTTGGAATCATTGCGCAATGATCACGAAAGATAGAATTGCGCACACACGTGAACATGTGTTTGATGTAACTAGCATCGCTTTAGACATGTTGGTCAAATGTATACGTTAATTAGTATATATGGGACGAATACAGTATCCTTATTTACAATCTTCTACATTATAAAAACTATACTAGCAAGATCAAATTTAATAATGAACTATCTCAATCAATTGATGAGAATGCAAGAAGACACAAAATGAATTAAATCTACAGTCAACAACATAAAAAATGGAAAATGGGGGGCGGAGCTAGCCTAGGAAGGAGAAAGTCGCATCATGGCAGAGCTCCATAGCTAGAATCTTATAAAAGCACTTAAATAAGAGCTAGAATGGGCAATCTTTGTTCCAATGTATCCAACTAGCTGCTGGGATAGAGGTGAGCTGGAACGGCAGTGAATGAAATAAAATACCTAAAAGCTGAACGTGAGTTCAGACATACCGGACAGTTTCACAGAGAGACAAATTTCTGTCATAGCTGTGACATCGGCGCTACCCAGGTGGAGGGCTTTGCTGGGTGGACTCACCTTGTAGGGAGTATTGAACACTCCGAGGATACAGCTTGGGAAATAAGACCCAGGTACAACACCACATATCGGGAGGCGGGAGATTACGCCATTTTGAGACCTAATAAGTCACCCGTGTCAAGGTTTGAAGAATTGGGCAATCAAAGGCAGCTGTAATATCCTGGGTGACTGAAGCAATAGGGTCTACACAATGCTTTGGTGAAATGACGGTTAATCCAGTCTGAGAACGATATCTACCCCAAGGGCTTCTGTAAAACCATGAGGCAGCTAACTGCGGATGCCATTGTTATGGGAGAAGCTACTAATGAAACGGAAGTCTGAGCCTCTGTGAGACCAACACTTGACCCTTCTGCAAGGCATTGTGTACGATAGTCAGGGGGACAATCCCTGAACATTGGAAGTATGGCGCATTTGTCATACAGGACCCTCCAGACACTTCTCCCAGCACAACTCACTCAGATTGAGGAAGTGGTGAACGCAGCTATATGCTCCCACATGCGTGGGTTCTCTATGGACAGAGCAGCTGAGTTGGTTGTACTGGATCCCAAAAAATGGGCGACCTCTATGACGAAGGCACCTTCATCTACTTTGGCCCGCAGTGGGTTGATTGTAAAGCTACAAGCAGGTCAGGACAACGGAGCAGCAGCGACCGATCACATGGGGACCTGCAGATAAGGCTGCAGCAGTCGAATGTGTCATGGGCCATACACGGAGGCCAGAGGCTCAAAGGCAGTTATCTTTGGAACTGAGGGTGGAAATAAAAGTGGAAATGACCACCATAAGACAAGAGCTGCTGCTTTTAGAACTGGTAAGGCTGCACCCTGCATCTGTTTCTGCCTGGCGCCCTAACAATAAAACTGGAGTAGGATGAAGGGGTCTACCCTTTGTAAACCCAGCTTAATTTACGAATTGACTCTTTGCTACTCACTGGATATAACTGTAGGTTTATGCCTCACTTTTGATTATGGTTACACTCGCTAGGTCTCTTGGTTCAAGAGAATATGACGATCATAGATCCAAAATTCCTTCCTGCAAGTGTAATGACTTACCTATTTTAGCTATAATCCACTCACCGATAGTTTGATATCTTTGTTACATACTGTGTTCTGGTTAATAATGAGCTTATGCTGGCTCATAGATTCTAATAGCATAATGTTATTATAAATATACTTACAGTTTTTGAATAATAGGGAGTACAGATTGTTTTCATATATGTGCTAACTACATAGCTACCGTAAGTACATATTTTGTATCTTAATGTTTACAATTTTTTGTCCCACTAGCAGCTCATTGTACCATTATTTAGTTTAGGAATTTTCTTTTAGCTTTTGAGACTATATAGTATACTGTGGAAACATTACTAAGGCACTGGTATATAGAGAGTTAACATAAGAATTATAAAGCCTTATCTGGAATTATTATCTAGAATATCCTAATATTGTTCTCTTTCTGAACAAATCTACTGTTAAGTTAGTTATAGTCCATACGATTACTGAGCCATTTAATTCCCTATGCCATACTATTGTTGGGGTTGTTAATTCTACCCAAACTTTCTGTTAAGATAATTATTACACATACGTTTGCCGAGGTATCTGGAGTCTAGGTGCAAGAGTATGCATATCCTCCTCATAAGGGAGAATATTCCAAACTTTCACATTGTTGGATGATGTTATGGCATTATTAGTACCATTTGCCTTGAACTGGGTGAATTAAGCCTTCAATTATATTATCTGGGTCATTCCACTTTCTTATTGAATGGAGCTTCATTGAGACTGCTATAGAGCCGTTTGAAGAAGGGTTTGATATTTAGGTTGTGGGACCCTGCTGTTAATTTAGCTCGCTGTTTACTACTATTATGCAGCTTACCGATGGCTCCTGTGATAGAGGTTGTGGAGGTCATATCGTTACCCTTTACCCGTGGGTTAGTGGGGAGCCCCAGGAGAGACATCATTATGAGTGTCCTGGAAGCGGATGTTGCAGCAGCTATCTTACTACTGTATTGAGCATAGGTTACCAATGCAATACCTTCAATGATATTGATAGACCTTTGTTGTGTATCTGTCCGGTCTAGGGGTTTGAGGGGGCCCTTGGGCAGGGACAATTATATGTTATCATTATACTTGGATGTATCGTTATCATTTTATTAGTGTCCAAGACCATCATTACATAACATGTGTTCCTCCTTCTGGTCCAGTGGCCAGGGTCCTGAGGGAGACCACATAAAGGAAGTTTAATCCAAGAACATGTTAACCTAAGAATAATTAACTTACGGCTAGATTTAGAGTTCTGCGGCCAAAGGGGTGCGTTAGCTACGCGTGTTTTTTTTTTCCGCACCTTTTAAATACCGCTGGTATTTAGAGTTCACAGAAGGGCTGTGTTAGGCTCCAAAAAGGGAGCATAGAGCATAATTTACCGCCACTGCAACTCTCAATACCAGCGGTGCTTACGGACGCGGCCAGCTTCAAAAACGTGCTCGTGCACGATTCCCCCATAGGAAACAATGGGGCCATTTGAGCTGAAAGAAAACCTAACACCTGCAAAAAAGCAGTGTTCAGCTCCTAACGCAGCCCCTTTGTTTCTTAGGTGTAGACTTAGGAAGTGTTTCCTCATAACACCCTAACATGTACCCCGAGTCTAAACACCCCTAACCTTACACTTATTAAACCCTAATCTGCCGACCCCGCTATCGCTGACCCCTGCATATTATTTTTAACCCCGAATCTGCCACTCCGTACACCGCCTCTACCTACGTTATCCCTATGTACCCCTAATCTGCTGCCCCTAACACTGCCGACCCCTATATTATATTTATTACCCCCTAATCTGCCGCCCCCAACGTCGCCGCCACCTACCTACAATTATTAACCCCTAATCTGCCGACCGGACCTCACCGCTACTATAATAAAGTTATTAACCCCTAATCCGCCTCACTCCCGCCTCAAAAATCCTATAATAAATAGTATTAACCCCTAATCTGCCCTCCCTAACATCGCCGACACCTAACTTCAAGTATTAACCCCTAATCTGCCGACCGGACCTCGCCGCTACTCTAATAAATGTATTAACCCTTAAAGCTAAGTCTAACCCTAAAACCCCCCTAAGTTAAATATAATTTTTATCTAACGAAATAAATTAACTCTTATTAAATAAATTAATCCTATTTAAAGCTAAATACTTACCTGTAAAATAAACCCCAATATAGCTACAATATAAATAATAATTATATTGTAGCTATTTTAGGATTTATATTTATTTTACAGGCAACTTTGTATTTATTTTTTACCAGGTACAATAGCTATTAAATAGTTAATAACTATTTAATAGCTAATTAGTTAAAATAATTACAAAATTACCTGTAAAATAAATCCTAACCTAAGTTACAATTAAACCTAACACTACACTATCAATAAATTAATTACATACAAATACCTACAAATAAATACAATTAAATAAACTAACTAAAGTACAAAAAGTAAAAAAAGAACTAAGTTACAAAAAATAAAAAAATAATTTACAAACATTATAAAAATATTACAACAATTTTAAGCTAATTACACCTACTCAAAGCCCCCTAATAAAATAACAAAGCCCCCCAAAATAAAATAAAATGCCCTACCCTATTCTAAAATAAAAATTGAAAAGCTCTTTTACCTTACCAGCCCTTAAAAGGGCTTTTTGCAGGGCATGCCCCAAAGAATTCTGCTCTTTTGCCTGTAAAAAAAAACATACAATACCCCCCCAACATTACAACCCACCACCCACATACCCCTAATCTAATCTAACCCAACCCCCCCCCCCTTAAATAAACCTAACATTAAGCCCCTGAAGATCTTCCTACCTTATCTTCACCATGCCGGGTATCACTGATCTATCCAGAAGAGGGTCCGAAGTCTTCCTCCTATCCGGGCGATGTCTTCATCCAAGCAGGGGCTGAAGAGGTCCATCATCCGGCTGAAGTCTTCATCCAAGCAGGGGCTGAAGAGGTCCATCATCCGGCTGAAGTCTTCATCCAAGCGGGGGGCTGAAGAGGTCCATCATCCGGCTGAAGTCTTCATCCAAGCGGGGGCTGAAGAGGTCCATCATCCGGCTGAAGTCTTCATCCAAGCGGGGGCTGAAGAGGTCCATCATCCGGCTGAAGTCTTCTATCAAGCGGCATCTTCAATCTTCTTTCTTCCGGCTCCATCTTCATCCCGCTGACGCGGAACATCCTTCCTGGCCGACGACTTCCCGACGAATGAAGGTTCCTTTAAGGGACGTCATCCAAGATGGCGTCCCTCGAATTCCGATTGGCTGATAGGATTTTATCAGCCAATCGGAATTAAGGTAGGAAAATTCTGATTGGCTGATGGAATCATCCAATCAGATTCAAGTTCAATCCGATTGGCTGATCCAATCAGCCAATCAGATTGAGCTTGCATTCTATTGGCTGTTCCGATCAGCCAATAGAATGCGAGCTCAATCTGATTGGCTGATCCAATCAGCCAATCGGATTGAACTTGAATCTGATTGGCTGATTCAATCAGCCAATCAGAATTTTCATACCTTAATTCTGATTGGCTGATAGAATCCTATCAGCCAATCGGAATTCGAGGGACGCCATCTTGGATAACGTCCCTTAAAAGAACCGTCATTTTGTCGGGAAGTCGTCGGCCAGGATGGATGTTCCGCGTCGGCGGGATGAAGATGGAGCCGGAAGAAAGAAGTTTGAAGATGCCGCTTGATAGAAGACTTCAGCCGGATGATGGACCTCTTCAGCCCCCGCTTGGATGAAGACTTCAGCCGGATGATGGACCTCTTCAGCCCCCGCTTGGATGAAGACTTCAGCCGGATGATGGACCTCTTCAGCCCCCGCTTGGATGAAGACATCGCCCGGATAGGAGGAAGACTTCAGACCCTCTTCTGGACGGATCGGTGATACCCGGCGTGGTGAAGATAAGGTAGGAAGATCTTCAGGGGCTTAGTGTTAGGTTTATTTAAGGGAGGTTTGGGTTAGATTAGGGGTATGTGGGTGGTGGGTTGTAATGTTGGGGGGGTATTGTATGTTTTTTTTTACAGGCAAAAGAGCAGAATTCTTTGGGGCATGCCCCGCAAAAAGCCCTTTTAAGGGCTGGTAAGGTAAAAGAGCTTTTCAATTTTTATTTTAGAATAGGGTAGGGCATTTTTTTATTTTGGGGGGCTTTGTTATTTTATTAGGGGGCTTAGAGTAGGTGTAATTAGCTTAAAATTGTTGTAATATTTTTATAATGTTTGTAAATTATTTTTTTATTTTTTGTAACTTAGTTCTTTTTTATTTTTTGTACTTTAGTTAGTTTATTTAATTGTATTTATTTGTAGGTATTTGTATGTAATTAATTTATTGATAGTGTAGCGTTAGGTTTAATTGTAACTTAGGTTAGGATTTATTTTACAGGTAATTTTGTATTTATTTTAACTAGGTAGCTATTAAATAGTTATTAACTATTTAATAGCTATTGTACCTGGTTAAAATAAATACAAAGTTGCCTGTAAAATAAATATAAATCCTAAAATAGCTACAATATAATTATAATTTATATTGTAGCTATATTGGGGTTTATTTTACAGATTTATTTTATTTCGTTAGATTAAAATTATATTTAATTTAGGGGGGTGTTAGTGTTAGGGTTAGACTTAGCTTTAGGGGTTAATACATTTATTAGAGTAGCGGTGAGGTCCGGTCGGCAGATTAGGGGTTAATAATTGTAGGTAAGGTAGCGGCGACGTTGGGGGAGCAGATTAGGGGTTAATAAATATTATGTAGGGGTCGGCGGTGTTAGGGGCAGCAGATTAGGGGTACATAGGGATAATGTAGGTTGCGGTGGTGTGCAGTCGGCAGATTAGGGGTTAAAAAAATGTATTAGAGTGGCGGCGATGTGGGGGGGCCTCTGTTTAGGAGTACATAGGTAGTTTATGGGTGTTAGTGTACTTTAGAGCACAGTAGTTAAGAGCTTTATGAACCGGCGTTAGCCCAGAAAGCTCTTAACTCCTGGCTTTTCTCTGCGGCTGGAGTCTTGTCATTAGATTTCTAACGCTCACTTCAGCCAAGACTCTAAATACCGGCGTTAGAAAGATCCCATTGAAAAGATAGGCTACGCAATTGGCGTAGGGGGATCTGCGGTATGGAAAAGTCACGGCTGGAAAGTGAGCGTTAGACCCTTTCCTGACTGACTCTAAATACCAGCGGTAGAACAAAACCAGCGTTAGGACCCCCTAACGCTGGTTTTGACGGCTAACGCAGAACTCTCAATCTAGGCATTAGGTTTTTATTATACAGCGAGAGGTAGTGATGTGGAAGGACTCAAATCCCATTAACACGGGAATCCTATTTTGAAGTGGAATAACATACTATTTGCGAGATAACCTATTCCCACAAGCTATTTGTGGGCTTAATCTATTCAGTTTAATGATGATGTGCGGCAAGGCCCCATATTGGCTATGAAGGCTCTCCAGTCATATGTAACCCATAATAGTCTAAGGCTCATTATATCATAAAGGGTATGGGAGTTGTATTATGCCCAGAACAAGCAATGCTTATCCACCATCCTTACAATGTGTTATACCCAATCATTTCTATGTTTACTTACATTAGATATCTCATACCAGCTCATCTCCCCCCCCCCTGCCCCCATATCTATAGAACCCACACCAGGGGTCAAATTAGGCAAACTATTTTCACCGCAAACAAAAACATTGTTAGTTTTCCCATTGACTAGATCTAACTTGTTTATTATCTGAGCAGGGAAATATGACTTAATATCATGCTTATTTACATGTTCCAGGGAAATCTTCTGTTCTTGTCGGGACTCTTGGGGACTTACTTATTGATTTACCTCATTTACTGCTTTTATTTCTTGCTTCAAGGGTCCTACATGCCTTATACATAGTACCTTTTTCAGTATGTGTATTTATTTTGGACCTGCGTGTCTGAATTTCTTGTTTGTATTTTTCAGAACAGGGGTCCTGCGTGCCCCCAACTGTTACTTTTATTTTCCAAACCAAATAAAAAAAAATGTTTAATAAAAAAAAAAAAAAAGATTGAAAATAAGAATACAGGATCTCTTTATTTAGACATTAATTGAGGAAACAATGAACTCATGTGAAAACAAAAAGATTTGTACTTTGTCAATTAGAATTGAAAAATCAGATTGTTTGTCTCCATGACCTGATTTGTATTAATGATATCCAATCGTCATTGAATATTTTACAGATCTGGATGTTGGTGCTGGAACCTCAAGCTAGGGTTTGTCACAGCATGGTATGTCTCATATTAATTTGCCTTTGTCTTACAAACCTGGACATAACATTACATAAATACATTCACATTGATCGATATTTATATGGATACTCTAATTATCTTGTCTGGTTATTTTAAAATAAGAATCACGATTCAAAGTTGGGATTACATTGTAATACAAATCTAAAATTATGAGTATTTGAAGATATCCCTTCTATTCTTAATATCTTCATTTTAATGTAAGCTTAGGTTCCTGGCCATTTTATATTCTGCCCCTGTGCAGTGCTTGACATTTTTTGGATACATTTAGACAACACTAACACATTTTTGAAAATGTGCAGATTAGAAAAATATACATCTCATATGTTTTTTTGTTTATTCTTATCATTAAAGGGACATGAAAACAAACATTTCACTTTTAGGATTTAGACACTTGATTTACAACAAATTAAAAATTTGCTTACATTATATAAATTACTTCAGTCTATTGTTATCCTTATTAGAAAATCATATCTAGGTCAGCTCAGGATCAGAAATGCATTACTGGGAGTAACCGGCTGATTGTTTGATGCAGAAAATTGCCTATTTTCATTGGTTCAACTTATGTGTTCAGATACCAGTAGTACATAGTTGCTCCTTTAAAATAAAATTATAAGACAATGAAGCAAAATAGACCAAAAAAAGTTTATTTGAAAGGTTTTTTTAATCACAGGCTGGATTTGAAAAATAAAAATTAATACAATTACACATTTTGAGCTTATGTCCCTTTAAGAGAGAAGGATAATTAAAGATTCATGATGATATACTTAAATTACATATTTGATTGTAATTGCATGCTCCATCACATTCATTACATCAACATATGGACTCGACAATTTATTAACAGCGACATTGTCAAATAAAGATATTTTAATATTAAAGGGTCAATGAACACAAATTATTTCTGCTGTAATTCAGATAGAGCATGCAATATTAATAAACTTTCTCATTTACGCCTATAATCATATTTTCGTTATTCTCTTGGTATTTGAAAAGCAAGACTGTAAGTTTAGATGCAGGTCCATTTTTTGGAAACAATCTGGGTTGTTAACACTGATTGGTGGATACATTCAACGACCAATATTTTATGAACCAAAATATTGCTTAGCTGCCTTCTTTTTTTTACATAAATAAAGCAAGAGAACGCAGACAAATTGATAATAGGAGTAAATGTTGGAGAGACTTCCGTTTGGGGTGGAGCTTGAGAACAGCATGCTCCAGAGCTGTGCGGTGACCAAGCACCGCTGAAAAAATCCTACCCAAGCTATCTAACCACTTACCCCAGCAACCTAGTGGGGATATCAGTGTGGTAATACTCGCAGCCAGGAGACCCTGGCTGTAGAGAAGCTGGAAAAGTCCCTATCTTTTATTGGACTGAATGTGTGCTGAATGAGTACCTGGCAGAAGGCACAAAGCTAAGCGGCAACATCCTGGGGTAATTAACACCCTAAATACCCCCTACCTGGCTGCTAGAGTTCCGGAACCAGTGCGTGGTAGCTGGTTGCTGTACGGAGGATAAGGACCCGACACGCCGCGGACAGCTTCCTGCAGTGCTTGACAGGAAGCCGGAGGAAAAGCTAGTGCCGGTGAGGAGGTCCGTCGCTTCGCGGAGGGATCCGTGCTGGGCCGACCAACCTCATCGGGAGCTGGGCTGCTGAGTCAAGGCGGTGGACCGGGTTCCTTGGGTTTGCTGGGAGCGAACACAGCCGCTTTGGGATAATCCGGGTGCCTGCACCAAATCGACGGGGAGCCTCTAGAAATTGTTGCTGCCGCAAGTATCACTACTGTATCTGCCTTTGTTTGCCATTAAACTTTGCCAGACCGGCTGGTCTGAAGAGAGTCAGTTAGCCTTTAAAGAGATTACTGTTTATTATGCTCTATGCCGGATACGCTGTTCATATATTTACTCAGGTCACCCTACTCCTTATATTTGGTATATAGGTGTTCTCCTATATGGTGGCCTTACTAACTTTAGCTGACTGTGGAGGTAAAATCCTACAAACGGCCTACTTCACTTTCTCTGTCTTCCTAAAGGGAAAGCTAAAGTCTGGAGGAAAACGAAAAGGATAAAAGTCGAAGTAAAAAGGGGAAACCTGATAATTTACTATTCATATTTGCAGGGTGCTAATTAAGAGACATAAGAATTGTACTTTTGAAGATCTTAAGGACATTTGTTTGGTATATGTCAAATTTAAAACCTTCATGTGAATATAGTATGGGGGTTGGCATATTATCCCTATGTGCTACTTTTACATCTCCTGCAATACATATATGCTAAACATATGGTTTATCTTTATCTATCTATATGTTGGAAAGTGGTGTTAACACCAATTTACCCTACCGGATTTTCTATGTTGAATCTGACAATTGAATAACATTTGCTAATATCTTTGCTTGTTAGGCTGACTTGTCATTTTCTAGACAATTGTTGTTTTTTGCTATCCACGAAATTCCTTTTCTATATTAATAAGGTGGGGTCAAAAAAAAAAAAAAAAAGAGAGAGAAAAGGAAAGAAAGAGAAAGGAAAGAGAAGGAGGGGTGAAAGGAAAAAATAAAAAATAAAAAATCTCATATTTTGGGTTATTTGCTCATTAGGATTTATATATTGTAGCAGTTTTAAGAAAGACCGTTATTTTTTAAACATTGTGTATAGTCTATCCTTTCTTGTGGCTAGATTATAGGTGAAAAGGGAAGGAGACAAGAGGAAGGGGAAGGTAGGGAATTTATATAAACACTTTGACAGGCTTATTTTTTTTGTTTTTGCTCTTTTTTTTCTGTGTGGTTTTATTTTTTTTTATTTATTTTTTTCTGTTATTGCTTTTTTTTTTTTTTTTTTTTTCTCTTCTCTTTTACCCCCTAGCTGGGGGATCACCTTATAATTTAAGATACTCACATTTATTAAAAAAAAAAAAAAAAAAAAGAAAAAAAAAAAAAAAAAAAAAAGAAAGAAAGAGGACCCAGAGGTCCATCACTTCAGCTAGTACAGCTTTTTGCTTTCACAAGTGTTGTTTTTCGTGTCCTTGCAGTGGCGAGGCTCTTAATAGGTTGGTTCACATCTTAGTATTAAATTTTCACTTGCACATTTAATCTATGGAAAAATTCGTCACACTGACGAAAAGAAATTCACCGGTGATGCCTGCTAGAGTAAAAGATAAAAAATCTAGAACAAATGATACCAGTCTTGATGTTACATTAGGTGAATTAACTCCCCCTTCCCTTGATATTCAGATGTTGATAACACAGCTATCAGCGGTGTTCTCACCTCAATTTGAAATGATTAAAAAAGAAATTGCGGGTATGACTACTGAACTGTCGTCCCTCTCCACCGAAGTCAGGCAGTTTTCTGCTAGGATCGGTGAAGCAGAGGACAGAATTTCTGACCTTGAAGACCGTATAAATGCTCAGGAAGTAATTATTCAAAAGCAGGATACCACAATTCAAAGTATGCAATTGCGCCTGGAGGATATGGAAGACCGCTCCAGACGTAATAACATACGCATTGTGGGGCTTCCAGAAACTATGGAATATGAGGATTTAATGAAATTCACTTCCTTTGAATTACCTTTAGCGTTAGGAATGCCAGCAGATTCTTTACCCATAATAATAGAGAGAGCACACAGGATAGGTCCTAAGAGAACACAGTCTGACGGTACAGTTAGGAGCAGAATGTGTATATTCAAAGTATTAAAGTTCCAAGACAAACTGGAATTATTAAAACTTTCTAGAAAGAATGGCCCCCTACAGCTGGGCAATAACAAGATCCTACTCTTCCAGGACTTCTCTAACGAGACGTCCACGAAGAGAAAGCTAATGGCTCCATTCTGCTCACAACTAATAAATAATGGATTTAAAGCCCGTATGGTCTACCCGGCCAAGGTAATAGTTGAAGATAGGGATTCTACACTTGCTTTCCAGGATATTGAAGATATCAAAAGGTTTATTAGTTCAAAAATTATAAAATGAAAATTGATACAGCCGAGTTATGCTTTATTATGAATAGATTAATGTTTGCCAGGCTATATGTGGTATATATGTGGATGAATGGGGTGTGTGTCTGTAGATGTTATGTCATTTTAATTATTTTTAATTTTTCCCTTCTCCCCCCCCCCCCCTTTTTTTTTTTTTTTTTTTTTTTTTTTGTTTGTTTGTCCCTTCTCTCTCTCTCTTCTCTCTCTTGTCTATTTTTCATCCTTGGGAAAGTAGAAATGATTGAGTTAAAAGATTTTTTTAGGATGAAATGACTGGATTAAATTTATGTTCTTGGAATGTAGGAGGTATATCCTCCCCTAAGAAGAGAAAGCTTATAATTAAAACTCTTGCTAAGAAGAGACCAGATATTGTCTATATTCAAGAAACCCATCTTACCGATATAGAAGCTGCAAAACTCAAAATTAAATGGGTGGGTGAAGTTGTTGCCGCGGCAAGTATAGACAGGAAATGTGGAGTAGCGTTTTTATTGCATAAAGACCTTGACTATAAAATTTTACATATAGAGAAAGATCAAGAGGCAAGATATATCATACTCCAAATTCAAATCAATCAAGCAGTATATGTCCTATGTAATGTATATGGGCCCAATAAAAATAGTAAAAGTTTTTGGGAAAAAATAAAAATTAAGATCTTTCCCTTCGTGGGGGAAAAACTTATCTTAGCAGGGGATTTCAATATGACACTTTTTCCAGAATTAGACAGGTTCTGCAATACAGATGCTAAAGAGTATAAGAAAACTGCCAAATATTTTAGAACATTTTGCACAAAGTTGAAACTGGTCGATATCTGGAGAGTTAAACACCCTGATTCCTTGACATTTACTTGTGAATCGAGAGCCCATAGAACTTTTTCTAGGATCGATTTGTTTTTAATATCTGAGGCTCTTTCAATTGTTCAAACTAATCCGGGAATTGGTGACATATTGATATCCGATCATGCAATAGTTCATCTCACTCTTCCCTCTTCATCTAGTTTCTCGAAAAGAACGCAATTTTTATATTTTCCACGATATCTTTTGAATAGTCCCAGATTTTCTAATTGGCTTAAGCAGAAATGGAGGGACTACTGCACACATAATATTGCTTTCTTTGATAGAATTGAGATTTTCTGGGAGACGGCCAAGGCTGTCTTACGAGGTGAAATTATGAGTTATCTAATAAATAGTAAGAAAAAGGCTAGGGCTCGAGAACTTCAGCTTTCTAATAGTGTTAGAAATGCTTACAGAAAATTTTTTGAGGAGCGTTCTATAAGTAAGTGGAATAAATATCAGGAGGCGAGAAGAGAAAGAGATGTTTTTTTAGACCAGAAATCCCATATTGAAGAATCAAAACTTAATAGCCAATTTAGAGGTCTTTATGGAGATTCAACTAAATACCTAGCAAAATTAATAAAAAATAGAAAGAAAAAGAATTTTATTCTAACTATGAAAGAAGATGGTGTATGCCATACAGAATCAATGGAAATTAGCAGAATTCTGTTCTCTTATTATCAGAAACTATATTCGAAGCAGGATAGTAATGTATATATACAAGAGAGATTTTGGTCAAATATAAAGCTACCACAAGTTCAGGAAGAGGATTTGATATCGCTTAATGCTCCAATCGAGGCAGATGAAATAAAAAAAACGATAGATAAGATGAGACTAAATAAGGCCCCCGGCCCAGATTCCCTCCCGATAGAATTTTATAGGATACTAGCCCCGGAAATCATTCCTACATTGGAAAGGTTGTTCAATAGCTACTTCCAGTCAGATAGCTCCATCTCTTCTTACTTCTTAGCCGCCAACATTACGTTAATTCTTAAAAAGGGTAAAAATCCGGAAGAACCAGCCTCTTACAGGCCCATATCTGTGTTGAATACAGATTATAAAATTTTGATGGCTATTATATCTGACAGGCTCTCCTCATTGCTGGATAACATTATCCATACAGATCAAACCGGTTTTATTAGATCTAGGACTTCTATTAAGAATGTAAGGAAAATAGTGACTTTTCTGGATTATTCTCATTATTTAAATGAGAAAGGAAAAAAGAATTGGATAAACGATTGTGCGATTCTTTCCTTAGATGCTGAAAAAGCATTCGATGCTATATCTTGGGCCCATTTAGTTAGAGTACTACAGGAATTTGGCTTTAAGAATCAATTCTTACAATTTATTCAAAAAGTCTATAGAAATCCAATTTCGTTTCTTATTGTGAATGGTCAGCTATCTCAAAAAATCACTTTAGGACGGGGAACAAGGCAGGGTTGCCCGTTGTCCCCTCTCTTATTTAACTTGGCACTAGAACCCTTAGCTATTTGCCTAAGAAATGTGTTAGAGGGAATCAGTATGGGCTCCTATATTCTTAAGATCCTGCTGTATGCAGACGATCTATTGGTATTCTTAAAGAACTCCGCTCATTCAATTCCAACCACACTACAATGTCTAGATGAGTTCAGTTCGTTTGCGGGTTATAAAATAAACTTTAATAAAAGTGAACTCATGTGGATTAATAAATCTAGGAATAGCCTACAAGACCATCCATTTAAAGAGGTTGAGGCAATAACTTATTTAGGTATAGTACTTCATAAAAATCCGAAAAATTGGTATCGGTTGAATTTTTCGCCATTATTTCTTAAGGTCATATCAGATTTGGAGTTATGGATGACATTTCCACTATCTATCACGGCCCGTGTAAATCTAATAAAGACATTCATTTTCCCTTGTTTACTTTACCCCCTTCAGAATCTCCCACTTTTTATTCTTAACAAGGATCTGCGTAGATTATATTCCTGCTGTTCCAAATTTATTTGGAACAACAGGAAATCACGTATTTCTCTAGATAGACTTATGCAATGCTTTGAAGCAGCAGGCCTTGCTTTTCCCAACTTTAAATTATATAAGTGGGCTTGCCTAGCCAAAACGGCGATGGATTGGATTGTGGAGAAAGAATTAGTGTCGTCTATAGAGATGGAGACTTATATGGTTTCTCCTTGTGCCCTGAAAGCGATATTACATTGTCCTATTCATCTTTTACCAATACAGATACTCTCGCTAATTTCCATTAGAAACATTGTCGCGGCTTGGCAGAAGTGTTGTATAAGCTTGGAAGTAGATTACTCATTTTCGGTATTTTTACCGATCAGAGGAAATCCTCAATTCTCTCCCGGGCTTAAACAAGTAGTTTTTAGAGAGTGGGCTGAAAAAGAGCTTAAATATATTTGTCAGATCTTGCCTCAAGATGGGCAACTAATTTCCTTTGGGATTCTTTCTCAACATTTTCAGCTACCTAGTTCCAACTTTTTTGCTTATTTACAGGTCCGTCATTTTATTAATTCATGTAAGTGGGATATGAGTAAATTGAATGCATGGTCGGATATCAATTTATGTCTTCAAAAATTTGCATTAGAAAACCCGTCCATCTCTCTTTTATATGATATTATGCTTTCTAAACAAGCATTAATCCTGTCAAATAAATTGATACTATCTTGGACTCCCTTTTTCCCTTCAATTGATTTTGGTAAAATTCAACGTAGTTTGATAAATGTAAAAAAATGTGAAATTCCTAGGAGTTGGAGAGAATCTCATCTAAAACTTATTAATAATTATTATATTTCCCCGTTAAGATTAGCTAAGTTTTATTCTACTTGCAACGGGAATTGTCCCCGATGCAACAAATCGAAGGCTGATATTTTACATATGTTTTGGTATTGCCCAAAAATTATACAACTATGGCGTAAGGTAGAATATTGGTTTAATTCACAATATAAATCAACTATTATCCTGTCACTTGATGAGATAATCTGGTTAGATGCTCCCGGTAATAGGGGCTTTTATGCTCATACTTTAAATAACATCATACTAGCTGTTAGACATCAAATTCTTAAACATTGGAAGGACACTTCAGCTCCTGGATTTTCGCAGATCTTACAAGAGATTCAAACTCAAATCATACATGAGTCAGTCCATTTAGAAACTATATCAGAAAAGAGAATAAAAATTTTCATAGCAGGCTGGCTCCCGATTATCAAAACATACCCCTTAGCGATACAAAAAGTTATCCTGATGCCATTCTTGTCTTCAAGCTCTTTTATGGACTTTGTAGCTTTAGATCTTTTCCCACATACATGGATAACTAATTATAGAGAAATATAAGGCTAAGTGTGTCTGGGGGACATAGATTTAGTCACAGACTGAAATTAGTGAGAAAGGATTTTGAGAGCTCCCTTTTCCCCTCTCCCTCTCCCCCCCCCTTTTTTTTTTTTTTTCTCTTTCTTGGTTGTATGTGTGTATGAATAGGTAGTATGTGGGTATGATCAATATTGTTCTAATTTGTTTTGAAAAAGGAAAAAAAAGCCAACATTTTGTACAAATTCTGCTATTTGAGAGTACATTCTTTCCAGCTAATCAATGTATCTATGAAAAATGTATTTTTCTTTTGTTTGTTTGTTTTATGCTTTTCTATTGCTGTCACACCTGACCCTGTAGGGTATGTAAAGGTGGGATCTTTATTGGATTGTACTCTGTGTTGGAAATAAATAAATGTTAAAAAAAAAAAAAGGAGTAAATGTTAAATTTGCTTAAAATTGAATGTTCTATTTGAATCAATGAATTAAAAAATTGTGGTTAGTGTCCCTTTAATAATCAATACATTCATTCATCCTTACATTGTTTTGATGAATCAATATTGATATCTAAATCACATATTCACTCTTGGACTTACTTTATAGATATAAGCATACTCTAACAGCACCATGATGACATATTTTTAATAATAACTTCTGTTTTGCATTGTGATCAATATGTGTTGTGTCCTAAAAAGGATTACTGTACATTGCACAAATGGATCTATATGCCACATGGCTTTGGTTTGATTTGTCACCAGTTGTTATTCAAAGTGTTGTTTGTGTGTATTATCTTAAAAAGTTTGATCATTAGGTATATTTAGATAGGCAATAGAATCATATGAGATGAATTGTCTGTCTAATATAGCAAGAAATTAAACATATGTTAAAGACATCATTTTCTTTAGAATCACCTTGATTAACTCATGCATTTATTGTTCATATTAGTGCTCTATTCTTCACATTTCTAAGTATATTTTTTGGAAAATTCTATACTGATGGGATTTAGTGATGTCCAAACTGTGTTCACTAATATATATCTATGTCATTAATAGATGTAGTTGTTGTGGGGAGCCCAGAGGGATCCAGCAACGATGATGAGCTGCCTTTGCAGGATTTCGGTAAGTCCATTGACTCATTCATATGTCATTGAAGGTGTATTTGTAATAAATATTATGATCATGATTCTGATGAAGCATTACATTTGAATAAAACAGATACTTTACTCCTCTGATTATATATCTATTTATTTTTAATTTTGAAAGATTAAGATCTCAAAGCTTCTTAGTCTACACCTTTGTGCTTCAGAACATGGATAGCATGTTTCTTTTTAGTATAAATTTAGACAACAATCATCAAGTGATACACACATGAGAACTGTTAAATGTCCCATGTACTCTGCTTTTGAGATAATTGAAAAAATACAGACACTAAAATGTAATTATTACTCATCGAGAATAACAAATCTAATATCATTTGTATGCTCCATCAAAATGATGGAATTCCTAACTTTGGTTCAGTATATCTTTAATGCAATTTTGATGTGTGTCCTTGAGCAACAGTAACATATGTTATAATATCTGATTTTAACGTGTACACAACATGTTATGTTTTACAGAGATTGATGTAACATGTGAGATGGAGGAGGAAGTGGCTCCCTTGGAGTCTGATGGTATGTCAAATCTATATAACATGTATCGAACATGTATTATTGTTTTAAAACATTCTCTGGAAGAAAAACAAAGTCTACAGCTTTGGCACTTTAAAAATTATTATTCCATTATTTATACAATACACTACTGCCCCCCTTTCTATATCATGCAGCATGAACATATGTTTGTATTTTTCTTTCATTTATGTATGATTTGTCATAATGACATCAAGATGTCACATGCATATTCCATGCAAAACCACAATAATCATCTTCTGATTGTACAGACAGTCATTGCTATTCATCTGACTGCCTAGATGCAGACCATATCCTTATATCATCATTGTTTATAAATTCCAAACCACTTCTAAGCATACATAAAACATAATCATGTTTAAATGTCTTGATTTGATTTCATGATGTATAAGATGTTAATATATTTTTATTATATATTTCAGATGGGCCTTCCACTTCTGGGCATCAGCTTCCTGACCCTCCCCAGGCCCCTCCCCAGGTAGAACCCACTCCTGGCCCTTCCCATTACTCCTGTCCCTCAAAACAAAACGCCCCTTTGTCCCCCCTCACCGCTCTTCCCGTATTTCTGCCCATACAGCTCCCCCACCTGCCCAGCCCCCAACTCACCAGGCCCCTAACTCTCCAGCTGTACGGGCTACCCCAGAGCAGCAGCCCATCCCTCCCCCCTTCACTCCCCAGCCCAATCCCACCCCCTCTTCAATCCCCCCAGTCCCCACCTTCATTGTCCTGGGTGTCGGATTGTCCTACCCAGCCACAGATGTAAGTATCATTCTAAATCCACATTATAACATATTTGATCTCATATCACTCCATATAGCAATCACCCCTACTTGGATAGAACAATAGAAAATTAACTTTTTAGTACCTTATCTGTTCTATAACCCACTGGGAGTGTAATTTCTTCTGCTTGCTGTGTTTACACAGCTTTGCCTTGAGGCCAAAAGGTTTAAGGATAGGTGTGGATACCACAGGCTAAATAAACTATTTCAAATGCCAATGTAAGGACAATGGAAATACTTATAAACAATTTAATACACTCAAGCAGGTAAAGTGGATCATTGTGAACCAATTAAAGGGGAGAACATTTATGAGTAAACTGTCCCTTTAATGGTTTATGTCTGAAGAACATATTTAATGTGTAAATCTTCTAGATAGAATATTTAATTATAATAATGATTTTTCTTTATTATTACAATGTCTGCTCTCTTTTTATTATGTTCTGTAATTATCATTAATTTTCGTTTTTTGCTTTATTTTAGGTTGTGACTCAGTATGGCTGACACTAGAGGCTCTAGCACATCTAGAGCAGGCCATGCTGAGGAACAGTCTGTTTCTGGGAAGGATGCATGACACCATGCATGCCCAGCTACGGGTTAAGCGTGCGACTCTACAACGTATGATGCGTGTAGAGTCAATGCTTGAATCCGTAGCTGGACATGCACAGGACGATGAGGGTGATGCTGATGACCCATAAGTGGAGGATCCGTAGATGCTCCGAGGGCGCAGATACGAATCTTCCGTCCACATGTTACTTTGTTGGTTTTTATTGTTGTCATTTGGCTGTTTGTTTGTTTTTTGTTTTTTTTAATTATTAAAACAAGGTTTATTATTTTTCCAGAGAAATTGTATCAGGTTACCAGGTAAAAAATTCCATTATTATTTACAAAACTGTACAGTATATAAACAATATCTATTTAAAGGGACATGTATTTGTTTACAGTTGCATGCTATATGGCTTATAAACGTATAAGCAAAATGTACAGAAAAATAAAAATGTGTATTGGTGTAATGTTTTTGCTATGCTTAAAGGGACAATGAACCCAATCCCCCTCCCTCATAATCCAGACAGAGCATGAAACTCTAAAAAACCTAATTCACTCCCTCCATCAATCTCCCCTCGCTCTCCCGCCATCCCCATTCCAAAAGCAGGAATGTAAATACCAGCAGCCTGCCCATTCCAGGCCCAGCACCATGGATAGCGCTTGCCCACTGGAGGCTTTCATTTACCCACCAATAAGCAAGCATAGCCCAGGCTCCCAACCAAAATGGACCGGCTCCCATGCATCACATCCCTGCTATTCAAACAAAGACAGGAGACAGCACACGAACGAAGAAAAATTGACAAAAGGAGCAAACCAGAAAGGTGCCCAAAATTGCATGCTCTATCCCAATCATGAAAGAAAAAAATTGCGTCCAGTGTCTCTTTAAATACAAATTTAACAGGAGATTTGGTAAAGTCTCTTCTCCAATAGCTGTGCTAGCCATATGGCTGGAAGGTGGAAACGTCTCCGTGTGGAAAAAAAATAGCTTTGTCAGAGGGGGTTATTTTAGTAGAAAGAGCAACAAAGTAAAAGGTATGTTTTGTCGCATATTAAATTAAAAATCATGAATGAAGGTCAGTTTAATTACTAATTGGATATAGACTAGCCTTTCAAAAACACTAGGCTTTATGCCTTTAATCATACACGTCCCATTACCCGTGTTAATCAGCAGCAGTATCAGTGCATTTTAATACTACAAATTATTGTAAATACTAAATAGAAGATACACACAAATTGACCAACAACAAATTTACAGCTTTTGTTTTTCAAGAAAAAAGTAGAAAAATCTTACTTTAGTATTATGTCTAAACTATGGTGAGAAACAACACAAAATCAAAAAAGTCAAATATAAAAGTTGTCAACTAATTTTATTGCTGCAATATAGAAAATGTAATTCAAGAAAGGGTGCGTTTCTGTATTGCTAGATACAGGTGACCCATTTCAAATATATACAGGTGACCCATTTCAATAGATTATTATTTATTAAATAATAATGAGCAGTTAGGAATAGAAAGGTGCCTTTGGAGTGTACTATGAGTTTTGTGTTGACTGCAATGATTTTGCTCCAGTCATTTATTACTACACACACAATTGCACATAAACAATGGAAGAGAATATGACTGAACTGTAAGACCCATATCATTACATCATGCTGATGTAAATGTACATGCCTCACATACCTACATCAAATGATGATGCCTCCCAGGAGTACAATTTCGGTTACTCCATTTGGTTCAGAAGGATCATTTAATAATATGCACAAGTAGTAAATGACCTTTTGCTCAGTCACAGTAAATACAGCGTACGCGCTGAGCCACACGGCGCTGGTGCACGTAGTGAGAGTGCGGAACGACAGCTTAGGGCAACTGAGGCTGAACTCCCGACATGATGGGGTGAAGGCCTCCTGCTGCAGCATCACCCTACGCCTGTGAATATCAGAGAACTTGTGCTCTTCCATACTGCCCCAGTAACCAAGCTGAGAGACGTGAGAGCTTCACCGTCACCAGAATGAGACCGGTCTGCGTTACACCTATTCCCCCCTGGCTGTTTGTTTTTTTGTTGTGCCTGTTGCATTCTTTCACCTTGTCAAATGGCTCCAATGGGGCTGTGTTGGCCTTTGTTGGCCCTTGTCAACTCCCTCCAAGGACTGTGATGCACTATGGCCCCTTGTCAAATGGCTCCAATGGGGCTGTATTGGCCTTTATTGGCCCTTGTCATCTCCCTCCAAGGACTGTGATGCACTATTTCACCTTGTCAAATGGCTCCAATGGGGCTTTGTTGGCCTTTGTTGGCCCTTGTCAACTCCCTCCAAGGACTGTGATGCACTATGACACCTTGTCAAATGGCTCCAATGGGGCTGTGTTGGACTTTGTTGGCCCTGTCAACTCCCTCCAAGGACTGTGATGCACTATGGCTCCTTGTCAAATGGCTCCAATGGGGCTGTGTTGGCCCTTGTCAACGCCCTCCAAGGACTGTGATGCACTCTTTCACCTTGTCAAATGGCTCTAATGTGGCTGATTTATCAATAAAAACATTTTTTAACGTTATCTTATTTCTTTATGTTTTATGACATAATAATAAAATACATGTCATTCCAATATTATTTGTCCTCTTTATTCATGTCATTGATTGAAATTTATAGTTTATGTGGTTAATCCTTAAAGGGACATGAAACCCAAAAATTGTCTTTCATGATTCATAAATATAATACAATTGACAATGAATGTAATATTTACATCTCAAATGTAATTTGATTCATTTTCTTGATATACTTTTCATAAAGGT
The DNA here is from genome assembly GCF_027579735.1 of Bombina bombina. Lineage (NCBI taxonomy): Eukaryota > Metazoa > Chordata > Amphibia > Anura > Bombinatoridae > Bombina > Bombina bombina. Next base: position 177,482,313 of record NC_069508.1, read on the forward strand.
TTATCTTTGCAAGATTGTGATTAGCATAGAACTGAAGTTCTCTATATATATTGCTGGTTATATATATATTTACTTTATTGGCACATCCATGTGTTCATTTATAAACTATTCGTGAATTGATGCACCTTTAACAAATGATCCCAGGATTGATACAATGAGATAATCTATGTAAATTTGTAATTTGATGTAAATAGTATCCTCTCTGTGAATCCTGAACTTAATTTTTTGTATTTCATGTCCCTTTAACCCCTTAGTGACCGGAGCACTTTTCCATTTTCTGTCCGTTTGGGACCAAGGCTATTTTTACATTTCTGCGGTGTTTGTGTTTAGCTGAAATTTTCCTCTTCCTCATTTACTGTACCCACACATATTATATACCGTTTTTCTCGCCATTAAATGGACTTTCTAAAAATACCATTATTTTCATCATATCCTATCATTTACTATAAAAAAAATTATAAAATATGAGGAAAAATGGAAAAAAACACACTTTTTCTAACTTTGAACCCCAAAATCTGTTACATATCTACAACCACCAAAAAACACCCATGCTAAATAGTTTCTAAATTTTGTCCTGAGTTTAGAAATACCCAATGTTAACATGTTCTTTGCTTTTTTTGTAACTTATAGGGCCATAAATACAAGTAGCACTTTGCTATTTTCAAACCATTTTTTTTCAAAATTAGCGCTAGTTTCATTGGGACACTGATATCTTTCAGGAATCCCTGAATATCCATTGACATGTATATATTTTTTTTTTAGAAGACATCCCAAAGTATTGATCTAGGCCCATTTTGGTATATTTCATGCCACCATTTCACCGCCAAATGCGATCAAATACAAAAAATTGTTCACTTTTTCACAAATTTTTTCACAAACTTTCAGTTTCTCACTGAAATTATTTGCAAACTGCTTGTGCAATTATGGCATAAATGGTTGTAAATTCTTCTCTGGGATCCCCTTTGTTAAAAAATATTAGACATATATGGCTTTGGCATTGCTTTTTGGTAATTAGAAGGCCGCTAAATGCCACTGCGCACCACACGTGTATTATGCCCAGCAGTGAAGGGGTTAATTAGGGAGCATGTAAGGAGCTTTTTGGGGTATTTTTAGCTTTAGTGTAGTGTAGTAGACAACCCCAAGTATTGATCTAGGCCCATTTTGGTATATTTCATGCCACCATTTCACCGCCAAATGCGATCAAATTAAAAAAAAACGTTCAATTTTTCACAATTTTAGGTTTCTCATTGAAATCATTTACAAACAGCTTGTGCAATTATGGCACAAATGGTTGTAAATGCTTCTCTGGGATCCCCTTTGTTCAGAAATAGCAGACATATATGACTTTGGCGTTGCTTTTTGGTCATTAGAATGCTGCTAAATGGCGCTGCGCATCACACGTGTATTATGGCTAGCAGTGAAGGGGTTAATTAGGTAGCTTGTAGGGAGCTTGCAGGGTTAATTTTAGCTTTAGTGTAAAGATCAGCCTCCCACCTGAAACATCAGACCCCCTGATCCCTCCCAAACATCTCTCTTCCCTCCCCTACCCCACAAATGTCCCCGCCATCTTAAGTACTGGCAGAAACTCTGCCAGTACTAAAATAAAAGGAAAATGTGGGCTTTTTTGTGCATTTTTTAGCATATTTACATATGCTTCTGTGTAGGATCCCCCTTAGCCCCCAACCTCACTGATCCCCCACCAAACAGCTCTCTAACCCTCTCCCTCTGACTTAATGTGCTCCATCTTGGGTACTGGCAGCTGTCTGCCAGTACCCATTTTAGTGAATAATATGCTTTTTTTTATTTAAAAAATGTCCCTTTTCTGTAGTGTAGCTTCCCCCCCCCCCAATACCAACCCCCCACCCCTTCCAGATCCCTTAGATCCTTTTGAAAAAAAAGTGTATTTCATTTTTTTTTACATTTTACTTTTAACTTTTTTTCTGTAGTGTAGCGGTTCCCACCCGCTCCCGCCCCATGCACGCGCCCGCCCGCCACCCCCGTGCACGCGCGCGCCCCCGCGCTTGCCCCCGAAGGCTCCGACCCTGATCCCGCCCCCTCCACCTTCCAGAGCTCACCGATGGCTGCCCACCCGCCTCCCAAGTCGGCTCCCACCCACCAACGATACCGGCCATCGATGTCCGGTGCAGAGAGGGCCACAGAGTGGCTCTCTCTGCATCGGATGGCCAGAAAGTGTTATTGCAGGATGCCTCGATGTCGAGGCATCACTGCAATAACCGGAAAGCAGCTGGAAGCGAGCAGGATCACTTCCAGCTGCTTTCCAGACTGAGGACGTGCAGGGTACGTCCTTGGTCGTTAACTGACATCCTTTAGAGGACGTACCCTGCACGTCCTCAGTCGTTAAGGGGTTAAGTGATGCTGACCACAATTCTTAAGGAATGGATATGCAGTTCTAATGTATTTTTGACCTTTTTACATCAACATGGACATATAATATTTGTAAAAACAGACTATTATTTGAATGTTGACAGCACATGTATTCCAATTTCACTTATATCTTATTGTAGTAGTGTAACAAAATCAATCATTGTGTGTAATATGCATATTTTAGATGATTAATATGTTTCTCTTATTATTTTTTCTCTTTAATTATCCTACAATATATTGCTATAGGTAGGCTGATCATATTTCAACTTGAATAAGTGACACGTTTGATCAATACATGTGTCATTATTGTTATTCCAAATAAATCTTTTAACATATCTGAAAACATCCCTGATATATGTATTTGTCATGTGTCCCTTTTTAAATGTTAAAGATGGACACCATCGCTATAGGTAACATATAATGTATAAACAATCCCTATTTTCATAATGTATGTCCTAGCATTCATTTTCATTTAAAGGGACATGAAACACAATAATCCAAAGATTAAAATTCAATGTGAAAATGTATTTCAAATTGCAATGTCGTACATAATCGTGTGACATAAAATGTTGTTTTCAGGTCTATTTAAACCCTGCTGCTTGATAAATAGTTAATAATCCTCTGCTTCTAAAGAAATATATCCTTAGTTACAACAACGGATTCTATTTCATATATCACAGTATTACGTTATCTAGCGTGACACTCATAGCTACCAATATAGCACATACTAGTTTTGAAAATATAAATAAGTTTCTTATTGACATGCAAAGCTGTCAAATGAGTCCTTGTATTGTCTGATGCTTTTATGCGATCTCGGATGCGCCATGTTGCTTAAGACTTCACATGCCAAGCTGTCAAATGAGTCTTTGTATTGGTTGACGTTTTTACATGATCTCGGATGCGCCATGTTGGTTAAGACATCACATGCCATGCTGTCAAATGAGTCCTTGTATTGGCTGACGTTTTTACGTGATCTCGGATCGGCTATGTTGCTTAAGATGTCACATGCCAAGCTGTAAAATTAGTTTTTTGATTGGATGCCGTTTTTACGCTATCTCGGATGCGCCATTGATTGGATGCCGTTTTTACGCGATCAACGATGCGCCATGTTAACTAAGACGTAACATGCCAAGGTGTTAAATCCGTCTGATTGGATTACGTAGTCCAGCAATATTTGATTTTGAACGTAACCCACGTTTGTGGATGAGAAGCCAGGTTTAAAACCATGGCGAGTATGGATTGTGTCAATCATGTACATTGTTGAATCATAGATGATAAAGAACACAAAAATCTCTTTTGATGGCTGTCTCGTTGAATAAACGAATGAAAGCAATATGTTTTCCTGCATAAGATATTTTGAGGCAAGTGCAAATCCATGAATATAGTCCATCTTGTTTAATATGTTTGTCAACAATATTTTCCTTTTTATAAATAATGACTGTGTTGTGTTGAATTTTCTACATATCTAATTCCTAAAGATGCGCTATTGTATTTGAATAAAGTAATCATCAATATGCATTGACCTTTATCATATGCTAAATATATGAGATTCCTACTTATTCTGGATGTTATGTTGTGGTATTTTTTATTAAAGGGACATTATACACTCATTTTTTCAACACATATATGTTTTTTCGATCTATTTATATAGTCCTTTTTTTTAAATCAATGTCTAGTTTTGCTTATGTTTAAATAACATTGCTGTGATTTTCTGACTCCTACACAAGCCTCAAAGTTTGATGTGAGTACCATCAGCTACCTTCTCCAGTTTGCTCCTGTTTGTGTAAAGGGTCTTTTCATATGCAAAGAAAGGGGGATTGTCTTATTTTCCACTTGGAATGGGCTTTCAAGCTAACTTTTCAACATAGCTAAACAGATTTTATAAGTAGGTCTTTAAACTGTTTTATCCTGGATTTTTATATCAGTATCTGTGCATCTTGTTCTTTATAGTAGTGTCTATTACATGCAGTTCTATGAAAATGAGTGTATACTGTCCCTTTATGTAAATGCTCAGTATTGTGTCATGTATGAGTTCCACATTGTTAATCTCCAAATATATTACTGTGAGCATATATTTATAAAGTAACTTGTAAAAGGACCTGAAACCATATTCCTTCTAAATGAAATGTCTTTCTTAAATAATTCAAACACAATAATGTCTCTTTAAGAAAATAGACTTTATTTAACACGTCAATAGAAATATGGCATACAGGCTTAGTATCCTTTTCCAATATTTTATTGTTTCAACAAGTACATGTAGATATACCAACAATCCCTAAGGATTAGTATATGCTAGCATATGTTATTTTTTAAAGGGACAGTCAAGTCAAGAAAAACAGTAATGATTTTAATGTCCAAAAATTGGGATTATCCTAAATTATGAAGGTATAATCTAGATTTTATTAAAGACACAGAGACGATTATTTTGCATTCTCTTTCTTTACTAATAAAATGCAGTTATTCAAAGTATAGATAAAAATACAACAAACTGTCAAATTTAAAAAGTAGACAGTAAAAACAATAATAAATCAGTGACCAATCAGGATAGAGAACTGATTAAACTAAAACCACATAACCAATCAGATTGCTAATAAGAGCTATAAACTGTCCAAAATACAAAAATACATCCTCTTTCTTTGATACTGAAGAAGGAAACAAAAAGTCCATCATGAAGAAATAACTCCAAACGAACAGGAAACCGATAACCATGAAGAGTAGAAGCTTGAAGAGAAGAATCAGCCATGATGAAAAATCCAACTTGTCTGGAAGGATAGACAAACAACTGGGCAACTGATGAAGATGTGGAAGACTTGATTGAAGATCTGTCTTTTCCAGGAGATATGAAGGAACAAAGCCACTTAGGAGAATATCCTTATTATTGGTTGGTAACTGAAATAAATATACAATTCATGTTAATAATATAATAAAACAAATCAAGGGTGGGCAATAATTATAAAACAGAGGAGGGAAAATAATCGTCTCTGTGTCTTTAATAAAATCTAGATTATACCTTCATAATTTAGGATAATCCCAATTTTATTACAAGACCAGAGACTCATATTTTGCTAGTTTAAAGCAACTAACAAAATAAATTAAGCAAGGCATGTTCAATGGGTTTAAAATAAAATTGTTTAAAAATAGAATCAGAAGACCAGTCAGCTGCATCCAAAATTTGTTGAAGGGTAGCAGCTTTCAAAAATGCTTTAGAAGCGGCTGATCCTCTGACAGAGTGAGCGGAAAAAGAAACATCAATACCAGCTTCACTCATAACCCATTTAACCCACCTGGCTATAGAAATAGAGGAGACAGGATGATGAGGAGGAATAAAAGATAACAAAAGTTGATTAGAGGAAGAAGAACGAAAAGAAGAAGTTCTGCGTTCATACTCTTTGAGACATACAACCACACAAAGAAGAGGTTCCGAAGGTAAATAAGGATAGAAAATAGAAGTAGAAAAGGATTTAGTTCTTTTAGAAATAAAGAAAGTAACACCTTCAGGAGTAAAACGTTTAGAATCAAAATCTAAAGCTCTGACATCAGAAACTCTACGAAAAGAAATTAAACATAAAAGAGAAGCTAATTTAGCAGTAAGTTGTTTTAAGGATAAAAATTCATTAGAAGGCCAAGATTTAAAAAGCGAAAAAATAAGATCGACATCCCAAAAAGAAGAATATTTAGGAGTTGGGGGTCTTTTAAGTTTAATTGCTTTCATTAATTTACAAATTAAAGGGTGTTGACCTACAGGGAAATTATTAATAAAAGAATGTTTAGCTGAAATTGCAGATCTAGAAACATTAATGGTTCTGTAAGCTAATCCTAATTCAAAAAGAGAAGTAAGGAAATTAACAATAAAAGGGGATCCAAACTTCTTTCCAAGCACCAGCTAGACCATCTGGTCCATGCGGAAAAATAGCATTTTTTGGTCCCGGGGGCCAAAGAGTCCCTAAGGAGTTCTTGAGCTTGTTGTGATAAACCTTCGAAAGAAGAAGATTGCCCGAAATTGACCAAGCTATAAGACGAAGAGATCCTTGAATGATAAGATCGTGAGAATGACCTTCTGGATCTGACAACAGAAGAGGAAAGACAGGAAGAAGAAGAGGATGGTTGACAGACAATTCTAGAAGAGATGGGTACCAAGGTTGAGATGGCCAAAGAGGAGTGATGAGAAGAATTGAAAGAAGATCTCGACGGACTATTGAAATGACTCTCTGAATCATTGAGAATGGAGGAAACGCATAGGCTGTCTGAAGAGGCCAAGGATGGAGAAATGCATCGATCGCTAAAGCCTCCGGATCTGGACGCCAACTGAAATAAGGACGAATCTGATGATTCAGTCTTGAAGCGAACAGATCCATTGAAAAGGGACCCCTGAGACCCCTGAGAGATTGAAGCAACTGAAAAACTTGATGATGAAGTTTCCAATCGCTGGAATCTGTCAGATATCGAGATCCCCAATCCGGATCCTGGAATATATTCCGCTTTGACAGAAATATTTCTGTCCAAGCAAAGATGAATGAATTCTTTCGTAATAATCGACAAATCTCTTGATTTTGTACCACCTAAACGATTCAAATAACGAACTGCAGAAATATTGTCCATTCTGAGTAAAATGGACACAGGCAAAGAATCTTTTACAAAACTTTTGACTGCAAAAGAGCCTGCCAAAAGTTCTAAGCAGTTGATGTGAAAACGTTTTTCCTCTGAAGACCATTTTCCTCCTGTTATTGAAGGACCGCAACGAGCTCCCCAACCCGAAAGACTGGCATCGGATTCTATAATTAGATCCGGAGATTTTCCAAAAATGGCTCTCCCATTTCAAGCTTCTATATGAGAAAGCCACCATAAAAGTTCCTCTTTGACTTCTGATGAAAGAGGAATGAGATGGGAATAAGAAAAACCTTTCTGAAGATGAAAAATTTTTAAACGTTGAAGTTCCCTGTAATGAAGAGGAGCAGGGAAAATAGCCTGAATAGAGGATGAGAGTAACCCAACTATTCTGGCTATAGTCCTGATGGGAACTAAAGATAAAGAAAGAGTTTTTGAAATCTCTTTCTTGATATTCACAATTTTTTCTCTGGGAAGGCTTAAAGTAGATTTCACTGTATTTATTTGAAAACCCAAAAAGGTTAAAGATTTGGTTGGAGAAAGAACAGATTTCTCTTTGTTGACTAAGAAACCCAAATTTTCTAAAATATAGATAGTAAGATTGAGTTGAGAGCTCAAAACAGCAGAATTTTGATTCATAATCAAAATATTGTCTAAATAAATAATAAGACGAACACCTCGAAGACGAAGCCAAGTAATTATAGGTTTCATTAATTTGGTGAAAATCCAAGGGGCTGAAGATAAACCGAAAGGCATGCAAGTGAATCTCCAAATTTTTCCTTCCCACTTGAAGGAAAGGAATTTCCTGTGATCTAGAGCAACCGGAACCGTAAGATAGGCATCTGTTAAATCTAATCTGACTAAGAAATCGTTGTCTAGAAGACAATCTCTGAGAAGATGAATACCCTCCATTTTGAAATGTTGATAAACCACGAAGGCATTTAGAGATCTTAAATTTATAACGGGCCGAAATTGACCATTTTTCTTTTTTACTAAAAAAAGATTGCTGAAAAAACAATTTTGAAGATCTGACACTGGTTCTATTGCTTGTTTTTCTACTAGATTTAAAATTTAGTTTTGAACCAAAATTTTGTCTGAAACAGAAAATTTTATTGGAAATGGAAGAGATTTTTGAACTGGAGGAGAAATAAAATCTATAAAAAGACCTGAAACCGTCTGAAGAACCCATTGATCTGAAGTTATTAAATTCCAATTTTGAGCAAAAAGAGACAATCTGCCTCCTACTAAATTTTGGAAAGAATTCTGAGAAGGGGGAAAATAAACATTTACCTTGAGATGGGCGAGATCTTTGCCTTGAGCGTTGGAGTCTAGGATTCCAAAATCTTCCTCTGGATGGGAAGAAATTTGAGGAAATTGGATTTTGATATGGTCTTTGAGAATGAAATTGCTGGTTGGTAAATTGAGACCTGTTTGGATATGAGGTACGGCCGGGAAAGCGGCCTCTACCTTTCCCAGCCTGTTCAGAAAAACGTTCCTGATGAAAAATCTTTTTCATAGAAGTACGAACTTTATTCAAATTGGAGAAGGTATTTACATAACTGTTAAGTTCTTTAATAAATGTGTCTCCAAATAAAAGGCCATAAGTATCTGTATGAATTTCATTAATTGCAAAATCACACACTCTGGGGTTGATACGTCTAAGTATGTTTCGTCTGCGTTCGGTATACATAGCAGAGTTGGCGTTACCCAAAAAGCTGAGCATTCTCTGCAGCCATTCTCTGACTATAACAGGATCAAGCAGAGAATTGTCATAAACCGCTTGTTCAGATAAGTCGAATAACTTTGCCAAAGGACCAATAGTGTCAAGCATCTTGTCTTGACAGATTTTCCAGGCACGGTCCATGCCTTTCTTTAACTTAAAACCTGGAGACCCTATGAATTTTAAAATTTTTGGGTCTACTTCAGGTGTAGTACTAGCGTTGTTAGGAAGAATTGGTCTCGGGCATTCTGCCCTCATCTTATTTCTTGAATCTCTCTTTAAGGGTTGTCTTAACTGATAGTCAATGAATTCTGCAATATCAGATGAAGGGCACCACTCCGCAGATCTAGGGTGGTGCAGATCATCTGCATTAAACCTAGGATTTCCTAGGCAATCAAAAAATTTAACTTTTGAAGAATCCAAATGTTTAGATTTTTTAAGAACTTTTTTGAATTTCTTAAACTTCGGAGAAGCTGAAGAATTATCTGAAGAATTGGAAATAAAATTTTTAGATTTAGTAGAATCTAATGATGAGTCAGAATTGACATCTGTATCAGAAATCTCAGAATCTTCAACATTGGCCAAAGCCTCTCCCATTAGTAACCTCTTGGGAGTAGAGGGAAATGCAGGTGTTTTCCTTCCTTTCCTGCCAGGAACGACTGAACCAGAAACAATCTGGCGAGATTTCTGGAGTAATTTTTTACTAGTTTTAATGCCACTTGAAATAGTGCTTTTTCTTTTTAAAGTCTTTTTAGAAGATTTATCAATTAATAAAGAAATCTTTTCAAGCATAGAATTCATTGATGTGTCAATCATCTTTTGAACACTGTCTGAATTAAGAGGGTTCAAATCTGAAGATTGAGACATAATTAAATAAATAAAAATTATTTAAAATGAATAAAAATTTAAAAATAATAAAATTTATTGAACAAAAAATTAATCAAAGAATATATCTAAAATTTTATATATATATTGACCCCAAAGAGTGTGACCTAACAAACAAATTTGCTAACAAACAATTTTGAATCTAAAGAAAATAAACTTATTGCAATAATAACTAATGGCCAAAAGATGGAGACAAAGTCCATCAAAAGTACTAGAATAATGAACTGAGCAAATATTCACAATTAAGGAGCTGCGTTTTTCAGTAACGCAACAAAGTAACAACTATCCGACATGTACACAGCTGATTGTCGGAAGGAAGCGGGAGAAGTAAAGTAACTGCGCAATAGGAGAAAGCTGCGCATGCGCACTGAGACCGACAGAGGCAAGATGGACGTCGGAACAGTGCTGCATAACGCAGCAGGGGCAAATGACCGATTACAAGCAAAGGATGCTTTGTAATCGATTCAAACAAAAGGTAATGAAAACCGGAGACAGAGATTAAAATAAATAAGAAACAAAGGGGAATATTAATATAACCAACGAAAAAGATAGAAATAAACAGAACAACTAACAACAAAATATTGATAAAAAATAGATATACAGTAATAAAAAAAAATAAACGAACAAACTAAAAACTTTATTATGAATAAAATTTATGATACTTATCTCTCAGATGCAGTAAAAGAAAGAGGATGTATTTTTGTATTTTGGCCAGTTTATAGCTCTTATTAGCAATCTGATTGGTTATGTGGTTTTAGTTTAATCAGTTCTCTATCCTGATTGGTCACTGATTTATTATTGTTTTTACTGTCTACTTTTTAAATTTGACAGTTTGTTGTATTTTTATCTATACTTTGAATAACTGCATTTTATTAGTAAAGAAAGAGAATGCAAAATATGAGTCTCTGGTCTTGTAATAAAATTCAATTCTTCAAAAATATATCTCAAACATTTATCACCAATTTATCTTAGTTCTCTTGTTATTCTTAGTTGATAGCTAAACCTAGGAGGTTCATCTGCTCATTTCTTAGAGCTTGAAGAGTGCATCTAATCTGAATGTATTTTCACCACTAGAGGGCATTTTTTTGCATTTTCATATAGAAAACATTGAGCTCATGCAGTATAGTTACCCTGGATTGATCAGTGATTGGCTGAAATGCCGGTCTGTCAAAAAAACATATAATAAGTGGTTATTTTTCAGAGGCATAGATACAAGGTTAATCACAAAAGTAAAATGTGCATTTCTCTAAGTGTTGTTTTTCCAAACTTGATAATGCGTAATAAAGTGTTTTCTTTGTAAACAACAATAATGTTATGACTGTCCCTTTAAGCTGTGTTGTTGGCTTTCAAACAGTGATATGCCATCATGTATAATTGTATTGGTCATTTTGTTTGAGATTAGGGAAACAGTTTGAACATCACATCACAGAAAACAATCAATGTAATGAACAAGGATAGGTATGTGATGATGTGGTGTCCACACACTTGTAAACCACACTCTGCAAACAATCTGCCTCCATGGACCCGGTCCCATAAAAGCAGATTATATACAGAGTGTGGTCCACAAGTGTAAGAAGACCACATCATCACATACCTATCCATTACACATTTCCATTACACATTAAATAAATCAAAATATATATAGCAAAAAAAAAAATTACTTACTCTTTCTTCCCCTCTTCCCACGAGCCTGAGGCTCTGGGGGGGGGGCAACTGCCCCCTCCGACGAGTTCTCATCAGAGATGTTTGGGGAAGAGGGGAAGGAGGAGTACTGGGATCACCCGGCTGAGGAGGAGATTGAGGAGTACCAGGAGCAGATGGCCCAGCGGCAGATGGCACAGCAGCAGATGGTGCATTATGCGCCTCCCGGAGGACCTGCAATATATCTCTGAGAATATGCAAGATCTCTCTTTGGTCTTGGCGAAGCTCTCTTTGTTCTTGGAGAAGCTCTCTTTAGTGTTGGATAAGCTGTCTTTGGTCTTGTCGAATGGCATTAATTGCTTCTGTCAGCTGGATTCTGCTTTACACATTTTCCCTCCGGGAGGCACGCATCTCTTCCAGAAAATCTATTAATATCTGCACCTCTGCTATCTCCTCCTGAGGGGCTGCTGGTGCACGGCGGGCTGCTGGTGCACTGCAGGCTGCTGGTGCAGGAGGGGCTGCTGGTGCAGGAGGGGCTTCTAGTGGAGGAGGGGCTACTGCAGGGATCTCTTCTGCAGTGGGGGCTTCTTCAGAAGATGGGGATAGAGGGATGTCTTCCATGTCTCCCCGAGGTGGCCAGTCATCTCCATCACTCTCATACCTAGGTGAAGGAGGAGCCTGTAGTTGCTGTGCTGCCTCCTCCCCAGACTCTGTATATTGTAAAAAGAAAGAAATGGATATATTAGCATAGTTCCAAATAAAGATGTAAATGTGTTTGCTTACAATAGAATTACAAATGCAGCCTCATTAATCCACTTTGAAATATAACAATCAGTACGATTTCCGCATTTTCCAAACCGTGTTTCTGAAATTTATATGGTCAATCTGAATGTGTTTTTGTGTTTGTTCTCAGTCTGTTTAAATGCACACCTAACCTGTAGCCTAGATACTAATGTAATCGCAAGGTAATTGTGAAAGCGTTTACGTAATAATGTGTAAAAAAGCGTAGTTGCGTTAATCATATCCTTGAATACATTATTTATTTTTGATGTAAAGAGATTATTAAATGAGCTGACCGGCAGATGAGAGTGGCAAGTTCCCGGTATCGACTCCTCTGATCCCGACTATGGCTACCTCGGAGATGCTGGGACACAACATTTCCTCCCATTTGGAATACTCCACAGTCATTTCAGGCCCGCCACCAGTCCCTGTTGCGTATTGGCACTCCCTGGAGATCTTTCTTTTGAGTTTCATTTTGCAGTCCCGGTAGCAATGCTTTATAGACTCGACATCCCTGTTATGGGCCCCCACTGCATTAACTGCATCCGTGATCTCCAGCCATAGCTTCCTCTTCTCCCTAGGGGTGGCCTTCTGAGCCTGCAGCCTCCTAGCCCTGTCCATATAAGCCTCTATGAGGGCCTCCTTCTCCTCCATAGTATACCTCACCTCCCTAGTCAGCTTGGTTTTCCCCTGTGATGGTGTCCTCTGTTTCCCGGACTGTAAAGCTCTACACTGCCCGCCACTGGGCCCAGCCACTTGTTCATCTTGAACAAAGTGGCCGGGTCCACCCACCGCTTCCTCCCCCTTCCTCTCCCCCTTCCTGTCCCCCTTCCTGTCCTCTTCCTCTCCCCTTCCCCCTCTCCTGACTAAGCTCCTGCCTGACCTCCTCTATAACCTCTTGTCTGAACTCATTCCTGAGGAACTCTAATAGCTGCGGGCTAATCTGCCCCCTATCCCCCCTCCCAACAAACTCAACCGAAAAGTGAATGTGCCCAAATGAAAGGGGGTCAAAATAAATAACAAAATGAAAAAGTGCTCAAAGTGTGAAAGGGATACAAATAAATGAGGGTAAGGAGTATTTAACCCAAAAAATGTATAAGAAGACTAAAATGAGGATATGTAAACAAAATCTAAATATGGGATGGGTATGGGCTTAAAGGGAATGGGATATGGGATGAAAGGGAATGGGATTACAGGGAATGGGGTATGGAGTGTAGTATGAGAGGGGATGTGTATGTAGTGTTATTGGTAAGTGTATGTATGTATTGAATGTGTTTGCGTGTAAATGTGTTAAGTATACAGAAAAACCACTCGCACACTCACCCAAACCAACTCTCGCTCACTACCGCTCTCTCACTATCTCACACTACCACTAACTCACTATCTCACACTACCACTAACTAACTCTCTGACACTACCACTAACTAACTCACTATCTCACACTACCACTAACTAACACTCACACTACCACTAACTAACTCTCACACTAACACACACTACCACTAACTAACTCTCACAATAACACTAACTCACTCTCTCACAATAACAGTAACTCACACTAACACTAACTCTCACAATAACGCACTAAATCTCTCTCCTTTCTAATCTCCAAAAACCCTCCAGCAACATAGTCAAAGAAGCTATGCTTGTGGCATGCTTATATACCCTATGCAAATGTTTAATGATGTACCGGTTTGCCTTGTAAATTATGTTCAGGTGTGCTTTGTTGGTAATTAGTATGTGTGCAATGTGTATTAGTTGTGTGAATTTGCTCATGCTCATTGATTTTGCATTCTACACATTCCATAAATACTATGTAATAGTGATCGTTTTGCATAACATTGTCCAAAAGTATTATGTGTAAATATAAATGTTGATTTGTGATTGTGTAGTATTTGTGAAGTGGTGTAAATGTTTGTTTGTACTAATATTCCGTAATCTTGAATGCGAATGTTTTGTTTGTGTATGAGTGTGCAATTGTTTTTTCGTGTTTTTTTGTTCCGTGTTGCAGGATCGTAAGGTATATCTGTATTCCGTGTTTAGTGTAAAAATATTTTTATTTTTTCCGATTGTGAATGTGTAATGCGTATGTGCTATGTTGCATGATTGTTGTTAGTACATTTGCTGTGTGTTTTTGTTGTGCATTATGTGGTATACGTGATATGACAGAGCAGTGCGTATTTCTTGCAAGATCAAGTGTTAGCTGAAAAATGCCTGCTTCTTTCATTTCTCATTGATCTCTATGGGAGAATGTTTAACGCGGCCGTGATTAAGCGTATAAAATAAACACGGTAGTCGTGTTACCGCAACGCGTTAGGAGGTTGTTTTGAGATTCGTAATACCTACGTTAAGAAAAGTGTGCAAAGGAAATAAAATATGCGTAACTAACGCACCCCTCCTAACGCAAAACACGTAATCTAGGCGAATATATGGAATATAGATCAATTTTAAAAAAGCCTGTCTATAGAGACTCTGCCATTTTGACTCTTGATGCAATTAAAGCATTTGACTGCATCACCTAGGAACACTTGTTTATAACACTAACTTATTTTGGTATTAAAAATAATTTCGTTAGGCTTATTAAAAAGCTATATTCTAATCCATTTTCTTTTTTGTTAATAAATGGTTCAGTGTCTTCTGCGATCACTTTCAGAGAGGCACGCAACAGGGGTGTCCTCTCTCACCGCTTCTTTTTAATTTGGCTCTTGAACCTTTAGAAATTTGATTAAGAGCCGTGTTAACCGGGATCTCAGTTGGTTCCTATACCTTGAAAACGCTCCTTTGACCTGCTGATATTTCTAGAAAATACTACACAATCAATTTCGATTACAATGCAGTGTCTTGTAAAGTTTAGTTCATTTTCCGGCTACAAAATTAATTTGGAGAAAAGGGAATTGATGAGGATTGGGAAACAGTAGGAAATTTTTATACTCTCCATTTAGAGAAGTGGACTCTATTAAATACTTGGGTTTAGAAATCCATAGGAATCCTAACAAATGGTATAAGGCCAACTTTATATCTTTATTTTTTAAGATCCAAGAAGATTTGAAAGTATGGTCTTCTTTTCCGCTCTCTATTACGGCCAAGGTTAATTTGATTAAAACTATTATTTTGCCTTGAATACTGTACCCTCTTCAAAATCTTCCTCTTTTTATCTGGAAGAAAGACTTAGCTAAACTTTCTTCTTGGTTTTCTCGTTTTATATGTAGTGGAGCCCGTTTATCCCAGGATCGACTTATGCAAAAATACACTGCCGCAGGTCTAGCTCTTCCCAATTTACGGTATTATAATTTGGCTGCTATGATCAAAATCGCTATTGACTGGGTTGCAGAGACCAATTTAGTTTCTACTTCTGAGCTAAAATCATATTTAGTAGCTCTGTGGTCTCTGAAAGCAATTCTGCATTGTCCCCCACAAAATCTATCAGCTAATGTTAAACCTCTTCTGTCGTTTAAGAATATTATTCAGGCTTGGCAAAAATTTTGTTCTCTGTTAAAGATCGATTCTACATATTCAGAATATCTACCCATAATAGGAAATCCTCAGTTTACTCCGGGTAAAAATTATAAGGTCTTTCAGACATGGGCAGTCAAGGGAGTGTGTAACATTCAACAACTGTTGGACGGAAATAATCAAATGCTATCTGCTGAGCAGATCTTTCAACTTTATTATCTTCCTCATAATAATCTTTTTGCGTATTTTCAATTAAGGCATTTTATTTACTCTCAGAATTGGTCTGCTGTCTTAGGTGCTGCGTGGTCCGATGTTAACCCCTTAAGGACCAAGGACGTACGCCACACGTCCTCAAAAAAAATACAGTTAATGACCGAGGACGTGTGGCGTACGTCCTTGGTCTGGAAAGCAGCTGGAAGCGATCCTGCACGCTTCCAGCTGCTTTCCGGTTATTGCAGTGATGCCTCGATATCGAGGCATCCTGCAATAACCCCCCTTGGCCATCCGATGCAGAGAGAGCCACTCTGTGGCCCTCCCTGCACCGGACATCGGTGGCCGGTAACGTTGGTGGGTGGGAGCAAGTCTGGGAGGTGGGTGGGCGGCCATCGATGTGCCGAATGGAGTGGAGGGGGGCGGGAGCGGGAGCGGGGGGGGCGGGAGCGCGCATGGGAGCGCACGCGTGCACGGGGGGGGGGCGGCGGGCGGGCGCGTGCATGGGGCGGGAGCGGGAGGGAACCGCTGCACTACAGAAAAATAAACTGGGAAAAGTTAAAAAAAAAAATGTTTTAAAAGCTGTAAATAAACAGCTAAGGGACCTGGAAGGGGTGGGGGGTTGATCTTGGGGGGGGGAAGCTACACTACAGAAAAGGGCATTTTTTTTTAATAAAAAGGCACATTTTTTTACTAAACTGGGTACTGGCAGACAGCTGCCAGTACCCAAGATGGCGCCCATTAAGGCAGAGGGGGAGGGTTAGAGAGCTGTTTGGTGGGGGATCAGTGAGGCTGGGAGCTAAGGGGGATCCTACACAGCAGCATATGTAAATATGCTAAAAAACACACAAAAAAAGCCCAAATATAGCTTTTATTTTAGTACTGGCAGAGTTTCTGCCAGTACTTAAGATGGCGGGGACAATTGTGGGGTGGGGGAGGGAAGAGAGCTGTTTGGGAGGGATCAGGGGGTCTCATGTTTCAGGTGGGAGGCTGAGCTCTACACTAAAGCTAAAATTAACCCTGCAAGCTCCCTACAAGCTACATAATTAACCCCTTCACTGCTAGCCATAATACACGTGTGAAATGCAGCAGCATTTGGCGGCCTTCTAATTACCAAAAAGCAACGCCAAAGCCATATATGTCTGCTATTTCTGAACAAAGGGGATCCCAGAGAAGAATTTACAACCATTTGTGCCATAATTGCATAAGCTGTTTGTAAATAATTTCAGTGAGAAACCTAAAATTGTGAAAAATTTAACGTTTTTTTTAATTTGATCGCATTTGGCGGTGAAATGGTGGCATGAAATATACCAAAATGTGCCTAGATCAATACTTGGGGTTTTCTACTACACTACACTAAAGCTAAAATTATCCCTAAAAGCTCCCTACATGCTCCATAATTAACCCCTTCACTGCTGGGCATAATACACGTGTAGTGCGCAGTGGCATTTAGCAGCCTTCTAATTACTAAAAAGCAACGCCAAAGCCATATATGTCTGCTATTTCTGAACAAAGGGGATCCCAGAGAAGCATTTACAACCATTTAAGCCATAATTACACAAGCTGTTTGTAAATAATTTCAGTGAGAAACCAAAAGTTTGTGAAAAAATTAGTAAAAAAGTGAACGATTTTTTGTATTTAATCGCATTTGGCGGTGAAATGGTGGCATGAAATATACCAAAATGGGCCTAGATTAATACTTTGGGATGTCTACTAAAAATAAATATATACATGTCAATGGATATTCAGAGATTCCTGAAAGATATTAGTGTTCTAATGTAACTAGCGCTAATTTTGAAAAATAATGGCTTGGAAATAGCAAAGTGCTACTTGTATTTATGGCCCTATAACTTACAAAAAAAGCAAAGAACATGTAAACATTGGGTATTTCTAAAGTCAGGACAAAATTTAGAAACTATTTAGCACGGGTGTTTTTTGGTAGTTGTAGATGTGTAACAGATTTTGGGGGTCATAGTTAGAAAAAGTGTGTTTTTTTCAATTTTTTCCTCATATTTTATAAAAAAATTTATAGTAAATTATAAGATATGATGAAAATAATGGTATCTTTAGAAAGTCCATTTAATGGCGAGAAAACATAATTTATGCTTACCTGATAAATTCCTTTCTTCTGTAGTGTGATCAGTCCACGGGTCATCATTACTTGTGGGATATTATCTGCTCCCCTACAGGAAGTGCAAGAGGATTCACCCAGCAGAGTTGCTATATAGCTCCTCCCCTCTACGTCACCTCCAGTCATTCGACCAAGGACCAACGAGAAAGGAGAAGCCAAGGGTGTAGTGGTGACTGGAGTATAATTTAAAAAATATTTACCTGCCTTAAAAAACAGGGCGGGCCGTGGACTGATCACACTACAGAAGAAAGGAATTTATCAGGTAAGCATAAATTATGTTTTCTTCTGTTAAGTGTGATCAGTCCACGGGTCATCATTACTTGTGGGATACCAATACCAAAGCAAAAGTACACGGATGACGGGAGGGATAGGCAGGCTCTTTATACAGAAGGAACCACTGCCTGAAGAACCTTTCTCCCAAAAATAGCCTCCGAGGAAGCAAAAGTGTCAAATTTGTAAAATTTGGAAAAAGTATGAAGCGAAGACCAAGTTGCAGCCTTGCAAATCTGTTCAACAGAGGCCTCATTCTTAAAGGCCCAAGTGGAAGCCACAGCTCTAGTGGAATGAGCTGTAATTCTTTCAGGAGGCTGCTGTCCAGCAGTCTCATAAGCTAAACGAATTATGCTACGAAGCCAAAAAGAGAGAGAGGTAGCAGAAGCTTTTTGACCTCTCCTCTGACCAGAGTAAACGACAAACAGGGAAGACGTTTGTCGAAAATCTTTAGTTGCCTGTAAATAAAATTTAAGGGCACGAACTACATCCAGATTGTGCAAAAGACGTTCCTTCCTCAAAGAAGGATTTGGGCACAAGGATGGAACAACAATCTCCTGATTGATATTCCTGTTAGTGACTACCTTAGGTAAGAACCCAGGTTTAGTACGCAGAACTACCTTATCCGAGTGAAAAATCAAATAAGGAGAATCACAATGTAAGGCTGATAACTCAGAGACTCTTCGAGCCGAGGAAATAGCCATTAAAAATAGAACTTTCCAAGATAACAACTTTATAACAATGGAATGAAGGGGTTCAAACGGAACACCCTGTAAAACGTTAAGAACAAGGTTTAAACTCCATGGTGGAGCCACAGCTTTAAACACAGGTTTAATCCTGGCCAAAGCCTGACAAAAAGCCTGAACGTCTGGAACTTCTGACAGACGCTTGTGTAACAGAATGGACAGAGCTGAGATCTGTCCCTTTAAGGAACTAGCGGATAACCCCTTTTCTAAACCTTCTTGTAGAAAAGACAATATCCTAGGAATCCTAACCTTACTCCAAGAGTAACCTTTGGATTCGCACCAATATAGGTATTTACGCCATATTTTATGGTAAATCTTTCTGGTAACAGGCTTCCTAGCCTGTATTAAGGTATCAATAACTGACTCAGAAAAACCACGCTTTGATAAGATCAAGCGTTCAATTTCCAAGCAGTCAGCTTCAGAGAAGTTAGATTTTGATGTTTGAAAGGACCCTGAATCAGAAGGTCCTGTTTCAGAGGTAACGACCAAGGTGGACAGAATGACATGTCCACCAGATCTGTATACCAAGTCCTGCGTGGCCATGCAGGCGCTATTAGAATCACTGATGCTTTCTCCTGTTTGATTCTGGCAATCAATCGAGGAAGCATCGGGAAAGGTGGAAACACATAAGCCATCCTGAAGGTCCATGGTGCTGTCAAGGCATCTATCAGGACCGCTCCCGGATCCCTGGATCTGGACCCGTAGCGCGGAAGCTTGGCGTTCTGTCGAGACGCCATGAGATCTATCTCTGGTTTGCCCCAACGTCGAAGTATTTGGGCAAAGACCTCTGGATGAAGTTCCCACTCCCCCGGATGAAAAGTCTGACGACTTAAGAAATCCGCCTCCCAGTTCTCCACTCCCGGGATGTGGATTGCAGACAGGTGGCAAGAGTGAGACTCTGCCCAGCGAATTATCTTCGATACTAGGGAGCTTCTTGTCCCTCCCTGATGGTTGATATAAGCTACAGTCGTGATGTTGTCCGACTGGAACCTGATGAACCCCCGAGTTGTTAACTGGGGTCAAGCCAGAAGAGCATTGAGGACTGCTCTCAATTCCAGAATGTTTATTGGAAGAAGACTCTCCTCCTGATTCCATAGTCCCTGAGCCTTCAGAGAATTCCAGACAGCGCCCCAACCTAGTAGGCTGGCGTCTGTTGTTACAATTGACCAGTCTGGCCTGCTGAATGGCATTCCCCTGGCCAGATGTGGCCGATAAAGCCACCATAGAAGAGAATTTCTGGTCTCTTGATTCAGATTTAGAGTGGGGGACAAATCTGAGTAATCCCCATTCCACTGACTTAGCATGCACAGTTGCAGTGGTCTGAGATGTAGGCGTGCAAAAGGAACTATGTCCATTGCTGCTACCATTAGTCCGATTACCTCCATGCATTGAGCTACTGACGGGTGTTGAATAGAATGAAGGACACGGCATGCACTTTGAAGTTTTGTTAACCTGTCCTCTGTTAGGTAAATCTTCATTTCTACAGAATCTATCAGAGTCCCCAGGAAGGGAACTCTTGTGAGTGGAAAGAGAGAACTTTTCTTTTCGTTCACTTTCCATCCATGCGACCTTAGAAATGCCAGTACTATCTCTGTATGAGATTTGGCAGTTTGAAGGCTTGAAGCTTGTATCAGTATGTCGTCTAAGTACGGAGCTACTGAAATTCCTCGCGGTCTTAGTACCGCCAGAAGAGTGCCCAGAACCTTTGTGAAGATTCTTGGAGCCGTAGCCAGTCCGAATGGAAGAGCTACAAACTGGTAATGCCTGTCTAAAAAGGCAAACCTTAGATACCGGTAATGGCTTTTGTGAATCGGTATGTGAAGGTAAGCATCCTTTAAATCCACTGTGGTCATGTACTGACCCTCTTGGATCATGGGCAAAAATATTCGAATAGTTTCCATCTTGAACGATGGAACTCTTAGGAATTTGTTTAGGATCTTTAAATCCAAGATTGGCCTGAAGGTTCCCTCTTTTTTGGGAACTACAAACAGATTTGAGTAAAACCCTTGTCCTAGTTCCAACCGCGGAACTGGATGGATCACTCCCATTAATAAAAGATCTTGTACGCAGCGTAGAAACGCTTCCTTCTTTGTTAGGTTTGTTGACAACCTTGACAGATGAAATCTCCCTCTTGGGGGAGAGGATTTGAAGTCCAGAAGGTATCCCTGAGATATGATCTCTAACGCCCAGGGATCCTGAACATCTCTTGCCCAAGCCTGGGCGAAGAGGGAAAGTCTACCCCCCACTAGATCCGGTCCCGGATCGGGGGCCCTCAATTCATGCTGTCTTAGGGGCAGCAGCAGGTTTTCTGGCCTGTTTGCCCCTGTTCCAGGACTGGTTAGGTTTCCAGCCTTGTCTGTAGCGAGCAACAGCTCCTTCCTGTTTTGGTGCAGAGGAAGTTGATGCTGCTCCTGCTTTGAAATTACGAAAGGAACGAAAATTGGACTGTCTAGCCTTGGCTTTGGCCTTGTCCTGAGGCAGGGCATGACCTTTACCTCCTGAAATGTCAGCAATAATCTCTTTCAAGCCGGGCCCGAATAAGGTCTGCCCTTTGAAAGGAATATTAAGCAATTTAGATTTAGACGTAACATCAGCTGACCAGGATTTCAGCCACAGAGCTATGCGTGCCTGAATGGCGAATCCTGAATTTTTAGCCGCAAGTTTAGTTAAATGTACTACGGCATCTGAAATAAATGAATTAGCTAACTTAAGGAATTTAAGTTTGTGTGTGATGTCATCTAGTGTGGATGATTGAAGTGTCTCTTCCAGAGACTCAAACCAAAATGCTGCTGCAGCCGTGACAGGCGCAATACATGCAAGAGGTTGCAATATAAACCCTTGTTGAACAAACATTTTCTTAAGGTAACCCTCTAATTTTTTATCCATTGGATCTGAAAAAGCACAGCTATCCTCCACTGGGATAGTGGTACGCTTAGCTAAAGTAGAAACTGCTCCCTCCACCTTAGGGACCATTTGGCATAAGTCCCGTGTGGCGGCGTCTATTGGAAACATCTTTCTGAATATAGGAGGGGGTGAGAAAGGCACACCGGGTCTATCCCACTCCTTAGTAACAATGTCAGTAAGTCTCTTAGGTATAGGAAAAACGTCAGTACTCGTCGGTACCGCAAAATATTTATCCAACCTACACATTTTCTCTGGGATTGCAACTGTGTTACAATCATTCAGAGCCGCTAATACCTCCCCTAGTAACACACGGAGGTTCTCAAGCTTAAATTTAAAATTTGAAATGTCTGAGTCCAGTTTATTTGGATCAGAACCGTCACCCACAGAATGAAGCTCTCCGTCTTCACGTTCTGCAAACTGTGACGCAGTATCAGACATGGCCCTTGCATTATCAGCGCACTCTGTTCTCACCCCAGAGTGATCACGTTTACCTCTTAGTTCTGGTAGTTTAGCCAAAACTTCAGTCATAACAGTAGCCATATCTTGTAATGTGATTTGTAATGGCCGCCCAGATGTACTCGGCGCTACAATATCACGCATCTCCTGAGCGGGAGATGCAGGTACTGACACGTGAGGCGAGTTAGTCGGCATAACTCTCCCCTCGTTGTTTGGTGAAATATGTTCAATTTGTACAGATTGACTGTTTTTTAAAATAGCATCAATACATTTAGTACATAAATTTCTATTGGGCTCCACTTTGGCATTAACACATATAGCACAGAGATATTCCTCTGAATCAGACATGTTTAACACACTAGCAAATAAACAGCAACTTGAAAATACTTTTCAAAGTAATTTACAAATATGAAAACGAACTGTGCCTTTAAGAAGCACAGAAAAAAATTATAACAGTTAAAATAATTAAGTTATAGCATCAATCTTTGTCAGAATATACAGTTTTAGCAAAGGATTGTTCCCCTCAGCAATTAAACAACACAACTTTAGCAAAGGTTTAATCCCATTAGCAAAGATAACAATATCTGAAAGCAGGAAACAAATTACAGAATAAACGTTTTTATCTCAGTCAAACTATAATTCTCACAGCTCTGCTGAGAGAAAATATTTGATGCATAGTAAAAGCGCCCCTCCCCCACACACACAGCAGTGAGGGAGAACAGAAACTGACAGAAAAAACAGATTTAAGCAACTGCCAAGTGGAAAAATAGTGCCCAAACATTTATTCACTCAGTACCTCAGTAAATGAAAACGATTTTACATTCCAGCAAAAACATTAAACATAATCTCTAGTTATTAAACAGCTTTATGTCTTTCTTACAGTGTAATTCTAGTGAAGTACCATTCTCCCAGAATACTGAAGTGTAAAGTATACATACATGACATTATATCGGTATGGCAGGATTTTCTCATCAATTCCATTGTCAGAAAATAAAAACTGCTACATACCTCTATGCAGATTCATCTGCCCGCTGTCCCCTGATCTGAAGTTTACCTCACTCCTCAGATGGCCGAGAACAGCAATATGATCTTAACTACTCCGGCTAAAATCATAGCAAAACTCTGGTAGATTCTTCCTCAAACTCTGCCAGAGAGGTAATAACACACTCCGGTGTTATTTTAAAATAACAAACTTTTGATTGAAGATATAAAACTAAGTATAATCACCATAGTCCTCTCACACGACCTATCTAGTTGCTGGGTGCAAGAGAATGACTGGAGGTGACGTAGAGGGGAGGAGCTATATAGCAACTCTGCTGGGTGAATCCTCTTGCACTTCCTGTAGGGGAGCAGATAATATCCCACAAGTAATGATGACCCGTGGACTGATCACACTTAACAGAAGAAAAACGGTATATAATATGTGTGGGTACCGTAAATGAGTAAGAGGAAATTTACAGCTAAACACAAACACTGCAGAAATGTAAAAATAGCCTTGGTCCCAAACGGACAGAAAATGGAAAAGTGCTGTGGTCATTAAGTGTATCTATAAATTAGTATGGGCAAAGCTTCAATTTCTTTAATATATGACATAATGTTGTCCAAACAGGGTGCTGGATTTTTAGATAGACTGATTAATTTATGGCTCCCCATTATTCCGACAGTAGATAATATTAGAATTCAACAAAGTTTCCATAGTTTAGCTAATTGTCAGATTGCTATAAGTTGGAAGGAATCTTATATGAAATTAATCAATTATTACTATCTATCCCCAAAGTTGCTAAATTCTATCCTTCCAAGTCATCTGCTTGTCCTCGTTGCTCTAATAGAGATGCTGATTTGGCGCACATGTTTTGGCTGTGCCCTAAAATCAAACAGCTTTGGCAAAAAGTATTATTTTTGTTTAAAGGGATACTAAACCCAATTGTTTTATTTCATGATTCAGATAGAGCATGAGATTTTAAGCACCTTTCTAATTTACTCCTATTATCAATTTTTCTTTGTTCTCATGCTATCTTGATTTGAAAAAGCAGTACTATAAGCTTTAGAGCCAAACCATTTTTTGTTCAGCACATGGGTAGCACTTCCTGATTTGTGGCTAAATGTAGCAAACCAATCAGCAGCTCTACCAAGGTGCTGAACTAAAAAATGGGCCGGCTCTTAACCTTTAATTACTGCTTTTTCAAATCAAGATAACACGAGAACAAAGAAAAATTGATAATAGGAGTAAATTAGAAAGTTGCTTAAAATTACATGCTCTATCTGAATCATGAAAGAAGAAATGAGGGGTTAGTATCCCTTTAATAAAACATATCACACGCTGTTTACCCTTTCCTTAGAGGAGATTATCTTTTAAGTACTTAGAGATAGGGTCAATCCTTGGATAACCACACTAAATACAGTAATATTGATAGTCAGATATTTTATCTTAAAGAATTGGAAAGCTAATTGTGCACCAAGCCTTTCCTTTATTTTGAAGGGGATTCAATCTCAAATTGTGTATGAGTCATTTCATTTGCTCCGTGCATCGGAAAGTTGGGCAGCAACCATTAAATCCTTTTCAATTCTGATACAAAAGCAACTACTATCTCCTTTTTTATCCTCTATAAGTTTTACGGAATTAGTACTTGTGGGTATATTCCCTGGGACCTGGATTAGAAACAAAAGAGAAATACATTAGTAGCTGACCCATCTTATGTAGTATACTGCTACTTACTTGTCATGTTGATCGTAGATTGGGCAACGCCTCTAGTAGTAGCAGGGGGGGTGGAGAGGAGAACACAAGTTAGTTTTTTTTTTGTTTTTTTACTCTTTTTTGTCTTTTTTGTTTTGTAGTTTAGTGTCTTACTTCATTTAAAAAACATTCCAACAGTGCAGTTTCAGTCAATGTATTGCTGTTTTTTCTTCTACTTTATATCCCCAAATATGGAAGTTTCTGATTTTTTTTTTTTTTACTGTTTTACAGGTTAGGACTTTGTCTGTAATCATCATTATTTTTCATGTTTTCCAATACACCCTGTATGGTGACCGGGAAAAAGTAAAATGTTAACTCAGTTTACTTGCTGCACTGTTGGAATATAAATAAAGATTTAAAAAAAAAAAAAAAAAGATGCGCCTGCACCGCCTCTCATGTTAAATACCTCTCTGTATAGAATTCCAATATTCCACAGCACCATAAATTCTTTGCAAAATTATTTTATTTCAGCATAACAACAGCACAGGTATGCAACGTTTTGGGATAACAGTCCCTTAACCATGCTTGATTAAGGGACTGTGATCCTGAAACGTTGCATACCTGTGCTGTTGTTATGCTGAAATAAAATAATTTTGCAAAGAATTTATGGTGCTGTGGAATATTGGAATTCTATACAGAGAGTTAAAGGTCGCTAACTTGTTCCCGGTGCACCAGTCCTAAGAAGGATATTACCCTGTTCCGGTCTAACTTTGAACTGTTCGATGTTAAATACCTCTAACGTTATAGGAGTAATCGT
The DNA here is from genome assembly GCF_027579735.1 of Bombina bombina. Classification (NCBI taxonomy): domain Eukaryota; kingdom Metazoa; phylum Chordata; class Amphibia; order Anura; family Bombinatoridae; genus Bombina; species Bombina bombina. The sequence goes on from NC_069508.1 coordinate 177,507,990, forward strand.
CCACAGTACAAACATTTTTCTGCTATAGATATGGCGACCCAACTCCTCCCCCTTCGTCCCCTTTTCTATTGAATTCCATGCTCGTTCGTGTTCCTTTGTTAATGCGCATTTACATTTCTGTCCACTCGCAAGCAGAAATCGGATGTGCTGCTGCGAATTGCTGTGAACGCCTGTTAAGAATCCAACTGAGGATTCTTTTCTGATTGGCGGTTGAGTTTAAAATGAAACGTAATACGTAATGTTGGGTGGAGTTTGGCGGCCATGTCTACAGCAGAAAAACGTATGTGCTGTGGACGATTACTCCTATAATGTTAGAGGTATTTAACATGGGAGGCGGTGCAGGCGCGTCTTATTCTGAGGATCTAAATTATGGGATTAAGTTGTGCCGAGTGTTGACTGTCCCTTTAATATCACAATGTTGGTTGTGCAAAACTGGGGAATGGAATTTAGTGTAGACTGTCCCTTTAAGCATTGAAATATTAAGTAGTGATGAGAATGCTTATTATATAATAATACTAATGACGCTAATTAACATAAACTTTAAACACTCCAGCAGCTACAACAATCAGCCGGACTTCAATTTAAAGGGACAGTCTACTCCAGAATTTGTATTATCTAAAAAGATATATAATCCCTTTATTACCCATTCTTCAGTTTTGCATAACCAACACAGTAATTTACTTTTTACCTCTGTGATTACCTTGTATCTAAGCATCTTCTGACAGCCCCTTTATCACATGACTATTTATTATCTATTGACTTGCATTTCAGACATTTAGTGCTAACTCTTAAATAACTCCATATGCTTGAACACAATGTGATCTACAGAGCACACATGAACTTACTCCATCTAGCTGTGAAAAAGCATTTAGATAAGAGGCAGACTTCAATGGCTTATAAATTAGCATATGAGCTTTCCTATGTTTAACTTTCTTTTTAGCAAATTTGTTTATAAAAGTAGATTGAAAATTAGTTTTAAAATTGCATGTCCCATCAGAATCATATGGGGGTGATTTATCAAGCTAAGACGGACAGGGGTGCATATACGCACCCCTGTCCGCCGCAGGTCGCCTCTAACAGTCTGAATTCTACTGGAGGCATTCAGCATTGCACACAAGCGCTATTTTGCACTCACATGCAATCCCGCAGATTGACTGGCTGGGCGTGGGCAGGAGCTGTCAATCTCCACGGTCGGAAAAGACCGGGGAGATTGAATTTTGCCAAACAAGAGTTGGCTAAGAGGTTAGCAAAGCAGAGGTCTGATCACTGCTGCTTGTTAAATACGGTGTGCAGGTTCTCGTGGGAGAACCTGCAGCTGTAGGGGCTCAAAGGCTGGTGAAAGCCTTTGATAAAACGACCCCTATAAGTTCAAGTTTTAGTAGACTCTCACATACATGTTATACTCAATTTTTTTCTTTAATGATTCAGATAGAGCAGCAATTTTAAGCAACTTTCTAATTTACTCCTATTATAAATTCATTCTCCTGCTATCTTTATTTAAAAAGCAGAAATTTAAAGCTTAGGAGCTGGCACATTTTAGTTTCAGCACCATGGATAGTGCCTGCTTATTGGTGGCTACATTTAGCAAACCCATAAGCAAGCATAACCCTGGTTCTCAACCAAAAATGGGCCATCTCTTAAGCTTTACATTCCTGCTATTTAAATAAAGGTATTGAGATAAAAGAATAATAGGAGTAATATAGACAGTTGCTTAAGGTCTGCGCTCCCAGCCGCGGGAGGAAACCCTTCCTGCCCATGAAGCAGGGCAACCCCATGCAGAAGGGCCCTCCACCACAGGGTCGGAGAAGACCAGATTGACCCTGCTGTCGCGGAGACATGCTCTATATGAATGATTAAATAAAATAGCAGGGTGTAGTAAGCACTTTAACTTTGTTAATCTCATTTCTATATATCACAGCATTATTAGCCTACTACATGAGTAGCAAGCCTCCAAAAATGTATTACATTTAATGAGAGTCCACAATCCATTCTTTCTAAAGAATTAACCCTGAAGGATCTATCCTAGATTTAAGCACGGGTTTTTAACTGAGAGTGAGTGTATAAAAAGAGTATGTTTTCTTTTTTACTAAATATTGCAATGCATGAGGGTTATGTAAATTAACTGAACCTTACACGACCAGTTAGCTGTGCGGAAGCTGAGTGTAGTTGCAATTCAGCACTGTGGGATGCGCCGTTGTTCTAGGTAACTTCTGTGTGCGCCTGTTCTTTGTGACACTGAATTGCCATTGACAACTACAAATAAAATAATAAAAAGATATATATATTAAAGTTTATGGTACTAAAATACAAAAACACACAGTAAACATTAATTTGATGAACGCTATGCAAACTGTACTTTGAGGGTACACATAAAATAACTAATATTTAATAAAGAGTATAAGAAAAAAATCAGGATTAAAAAAATAAGGAGGTTGATGATTAATCAAAGGCGCTTAAAAAAAGTATTCACATATGTAAGGAAAAATTAAAACATTCTAATTTCAAGTGACTAAGGCTTCCAGCGTGTAGATCCACATTATGCGGTATCGCTGGGCTTTGCACAGAAGGTAAAATTGATCATTTGGAAACAAATTAAGAGGAGACAAATAGGGCAGCTGACCCATTAAATGCCTTCTTAAAAGAGTTAAGAATATACCACTATGTCCAGATCAAGGTCGGATTGGGGTAAAGTGTAAATATGCTGCAGCTTCAGCAGGTAAAATGGATCATTTAAGATTAAATTAAACATAATAGATCTAAAAATCTTCTTTGAGATTTGTGGTGCACAGCTAAAATTAGCAGCCTTCTAACTACCAAAACCAATGACAAACACATGCATGTCTTGTAATTCTGAACACAGGGGACCCTAGATAAGCTTTTACAACCTTTTGTCTTATGACTGCTCAAGTAGTTTGTAAATAATTGTAAGAAACCTGTTTGTGAAAAAGTTAGTTTTTTTATATATCGCATTTTGCACACATCTAACTGCCAACTGGTCACATGGAATATGCCAAAACAGGCCTAGATCAATATTTGAGGTTGTCTTCTTTATAAATATGTATAGTTTTGAAGGTGACTTTTGCTATTTTTTTTTTTTTTTTTTATATTTATTTTGAATCCAGTACAGTGTACAATCAAATACATCAAACCTTTTCTGCCTCACAGGGCAAGGGCAAGCATATTGTAAAGCAAAAACATAACAGAATACCAGACATATATACTTTGTCACATTTGATTCATCATCTCAAAGAGAACAATATTTGTACACTGAGCTGGGTTTTTTCTGTTTTCCATACATCAAAAAAAACAAGTAACAAAAAAAAAAAAAAAAAACGCAAAACAAGAACAAAAGACGCAAGAAGAGAGAAAAAAAAAAAAAAAAAAAAAAGAAAAGTAATAGAAAAGGGAATCCTCTCACTTCACCCCCTTTCTCTTAACCAAGATTAATATTAAATTTCTGAACTATTGGATATCCATGTATGTGGAAAGAGATTTAGTATGACCATTTCAGCAAAACTTACTGAAGATGTAAAGGGCGCTAAAATCTGTTTTTGTATAGGCCTGGGAAAGGAGTTAATAATGGGATACCACCCTAGTAGAAACTTTTTAATTCTGGCTTCAGAGGCCTCCTGTAAATGATATGATTCAAAAATAATTTGATCTTGGATGTCGTACAAGATCTCGGATAGTACCGGCCCTTTTTTTACTTTCCATTTTTTAAGAATGCTCTGTCTTACAGCTAATATTGAGGTATTTAAGGAACAAGTCCAATGCCTGTCCGAACTAATCGCTGGTACAACCAGCAGGATAATGTCCCGAAACGTGAGAGAGACAGTAACACCGTGTAAATTATTAAACCAATATATAAATTTCAGCCAGAGCTGATTTATCTTAGGACAAGTCCAGAACATGTGTAGTAAGTCCGCTTCCCTATACGCACACCTCGGGCAATAAGCTGATCTAGATGGATAGAATTGAGCTAATTTAACTGGATAGAGGTAAAAATTGTTTATTAATTTCATATGCGATTCTTTCCATGTTGAGGGAACTTTACAGTTTTCTAAGGATTTAAAACTTTGTATAATTCTCTCGGGCTCTGTATCCCCGATTGACCTACTCCAGTGATCGCTGATCCTGCTGAGGAAACCTTGCGTTTGTTTAGAAAGCATAATGTCATAAATTAATGAGATCGAAGTGGCTCCTGCCACAACTTTCTGTATTAAACCTCTGATATCGGACCATGCAACCGATAAAGGAAACCTCCAAACCTGTGACACAATAAAATGACGTACCTGAAAGAACGCAAATAGATCCGATCTTGGTAATTGAAAAAGGGAAAACAAGGTTTCACCTTCTAATACTACCTCATCTACGCCAATTAATTGAGAAATTTTATTTAACCCTTTTTCGGCCCAATTTTTAAAAGTTTTCTGGTGTAAACCGGGGGGGAAAAGCGGATTACCCCTGATTGGGAGAAACTCAGAGATTGAAAAATCTATTTCCAAAAATTTACAGAACTTGTGCCACGCCAAGACTATATTTTTGATTGTAATTAATGAGGAAACATTGGACGGCAGTTGACCTGGTTTACAGTGCAAAATCGCTGGTAATGCGAAGGGGTAAATCAGCAAGGACTCCTGTACCAGAGAGGCAAATGTATTTGTATTTGCCAGCCAATCAATGGCAATTTTTACCATCGCTGCAATATTATAAAGATTAATATCGGGCAATGATAAGCCACCAGCCCGTGATTTCTGCATTAATCTGGCCAAAGAAATGCAAGGTTTTTTATTTTGCCAGATAAATTTGGAAACAGAAGTGTATAGACTTCTACGGTCCCTGTTTGTTATGAACAAGGGCAAATTTTGTATGGGGTAGAGAAGACGTGGAAATATGATGGTTTTAATTTGATTTACTCTTGCAGTGAGAGAAATCGGGAAAGAAATCCATAGTTTCAGATCTAGTTTAATTTTTTGAAATAATGAAAGATAATTATCTGTGTACCAGAATTTCGGGTTTTTATGTAACATTAGACCCAAATATTTAATAGAATCTACCACTTTAAACGGATTACCCGGGTAGCTTGTGGCTATATTCCCAATATACATTAATTCACTTTTTTCTGTATTTACTTTATATCCTGAGAATGAGCTGAACTCCTCTAATATCTGTCTCAAAATTGGAATAGCTTGTTGTGTATTTTCTAGAAAAACTAGAATATCATCAGCGTATAATAATGTAATTAGACGTAGAGAACCCATTGTAATCCCTGCTAGACTATTTCTTAGTCTTATCGCTAATGGTTCCAATGCTACGTTGAATAGCAGGGGAGACAACGGACATCCTTGCCTAGTGCCTCGCTGTAGAATTATTTTAGGCGAGATCATTCCGTTTACCAGTATGTATGAAATTGGCTTCGCATAGATTCTATAGATAAATTGCAAGAAGTTTCCCTGTATCCCGAATTGTCTGAGTGAAGTAAAAAGATGATCCCATACAATAGAATCAAACGCTTTAACAGCATCCAGGGTAAGAACTGCCCTGTCTTTATACATATCTGTACTGGGTTTTTGCTCCATATTCCACGCGTAGTCTATCAGCGTGATTAGCTTACGAATGTTTTTAGAGGCATTCCTTTTGACCATAAAGCCTGTCTGATCTACATGTATAAGTTTCTGTAAGGCGAGAGAGAATCGATTAGCTAAGATTGAGGTTATCTTATAATCACAGTTTAAAACTGATATCGGCCTGTACGATCCTGGGTCCTCTGGATCCTTACCCTTTTTTAATATCAGTGTGACGTTAGCCATTGAGAAATAGGGTGATATAGGGATATCTGAAATATAGTATTCATTAAAAAGCTTTTCCAGCACTGGTACTAGATCATCTTTGAGACATTTGTAATATTCCGCGGGTAATCCATCTGGACCAGGAGCTTTATTAGGTTTCAGTTTATCAATGGCCTTGCTAATTTCTAATCTAGTTATTTGTTCATTTAACAATATTAATTCTTCCGACTGGATCCTAGGTGCTACAATCTTAGACCAGAACATCTCTTGTGCGTCAGGATTAATTTTAACTGAAGAGTATAGATCTTGATAGTAAGAGGCAAAAACCCCACAGATCTCTGCAGTCTCAAAGTATCTGGTCTTATTCTCTTTGATGACTGGTATTATGTTCTTTCTCTTCCTGATTTTAGTAAGTTTAGCCAAATATTTGGCAGAGGAACCATGAAAGCCCTTGTAGTGCCTATTTATTCTTATCTCCTCAATTTGAGCTTGTTCTTTGAGAAAGAGATCTCTTTCCTTTCTAATAAGAAAATAGTTGTCCCAGTTATCTTGTGATGGGGTATTCTGAACTAAAATAAAAGCCTTCTTCACTCTCTCAGCCAAGGTAACCTCCCGTAGTTTAATCTTTTTCCTACGTATATTAAGGTAGGCTATAATGTCACCTCTTAAGACCGTTTTGGAGGCCTCCCAAAAGATTTCAACTTTATTTCCGAATTCCCTATTATTGGAAACATATTCCAACCATTTAGATTGTAGCCACAACCGAAACCTAGGATTAGAGCATAAGTATCTAGGAAAACCAAATACTGGTTTCTGCCTCCTGTCTTCTTTACATGATGAGAATATTAACGCAATTATTGCATGATCCGATATCAGAACTTCCCCTATCGTCGCGATAGATTGCCAAACAGACAATGACTCAGAGATCAGGAATAGGTCAATCCTAGAGAATGTCTTATGACCTTTAGATTCACAGGTGAATGTCGCACTGTCAGGATTTTGCATCCTCCAAATATCTATTAGTTTTAATTTATGGCAAAGTCTCTGAAAATGTTTTGCACTTTGTCTATTACTCACTATGTTTTTGCATGAGAATCTATCTATTGAGGGATCCAACGTCATATTGAAGTCTCCACATAAAATTAAGTTGTTTCCAATAAGCGGGAACAACTTCTTTTGGATATTATCCCAAAAACGGAGTGAGAATTTATTGGGAGCATAAATACAACAAATTATAAATTTTATGTTTTTTATCATTATATGCAATAAAATAAATCTGGCCTCACTATCAATCTCAGTTTTTATAATCTTATAGTCTAATTGTTTGTGTAAGAGTATTGCAACTCCACATTTTTTATTAGAGCCATTAGTGGAGATTACTTCCCCAACCCATTTCATCTTGAGTTTAACTGCTTCTGATTCCTTAAGGTGTGTTTCTTGCAGACAGGCCAAATCAGGCTGCATCTGAGCTAATGTTCTAAGAATCAGTTTACGTTTCATGGGTGAACTAATGCCTCCCACGTTCCAGGAGAACATCCTAATTTCTGTTGTCATTTCTTATGTCTTAAGGGGGATCAGAATCACGTGAGAGGGGGGGGACAAAAAAAGAAAAGGGGGGAAGCGAGAGAAAAAAAAAAAAAAAACTCAGAGTCTTGATAAAGGCCTGATGAGAGGCCGAAACGCGTAGACCTTGTACTGGTAAGTTTAATTCTACTGGAGCACCTTGTGAAAAACCTGCTACACATTGTACCCATTTCTTTTCTCCACAGGTATTTTTCACCAGCATTTTTATTTTTATTTTTATTTTACTTTTTTCATGTGTTTGCCATTTTTGCTTTAACACTTCTACCATCTACTATGGATTATTCTCCCTTTGTATGAATTGACCCTCTGTGTTTAAAGGTTTGGAACAATACCCATCTTTTACCCCAGGATCTACAACTTATGCCTTATTGTTTTTCGGTGTTGAAATAGCACATTATTTTTTTGGTGTTGTAAATTAGCACATTGCGCCACATCATTATTTTTTTGTATTGTTTTGCATAAAACTCCATGCACAGTTATTCTGCATTGGAATCACAACTTTTTTTGAGGTTTATTTGTTTTGTTTCTGGTGTTGAAACAGCAAGAATTTTTTTCACACCTAGGTTAACAGAATTTCTTCACTTTGCCAAGTACTTAGGCATAATTTTTCTTTTGTAACATTGGATTTTTTGGCACTAATTATTTTTCTGGAATTTGACATTTGACTTTATTATTTTTATTGAATTTGTATTGGATTTCACTAGCAATTTTTTGGCTTTCAAGTTATCTTTTGGATTGTATTTTTTGGATTATCACATTAGGACACAATTCAGGAACTGATATTGAACACTTAACATTTGAATATCGTTTATTTTTAGAAACCAACACCAATACCCATTATACTGAACATCAACTTATGGACTATTTTGTATAACCTTTGATTGCAGCAAGGTTGTATCTAAAAGTACAGTAGAATACACACATATATATCTTTTGAGAAAACTCTTCTATCTCTTCTACCAGGATTTTTTTAACGTTGAATTTTACTTATATGTTCAATTATATTGATTATTGCATTGTCATATATTTTTATACTGTAAGAAGTCTTGGATCCACAGACTAGGAATTTTATTGAAATTTTATTATATTCATTGTATCTATATATGTTATTAATTTAGCATTAAAACTTCTGTTATTTTACTCTCATTTTTTCACCAAGCCTTCGTTAGTTGGCGCCTGGTTCTTCCACTTTTTTCTGATTCATTTATCACTGGTGACAGCTAGGGATTCACCATTTTCCGGGCAGAGTGGTGTCAGTTGGCGCTTATGTAGAGATTCTTTCTATACACTGGAATTATAAACATTGTCAAGTAACTTCTGCTATAATAACACCAGTAGTGGAACAATTAGTTCTCTTGTACAAAGATACTGGTCAAAGGAACTTTCACCAAACATGGCCCTGGGGGTAACCCTGGGTTAAAAGAGTTATATCATTCATGATTTTTGATGTTTTTTGCCTGATAATTTTGTTATAGGGTTAAAAACCATGATAATATGTAAATGATTGTAATATCAAATGATACTATACATGTCTTATATTTAGATATTTAGGATATCTCGGTATGCTGTACTTTGCAAAGCAATATAGGGTTTAAAGCCAAGGTGAAAAAGGTGACAATATATAAATGAGCTAGCTCTATTCCCCAAGATAAAAAAAAAAAATCATCTCAGGATTCAAATTTGCAGGTGCTATCTTTGCTTTATATTTTATAAGGAATAGAAACCTATTAGTGTCTTTTCTTTAGGGCTAAGGTTCTATATTTTCCTAAGTATTTATATTTATCAACTGTACACAAGGCCCTGTAAATTAGACTTGGTAGAAGAGGAGAGTTAAATTAAGGGTCATTAAAACTCTACAAGCTATAAATAGTTTGGAATAGTAGAAAACCTCACTTCCAAGTCTCAACCTGACAAAATTAGTTTAACACTGAACTACTCTATATGAACTTGCTCTTAGAGACCCTTAATAAAGAACCAAGTTCTTTTTTTGGTTGATAAGTTTGATAGAGAACTAAAAGCAACTTTAGAGGTTTTATATATAAAGGTGTGGTAAAAGTTAATAAATGTAATTTGGGTCAAGCCTGAATTCAAGAAATTACGTAAAATAGGTTTGGTACATACAGTATTAAAACTTTGGAAGGTATAATTCAAACTCATTCACATATAACCTTCCCATCTAAGCAGGCGTCAAGATTTTAAATTAGTCTGGTGAAGGACCTCGCACTTGATAGTTACAAGTAAAACCTGAACATCATATACTCAGCTTATATAGCTGAAGGTAGAAGGGAAAATAGCAAACACGAACAAATATGTCTATGTTTACCTAAAGGGGTAGTCTACAATTTAATTTAACTTGGAAAAGTAACCTGCATCCCCTTACTAATAGAGGCGGGCCTAAAAATCCCTCAAGAACAATTACATAGTCTGATATTATCTACTAACATATAGTCTCACTTTTTAAACACAAGGGGATATCACTTAACTGAGGGGTAAAGGAGGAGAACACATATATTTATGGAAAAATATTTAAACAAAAGCAAAACCACCTCACCAGGCATGTCTTCCCGAAGTAAAAATCAAGAAAAAAAAGGGAACAGAATTTAACAAGAAGCACAGGGGGGAATGGGGGAAATAAATCTTGCACAAAGCTCTAACAATGAAGAATTAATTAAGCAGCTTGACGCACTATTTACACCCAAGTTTGACTTAATTCAAAACAATATCACCTCACTAACACTTGAAGTAAAACAATTTGCAACCAGACTCACATATGCAGAACAAAGAATATCAGATATTGAGGATGGGGCCCTACAGAGGGAACAGACATTACGCACTATGTCCACCCAGATTGAAAACATGAAAGATAAACTTGAGGACCTAGAAAACAGGGCCAGAAGAAACAACTTGCGCCTTATTGGCCTGACGGAGGATATTCAGGAGAAAGATCTTAAGAGATTTGTGGAGGTAGATTTAATGGGTCTATTAAATATTGGAGTAGAAACTCAAAATATAACAATTGAGAGAATACATAGAATAGGCCCAGAAAGACAAGAGGAGGGAAGGAATAAAACAGGTAGACCAGTTATTATGAAACTGCTGAATTTTCAGGAAAAAGTCAAAATTATGAACGCCTATCGGAAGGCAAATGGAGAAATTAATTATAGGGGTAGGAAACTCTTATTATTTAATGACTTTTCTTATGAGACATCTAATAAACGGCGAACTCTTGCGCCAATATGTACCAAACTAATACAAGAAGGTTGGAGAGTCAGACTTTTATACCCAGCTAGACTTAGTATACACACTACTACAGGGAATAGGGTATTCACAGACGTAGAGGAAGTAAATGAGTTTCTCAAAGATCATAAAGACAGCTTAGAGAGACAATAAGGTCTTGTAACATGAACCCTGTCCCTGCTTTCTTTAAATCTTTTGGTACTGGTTTTATTTTGTATGATTAACACATAAAAGTGTGTAATGTATATAAATTTCGTTTTTAGAAAAATGTTCAGAATAAAATTAAGCTATGGGGAAAAAATCCCCTTTAAGGGGAAACTGGAAGGAAAGAGGATGACCTCCAGTGAAATAAAGGGAATTAATGAAGTTTTGGTAATTTACAGTGATAGATTTGTGTGGTTTTTTTGTTTGTTTTTTTCTTTTCTTTTCTCTCTCTCCTTTCTTTTCTTTCCTTTTTCTCTCCTCCTCTCCCCCCCTTCTCTGTATTTTCTCTCTTTTGTTTACTACTATTGGTGCCTTATTCCGTAAACACTTTATAGCTATGGATGAATCACACTAGAAATAGCTAAACCTACAGATTAGAGAAAATGAGTCTTAAAGTAGTTTTGTGGAATATAGGGGGAATTACATCACCCATGAAACGTAAATCCATTCTGAGATACGCAAAAAAATTAGGTGCTCAGATACTACTCTTGCAGGAAACACACCTAAAAGGGGAAGAGGCTATCAAATTAAAAGGGGGATGGGTCAAAGAGGTTATATACACCACAGGGCACCAAAGGAAAAAAGGAGTGGCTATTTTGTTTAGTAAAACAATAGACTATAAAATTGATAAATTAGAGAGAGACGAGGAAGGAAGATATATCATATTAGAAGTTGAAATTGCGGATAGGAAGATTGTTATATGCAATGTATATGGCCCAAATGAGGAGGATGTAGACTTCTGGCAAAGATTGCGGGATAAGCTGCTAATACACTCCACAAATACTATAATTATTGGAGGAGATTTTAATATCGCTCCCAATACTATAGTAGATAGAAGTAGAGGCAACGTAGAGCAAGCAACAAGGCAAAAATTACTAGATAAATCTACAATAGCGAGAAGAAAAAGAGAGTTCCTTCTTATAAAGAGGTTTCAGCAAGATTTTTTTTTGGGACTTGATTGTTTTATAGCGCGGTCTTGCCACCAGCGTTGAGACTGCTCTATTCCACAAAGCCTGCTGGAGGGAGGGCATTAATAGCGTGTTCTTGCTAGACTTGTGCTATTATGTCCTGAAAAACCCCTTAACAACCAGTGACATACAGGGTACATTGTGGTCATTAAGGGGTTAAAATTAATTGATATATATAGAATCAGACATCCTGATGAAAGAGATTATACATGTCTCTCGAAATCAAAAAAACTTTATCTAGACTAGATTATTTCCTTACTTCAGAGAAGTTAATAGATTGTATCCATGAAACACTTATTGACATAATAACTATATCAGACCATGCCCCTATCTCAATCACAATAGATCCTAAACAAAAGAGTCGGAAATCCAACCAGTTCTTCTTTCCGAAATATTTAGCAAAAAATAGTAAGTTTATAAATTTTCTAAAATCTAAATGGGCTGAATATAAACAGTTTAACAACAGTTCTTTTGATAAAACTCATATATATTGGAACGCCGCGAAAGCTGTATTAAGAGGCGAAATTCTGGCATACCAAATAAAACAAAATAAAAAAACGTATGCATTTAGACAGCAGATAACTAATTGTTTGATTAACAAATATTCTAGATATATTCAGGCAAAAACTGCAGATAATTGGCAACAATATATTCAGGCTAAAAAAGATAGAGACAATTACCTTATGCAAAATGAAATCAGAGAAAATATAAAATCCTGCGCACAGTTTTATAGGTATGGTAACAAGGTGGGCAGCTTTCTAGCAAGAATTGATAAAAATCATAAAACTGAAAGTTTTATAAAAATAAATAAAAATAAAGATCATATATGGACCCAGACAGAGGACATACAAAAGGCCTTCCTTGAATACTTTACGGAGCTCTATTCAGCACAGCATATTAATTCTACTATAAAGGAGACATTTTGGAAATCTTTGACAATTCCAAAGCTAGAAAGTAATTGTCTAACAAAAATTAATGAACCTATTACAGAAAATGAAATAAGACAAATAATCAAAACAATGGCAAATAATAAAGCGGCAGGCCCGGATGGTCTCCCATCCGAGTTTTACAAAATTCTTATAGAGGAAATAACTCCTACATTAAATGCTCTGCTGAATGGGCTCTGGAATGGACAATTGGAACCATCAGCTGACTTTAACGAATCCACAATAATAGTCATACCTAAACCGGGAAAAGATCCACAACTAATAGACTCTTATAGACCCATCTCACTACTCAACATTGATTATAACATAATGACTAGTATATTAGCTAAAAGGATACAGGTTTCACTGGACACAAAAATACACTCTGATCAAACAGGTTTCATGAAAGGAAGGTCTTCAAATGTTAACTTAAGGAAAGTCTTTTTAACAATCTCAGACCAATGGTATAATGACAAATACAATAAAAAAACTAATAAAGAGATATTTCAATAGAATCACTGGATGCAAGTCAAGCTTTTGATTCTGTCACATGGGACCACCTTGTTACTTCTCTTATAAAATTTGGATATACAGGTAATAGTCTTAACTTAATCAAGAAACTTTATACTGAGTCTAGGGCTGCGATAATTATTAATGGTAACAAAACATCCTACTTCCCCCTCTTAAGAGGGACAAGGCAGGGATGTCCTCTGTCGCCCTTGATTTTTAATATTGCTTTGGAACCTTTATTGATTGCTTTGAGAAATAATATACAAGGGATTGAGATGGGTGGTAAGAGAATACAGTTGGCGGTCTATGCAGACGATCTATTGGTATTTTCTAGAAATTCAAATAAAAACTTTAACAAAATATGCCAGATTATAGAAAACTACTGCTCTTTTTCAGGGTTTCATATTAATCAGTCTAAATCTGAAGTATTATGGCTACAAAAAAAACAAAAATCAGAAACAAAAATATTTAAAGAAGTAACTAAATATATGACATATCTGGGGGTTAAAATATCTAGCGATCCTTCAGAATGGTATGCTCTGAATATTGGCAATGGTATTAGACAATTTTGTGAAACCCTCAAAAGATGGACCTCTCTTCCACTTTCTATCTCCGGTAAAATAAATTTACTTAAGATGATAGCACTCCCAAGGTTATTATATCTTTTTCAGAACATTCCTCTTCTAACTAGGAAACATGAGATTAAGATATCTAATCAGGCAATTAAGGAATATATATGGACGAACAGTAGGCCTAGACTTAGCTATCAAAAATTAGTACTTAAAAAAGAATATCTGGGCCTGGGTCTCCCTAATTTAATAATATACAACCTTGTGGCAGTGACAAAGATTGCTCTAGACTGGCTCTTGGAGAGTAATCATTTTACCTTACCAGAGATAGAAAATGGTTTGATAAAACCTTTATACTTAAAAAATATTCTCCATCTAGAGGTTAAAAATCTCCCACCATATGTCAAAAGAATAGATCTGCTTAGGGACACAGTTGTAGCTTGGCACAGAACATGTAAATATTTAGGTATATATTCCTATGCAACACGTTATTTATCTATCAAAGGAAATTCAGAATTCAAACAGGGTCTCTCCTCTAAAATATTTTCAGTCTGGCAAGAAAAGGTATTATCTAACGTTATTAAATTAACAAAAAATAAACAGGGTATAATTCAGGTTGAAGATTTCGAAATAATTAAAAATAAATATCTTCTCTCAGAGAAACATTTTTTCTCGTTTTTACAAATCAGGCATTATTGCCTCAAATTAATACAATTACAAGGGAATAATTGGGATCTCTTACCACTAGTTCCGGTAATTAATCTTATTAAAAGTGGCAAATATTCAATATCTTTGTTATACAATCTAATAAATAATGTAAACTATAAACAATATATTGAAACTGGAACTGCAAAATGGAGGGAATTGTATTTTCCAAATCTAACCACGCAATTAATATTAAAAAGCGTGGAGAGAGTGGAGGAAGCATCATTAGCTATCCCTATGCGTGAACAGCATGTAAAGTTAATGTGGATGGTGTATATCACACCTGAGAAGATTGCCAAATGGGGTGGTATGGGGGAAGGAACGTTGTGTACCAAATGTAGACAACCAAAGACAAATTTGATTCATAGCTTTTGGCTTTGCACTAAGATACAAAGATTCTGGGGAAAGATAAATTATTGGTTGAGCAAAGTTTATCAAACTCAAATGCTCTTACAACCAGAACAGATCTTTTTTTTCCACTATAAAAAAGAACAGTTGCAAAATCGCAAATTCATAACGATGGTAATTTTGCTAGCAAGGAATCTTATATTAAAAGGATGGAAACAGGTTAAATCACCCTCCTTTGGGAATCTTGGGGAAATTATTCATCACTAATTTCTTATAGAATTACAAGATACTTTATACCTCATTGACATTAATACAACACGTTTTTTTAGTATATGGGAGAACTGGATTAAAACTAGGGAGATTGAAGAGCAGAAGAAAATAATTGGAAATTTAAAAAAAAAAACAGTTTATATGGAAAATTGTAGGTTGAGAGGGGAATGGCTTTTTGAAGAGCCTGACTAGACTAGATCACAGAGAGGGGGGAAAGAGGAGAGAAAAGTCCTTTTTTTTTTTTTTTTTTTTTTTCTCCTCTTATTGTTGTTGTGCTTTGTTTTCTTTTGTTTTGTTTTGTTGGGGGGGGGAGATTTAGTTATTTTTATGTGTTTCAAGATGTTATAAATTCAAACTGATTGTCTCTTATATAGAACTTAGGGGGAAAGGTATCAATATAGATAGATAGATTTGTCTTGTTGATTCTGTGGTTTAAAAGGAGAAAGGAGAAGAGGTTTGTTAGTTTTTTCTTTTTTTCTTTCTTTCTTCTTGATAATAGAGAGGGGAAAAGGTATACCTTCTTATATTATTGTGATTGTTATGTTTCATTGACAGGTATTCTTCCTATAAGATTTAATTTTTCTGTGGTCAAGGTAGAGCAAATATATATTTTATTAAATATTAGTTGAAACAAAAAGTATAGATTATGAAAATGTTATATTATGACCTTGTTAAAAATCTGGAAAGATTGATTGTTTAGAACTGTATTTGATGTATAAAATCAATAAACCTTTTGAAAAAAAAAATCAAAGGGGCTTAAAAAAAAGTATTCACATATGTAAGGAAAAATTAAAACATTCTATTTCAAGTGACTAAGGCTTCCATTATGCGGTATCGCTGGGCTTTGCACCGCGTGATGCAGGTCGAGGTCGGATTTGGGGTTAATAAATTATAGCAGGTAAAATTGATCATTTTGGAATAAATGAAAGGAAGAAAAATTAGGGTAGCTGGCCCTTTAAATGCCTTAGAAGTGTTAATAATGTACCACTATGTGCAGATCGTGGTCGGATTGGGGTAAAATGTATTTGGGATTATATTATAGAAGAGAAAAATAGGAGAGTTGGACCAAATTGTTATTGTTCAGAATTCAGTTCATACATAACGTCAGTAAAATGTTTCTGTATTTAAATAACAAATTAATTCAAATACCGCCACTTCATCAAGTCAGTGCCAACTCACATGTAACCAATTTCTGCTCTTTAATTAAAGACTGTAGCCTGTACAATGCAGGCTTCCAAAAATTAAGAAGTATATATGTGCATTAAAATCAATGACAAGAGGCATTAACTTCTTGAAGGAAATAGTGAAAACTTCTTAGCCTACATATAAATAATCTCTATTTTAACTAAAGTGACATCCTGTAATTAACGTTACTATATTTTCTAATACAGTGAGGTACAAAATCATAGTGTTCAAATTGAAAACAGGTGTCAGAAATGATCTGCTTTATACAACATACTGCGGTATAACAATTTTCAGTACAAACCTTGCAAAGCCTCATGGGTATGCAAATGAACACTGACTCTAGTCACAAAACATAAATACCTTGGTAGAAGCTATGAGGGCAGCGGAGACATTATATATATTACAGTTACCCCAAGACAACACAATAGCCAAGTCAGAGGGCAATACAGAGAAAGGGGCAACTAGTGTCAGATATAGGAGTCGTGCTCATCAACCAGAGGATAAAATCACAGGGACAAGAGGCTGATTACAGTGAGAACCAATAAATAAATGTCAAATATCATGCGTTCAAAGCAAAGATGATATGCAGATGTATTTTATTCTAGTTGCTTAAATAGTGCAGAAATAAAAATTATAAATCCCCCAAACGTAATGGATGTGATGACGCCATTAATCTAACTTGATTATCGTGAGAACGTTAGCTCTTCTCTTAGCTGGGGCCAGTGATTAAAACGATTACATTAACATTACCATCAGACCAGGCAGTGACAGACTCTTACAGGTGAAAAAATAAAAAAATTCCTAAACGTTGAGCAATAAATATCTTTTACATTTTCTACTTGTCTAAATTATTCAAGTTCTTTTAGTGCGCAATCATTTATCTATTATTAACTCATATGAGTAGCTCTACTATGTAGAGCCTCAAAAAATTATTGAAAACTCATAATTGTTCCTCTCCACGGAAATCTTTAGTAAAAGGCGAAAGATTTATTCGATCTGAAGAGAAACCAGAGTATACTCAAGCAAATAATAAATATAAGTGGAGTTTAGAGTAACTCCTATAAAGCCTAAAGTGGAAAAATAGATTTTACATTCCTTATTATGAAATATGTACAATTACGTTATATTGACAAATAATCAAGTATTTACAACATTTATTTAGGTTGTTTTGAAGAAAATTAATAAAACATAAGCACATTATAAAACTATTTTGCAATGCACCATGGGTATGCAAATGAGAACATTGTCAGGTTACTTTTGCGCTCACATAGATGTTAGTTCATTTTATTTCTTTAGAATTTTTTTTGGGAGGGGGTATTTTCGTTTCTGTGCACTTCAACAAAACTCACACTTGTGTTGGTATTTTCATGGGCTTTTAATGCTGCCAGTTATTCTTAAATTAGAAAGAACAAAAATGATTAGGATAAATAAGGTATTAAAATTACACATCCCTGAGAAATTCATATAAATTATAAAATGTCAAATATGTTTCAGGGGACCAACTTTTATCATTCATATTCTCTTATAATTTCTCCTAAAAGTTCTCCTGAGAAATAATTCCCCTATTTATCATTCAAAACAACGCCTAAAATTGGGCAAGTTCGAACTGTAAAATTCTCCTACTCTGTTCTCACTCTCCTTGGAGAACATGTTCAACGAAATGGTTAAATTAGATCTTTTTTTAGTTGCATTTTATATAGTTCTACTTACAAATGTATCATTTATATTCTCCTGCGCAGTACTGAATTTTAAATCTATTCTTTACCAGTTGTAGAAGCAGTTACACACAAAAGGGCTCTACAAGGTGCAAATATTATATATAACAAAGCCCAATAACAATGGTTATAGGAGCACAATAATAATGTATGATGGAGTGAAAAAATATATACAGTATAATGGAGCACCAAAATAATGTATATCAGAGCACAAACATGATATCTATTGGGGCATAAAAATAAGATATAAAAAAGGGCTACAATTGAAGCACAAAAACAATAAAAATCTATTTTCTTATATGAAAGTTTGCTAAAGAGGGGCATTAACAAAGCTACTAGGAAGTCTGTATAAAGATTTCTATTGGTTTATATGGTTTATATATGACTGACATGGAGAATAGTTGCTTATTTTTAGTGATAAATAAGGAGAAGATACTAATCCGACTGGAGAAATTTATCATTAGTTCTCAGCTCTCCTATGAAGAAAAAACTTTTTTATAATAAATACGGGCACACATGTGCGTCTCTACTAAGGAGAGCAGCGGAGAACTGATAGAATAGAAAAGATATTTCCCCAAATGATTAATAAATCAAGCCCTAAAGATGCTGTCACTTTTCTGTTACTTTATGTTTTGATTATTTAAGTTGTCTATATATTACCTAGCTACCTTCTTTAAAATCCACAAACACAAAGCAAAAAAAATTATTAACATTAAATAAGCAACTTGCCAAATTTATGAGACCACAAATCTGATGCATTTCCATTCAACTTTTTATGCAGCAGTTTGTCCAGAACATTATTCCAATGCACTGATGCAGATTCTAAGCAACCCCTAAAGCAAGGCAAAAAATAATACAAATCCAGAGCCTCAGATTAATCCCAACAATCTTGTATTACGTCAGCTATGTTCCTAAAACCACCAGAAACAAATCATATTTTTTCTTTAAAAAATGTGGATGAGAAATAATTTCCATATTTATCATTCAAAAATGTGCCTTTAAAGGGACAAGTTTGACTGTAAATTTCACTTCTCTGTTCCCATTCTCCTTAACCCCTTAATGACCACAGCACTTTTCCATTTGTTGACCGTTTGGGACCAAGGCTATTTTTACATTTCTGCGGTGTTTGTGTTTAGCTGTAATTTTCCTCTTACTCATTTACTGTACCCACACGTATTATATACCGTTTTTCTCGCCATTAAATGGACTTTCTAAAGATACCATTATTTTCATCATATCTTATAATTTACTATTAAAAAAAATATAAAATAAGAGGAAAAAATGGAAAAAAAACAATTTTTTCAAACTTTGACCCCCAAAATCTGTTGCACATCTACAACCACCAAAAAACACCCATGCTAAATATTTTCTAAATTTTGTCCTGAGTTTAGAAATACCGAATGTTTACGTCTTCTTTGCTTTTTTGCAAGTTATAGGGCACTAAATAAAAGTAGAAAAAATGGGGTTTATTTAGCAGCGCTAAAAAAAGCTAGGAAATGATGATACCAATCTAATTTATGTTTTATACAATCTATTTTATTTAAAAATTCTTATAACACATAAAAACAACAGCAAATGCTTTTCCTAATTAATAAAGGGACGTCTCCCTTATACAACACTTATAAAAACAGACTAGAACCATATAATCCTAGAATTTCAGGTATAAAGGAATTAATTCTATAGATAACATATGGCAAGCAACAAATTTCTAAGATAAATGGTGAATTAAATATTTAAAAGGCACAAATGTATCAATCCTAATAGCTTTACAGTTCTTCAGTAACAAATTCAGTTATAAAGTTACACAGTTACTTTCCTTGGACATATAATTGGCTCAGGTGTGCTGGATAGTTAAAAAGGCAAAAAACAGCCAATATTCTGATTTAGGTGCCAAAGCAATCGTGGTTAATGGAAATGGTTAATTTAACAGATGAATACCTTGATGTCTTTAAAGTTCAGTTTGCGTGTTTTAAAAAACGTAGTGCAAATTAGTGTAGAGGTACCTTAATCTGTCCTGGTTGCAACCGCTGATTATCTTCACTGTGAGGGATTCACAGACTGTTTGTTCCTGGTGCTTCTGATAAGTCACCTGACCTTCTCTTTGATTCAGAGGTCAGGGGTGATGATCCGTTCTGGTGATGTAGTTATCCTTTTTTTTGTTTTCCTTTCTTCTTATAGCCCAAATATTGTTTTCATCTGGGTTCCCTCAGACTTCTTAAGGTTTGAAGAAATCTTTGGTCAGTGTTTAGCAGTAACACCGTATTCCCTGAAGTTACCAAAGGTAGATTTTAACTTGCAGGGTCAGGAGAAAAGTTTAAAGTTGCAGGGTCACACAGCTTTGTGACAGTAGTAAATGAAGTTTAGTAGAGTGTAGCAGGTCCCATTCAACGCGTTTCACCCTTCTGGGCTTTATCAAGAATCTTTGCTGTTGTTTTTATGTGTTATAAGAATTTTTAAATAAAATAGATTGTATAAAACATAAATTAGATTGGTATCATCATTTCCTAGCTTTTTTTAGCGCTGCTAAATAAACCCCATTTTTTCTTCTTATCCACCATTTAGTTCTCTTTGAGGGAAGAACTTTTTTAGCAGCAGGAATCCACCTTTAGGCGCTCCTATCACACTACAACTAAATAAAAGTAGCACTTTGCTATTTCCAAACCACTTTTTTTTCAAAATTAGCGCTAGTTACATTGGGACACTGATATCTTTCAGGAATCCCTGAATATCCCTTGACATGTATATATATATATATTTTTAGAAGACATCCCAAAGTATTGATCTAGGCCCATTTTGGTATATTTCATGCCACCATTTCACCGCCAAATGCGATCAAATAAAAAAAAATGTTCACTTTTTCACAAATTTTTTCACAAACTTTAGGTTTCTCACTGAAATTATTTACAAACAGCTTGTGCAATTATTGCACAAATGGTTTTAAATGCTTCTCTGGGATCCCCTTTGTTCAGAAATAGCAGACATATATGGCTTTTACGTTGCTTTTTGGTAATTCGAAGGCCGCTAAATGCCACTGCGCACCACACGTGTATTATGCGCAGCAGTGAAGGGGTTAATTAGGGAGCATGTAGGGAGCTTGTAGGGTTAATTTTAGCTTTAGTGTAGTGTAGTAAACAACCCCAAGTATTGATCTAGGCCCATTTTGGTATATTTCATGCCACCATTTCACCGCCAAATGCGATCAAATTAAAAAAAAACTTTAAATATTTCACAATTTTAGGTTTCTCACTGAAATTATTTATAAACAGCTTGTGCAATTATGGCACAAATGGTTGTAAATGCTTCTCTGGGATCTCCTTTGTTCAGAAATAGCAGACATATATGGCTTTGGCGTTGCTTTTTGGTAGTTAGAAGGTCGCTAAATGCCGCTTCGCATCACACGTATATTATGTCTAGCAGTGAAGGAGTTAATTAGGTAGCTTGTAGGGAGCTTGCAGGGTTAATTTTAGCTTTAGTGTAGAGATCAACCTCCCACTAGACACATCCCACCCCCTGATCCCTCCCAAACAGCTCCCTTCCCTCCCCCACCTGACAATTGTCCCCGCCATCTTAAGTACTGGCAGAAAGTCTGCCAGTACTAAAATAAAAGTTTTTTGGGGGGGTTTTAGTTTAAAAAAAAAATAAAAATCCTTCTGCTGTGTAGGACCCCCCTTAGCCCCCATCTCCCTGATCCCCCCCCAAACAGCTCTTTAACCCCCCCCCCCCCTCTGCCTTTATTGTGCAGCATATTGGGTACTGGCAGCTGTCTGCCAGTACCCAGTTTGAAAAATAATAATGCATTTTAATTTTTTTATTTTATTAAATATGTTCTTTATTTCTGTAGTGTAGCTGCCCCCCTCCCTCAACATTCAACCCCCCACCCTCTCCCAGATGCCTTGATGTTAAAATCCCACCCTCCCCAGTCCTCTCTCCCACCCTCCAGATCTACAGCATATTGATGCTGAAACAGATCTCTCGTGCACGCGTGCCCGTGCACGCGCACGCACCCGCACAAGATCCCTCCCCCCTCCTCCACCAATGACTGCCCACCCGCCTCCCTGGATGAGCTCCCACCCACCAACGATAACGGCCATCGATAGCCGATGCAGAGAATATTGAGGCATCACTGCAATAACATGAAAGCAGCTGGAAGCTATCAGGATCGCTTCCACTGCTTTCAAAGACCAACGACGTATGGGGTACGTCCTTGGTCATTAACTGCATTTTTTTGCAGGACGTACCCCATACGTCGTTGGTCGTTAAGGGGTTAAAGGGACAGTCTACCCTAAAATTGTTATTGTTTAAAAAGATAGATAATGCATTTACTACCCATTCCTCAGCTTTGTACAACGAACACTGTTATATTAATATACTTTATAACTTTTAACTCCTTTACGGCCAAGGACTTGTTCCTCTGGTGTTTGAAGCACTGGAAGCAATCATGGTATTGCAGCGTTACCTCGATATTGAGGATGTTAAAGAAGGTGGCTAGGTATATATAGATAACTTAAATAATCAAAACGTTTTTTTCTCGCCATTTAATGGCGAGAAAAACGGTGTATAATATGTGTGGGTACAGTAAATGAGTAAGAGGAAAATTACAGCTAAACACAAACACCGCAGAAATTTAAAAATAGCCCTGGTCCCAAATGGTCAACAAATGGAAAAGTTCTCTGGTCACTAAGGGGTTAAACTTCTAAATGTCTGCCTGTTTATAACACAACAGAGAGCTTCTCATAATCTCTTTTATTTGCTTTTCACAACAGGAGACTGCTAGTTTGTGTGGGCCATATAGATAACTTTGTGCTCAACCCTGTGGAGTTGTGCAGGACACAGCACTAATGCAAGTTAATAGGTAACACATTTTAAAAACGTAATGTGATCAGTGGTGCAGTCTGCAGAGGCTTAGATACAAGGTAATCACAGAGGTAAAAAGTATATTAATATAACCGTGTTGGCTGCACAAAACTGGGGAATGGGTAATAAAGGGATTATCTATATTTTTAAACAATAACATTTTTGAGTTGACTGCCCCTCTAACAAGCATTAACTCCTCAAGAACCGAGAATTGCAGTGAAAAAAAACATTTTGAAACAGCTTGCAATTTTAATTTGATTCTCTTCTCCTTTTCTACAAAGAATATTACGAGAATAAAGGAAATTAAATAATACAAATATTGGACATTAATTTATAATTTACTGCTTTAATTAACTCAATAAAATAAATCTCACGTGCACAGCATATCACTTTATTGATATAATTTGCTATATAATATATTCTGTACAGCACTGCAGTAGACTATGTAAACTACTCTAAACTTAATTTACTAATTGTTTTTCACACAATAATTAGCCAAACTACATGAGTAGCAGGCTTTCAAAAATTTTTAAGACTCTTAGAGAGTCCACAGTTCATTCATTACTTTTATTTGTTCAAGTTTCAGGATCTGTCCTAGGTGTGAGCAGGGACATTTAAACTAAGAGTGAGAAGTGGGAAACTTCATATTAAGTAGTTTTTATATAAATAGGAAAATAATATAATTGTGTACGAAATGTAATATGACTTTTAAAACAATTAGTGTATAAATAAATACTTTCTCTTTATTTTTATTTTATAAATACAGCAAAGCATTGTGGTTATGTAAATGAACCTTACACGACCAGTCAGCTCTGTACAGAAGCTGACAGTTTAGTTGCAATTCAGCGCTGTGAGATGCGCTTTTGTATTGTTACTTCCATGCGAGTCTGTGCTAGTTACAGGGATTAGGGGCATAGTGATATTGAATATGTACAGTAAATTCAGTTACCAATCACTATTTGGACAATTTTACTTCATATTAGGAGAGAAAATTTAACAGTACACTGTGCCTTTAACAAGCTTTATCCCTTTCGTTAACGATATTTATAAGAAATTATTTTTCTATCAATTTGTACTAGAAGCTCTAAATGTAGAACCTCAAAAATTATTAATTCATATTTGAACTTTCCATGAAAATCTTTGATAAAATGTGAAAGATTTATTAGGTTTGAAGAGAAACTGGTCTATGCTCATCTAATATCTAAATATAAGTGGAGTTTACTGTAACTTCTCTAAAGCCTAAAGTACATTTATTAGTATGAAATATGTACAATTATGTTAAATTGACAAATAATCAAGTTGGTTCATTTATTTAAGTTGAAAAGAGCATAAATAAAACAGAAACACGTTATAAAACTATTTTGCAATGCACCATGGGTATGCAAATGAGAACATTGTCAGCTTATTCCTGCGCTCACATAGAAGTTAGTTCATTTTATTGGGAGGGGGAGGGAGTATTTTCGTTGTGCACTTCAACAAAACTCAGACTTGTGTTGGTATTTTCATGGGCTTTTAATGCTGCCAGTTATTCTTAAACTAGAAAGAACAAAAATGATTAGGATAAATAAGGTATTAAAATTACACATCCCTGAGAAATTCATACATACTAAATTATAAAATGACAAATATGTTTCAGGGTGACCAACTGCAAGGGACTATACGTTAAAGATGCTGTCACTTTTCTGTTACTTTATGGATTTTAAAGAAGATGGTTAGTTATATATAGATAACTTAAATAATCAAAACGTACAGTAAAAAAATATTAACATTAACCCCTTAAGGACCACAGCACTTTTCCATTTGACCGTTTGCGACCAAGGCTATTTTTGCATTTCTGCGGTGTTTGTGTTTAGCTGTAATTTTCCTCTTACTCATTTACTGTACCCATACATATTATATACTGTTTTTCTCGCCATTACATTGACTTTCTAAAGATACCATTATTTTCATCATATCTTATAATTTACTATCATTTTTTTTTATAAAATATGAAAAAAATGGAAAAAAATACATATATGGCTTTGGTGTTGCTTTTTGGTAATTAGAAGGCCGCTAAATGCAGTTAAGCACCACACGTTTATTATGCCCAGCAGTGAAGGGGTTAATTATGGAGCTTGTAGGGAGCATGCAGGGTTAATTTAGCTTTAGTGTAGTGTAGCAGAGAGCCCCAAGTATTGATCTAGGCCCATTTTGGTATATTTCATGCCACCATTTCACCGCCAAATGCGATCAAATAAAAATAATGTTCACTTTTTGACAAACTTTAGGTTTCACACTGAAATTATTTACAAACAGCTTGTGCAATTATGGCACAAATGGTTGTAAATGCTTCTCTGGGATCCCCTTTGTTCAGAAACAGCAGACATTTATGGCTTTGGCATTTTATTTGGTAATTAGAAGGCTGCTAAATGCCGCTGCGCACCAAACTTTTATTATACCCAGCAGTGAAGGGGTTAATTAGGTAGTTTGACGGGAGCTTGTAGGGTTAATTTTAGCTTTAGTGTAGAGATCAGCCTCCCACCTGACACACCCCACCCACTGATCCCTCCCAAACAGCTCTCTTCCCTCCCCCACCCAACAATTGTCCCCGCCATCTTAAGTACTGCAGAACTTCTGCCAGTACCAAAATAAAAGCCTTTTTAAAAAAAAAAAAAAAAAAAAATATTTATTCAGCTGTGATGGCCCCCCCTTAGCTCCCAACCTCCCTGATCCCCCCAAACAGCTCTCTAACCCTCCCCCCCCCCCCGCTACCTATTTGCCGCCATCTTGGGTACTGACAGCTGTCTGCCAGTACCCAGTTTGCCCCCCAAAAAAGTTTTTTTATTTTTTTTATAAAATATACATTTTCCTGTAGTGTAGCTGCCCCCGCTCAATACCCCCTCCCAGATCCTTTGAACATTATTTTTTTCTTCCCTCCCTGTCCCTCCATCCAATTCAGGTAACATTGGTGTTAGTAGTTGTGCGCGCGCCCCTGCACACTCCTGGCACCTGGCGTGCACATTGCACATACAGGAACCGGATGCCGGATAGCAATGGGCGGCCCACCCGCCTCCCTGCTAAGGCTCCCACCCACCAACGATCGGCACCATTGCTACCAGTGCAGAGAGGGCCACAGAGTGGCTCTCTGCATTGTATGCTTGAAAAAGGGTATTGCAGGATGCCTCAATATTGAGGCATCACTGCAATACCCTGAGAGCTGTTGGAAGCGATCGCAATCACTTCCAGCGCTCAATTAGACCAAGGACGTACCAGGCACGTCCATTGTCACTAACTGACAGTTTTTGCAGGACGTACCTGGTACGTCCTTGGTCATTAAGGGATTAAATAAGCAACATGCCCAATTTATGAGACCACAAATCTGATGCATTTCTATGCAACTTTTTATGCATCAGTTTGTCCAGAACATTATTCCAATGCACTGATGCAGATTCTAAGCAACCCCTAAAGCAAGGCAACAAAATAATACAAATCCAGAGCATCAGATTAATCACAACAATCTTGTATTATGTCAGCTATGTTCCTAAAACCACCAGAAACAAATCGTATTTTTTCTTTAAAAAATGTGGATGAGAAATAATTTCCCTATTATTCAAAAATGTGTCTTTAAGAGGACAAGTTTGACTGTAAATTTCTCTTCTCTGTTCCCATTCTCCTTAAAGGGACAGTCTACACTAAAATTGTTATTGTTTAAAAAGATAGATAACACCTTTACTACCCATTCCCCAGCTTTGCTCAACCAACATTGTTATATTAATATACTTTATAACCTTTAACAGCCTTTTTTTTTTTTTGAAGCGCTGCAGACTTTGTAGCCCTCTCTGCATCGATCATTGGTGCGTGAGAGCAGCAGCAGGAAGGTGGGTGGGCAGCCCATTGGCGTTTTATTTCCTATTTATGCGCGCGGGGGGGGGGGCGTGCATGCATGCGCGCACCACATTTCCATTAGATGCAATTAAATGCATGAGAAGGAGGGAGTGGGAGAAGGAATCCAATGTTGGGCAAGGTATCTGGGAGGGGAGGTAGGGTATTGGGGGGCAGCTACACTACAGAATATTGGGGATTTATGTATTTATTTAAAAAAGGCATATTTTTTTAGGGTTAGAGAGCTGTTGGGGGGGTCATGGAGGTTGGGGGCTAGGGGGGATCCAACACTACAGAAAAACTGTATATATATATATATATATATATATATAGCCTTTTATTTGCAGACTTTTTGCCAGTACTTAAAGGGACACTGAACCCAAATTTTTCTTTTGTGATTCAGATAGAGCATGCAATTTTAAGCAACTTTCTAATTTACTCCTTTTATCAATTTGTCTTCGTTCTCTTGCTTTTTTATTTGAAAAATAATGCATCTAAGCTTTTTTTTGGTTCAGAACTCCGGACAGCACTTTTTATTGGTGGATTAATTTATCCACCAATCAGCAAGAACAACCCAGACCGGCATCTAAACTCACATTCTTGCATTTCAAATAAAGATACCAAGAGAATGAAGAAAATTTGATAATAGGAGTAAATTAGAAAGTTGCTTAAAATGTCATGCTCTATCTGAATCACAAAAGAATAATTTTGGGTTCAGTGTCCCTTTAATTACTCGCAGAAAGTCTGCAAATAAAAGGATATATATATATATATATATATATATATATATAGTTATTCTGTAGTGTTGGATCCCCCTAGCCCCCAAACTCCCTGACCCCCCCAACAGCTCTCTAACCCTAAAAAAATATGCCCTTTTTAAATAAATACATAAAATCCCCAATTTGATCACTTATTAGGGTGATCATATTGCCGCTTGAAAAATACATGAAAAATACATTTGTCAGGGTTCTTATACAAAGCATATCTTTAAACAGCCCTGACATATATATATTTCATATGTGTCTCTTTTTAAAGTGACAATATGATCACCCTATCCCTAATTAACCCTTTCACTGCTGGGCACAATACACATTTGATGCACAGCGGCATTTAGCGGCCTTCTAATTACTAAAAAGCAATGCAAAAGCCATATAAGTCTGCTATTTCTGAGCAAAGGGGGTCCCAGAGAAACATTCACAACCATTTGTGCCATAATTGCACAACCTGTTTGTTAATAATTTCAGTGAGAAACCTAAAATTGCAAAAAAGTGAGCGTTTTTTTTTTTATTTGATTGTATTTGGCGGTGAAATGGTTGCATGAAATATACCAAAATGGGCCTAGATCAATACTTTGGGTTGTCTACCAAAAAAAATGGTTTGGAAATAGCAAAGTGCTACTTGTCAAAATTAAACTTTCATGATTCAGATAGAGCATGCAATTTTAAAAAAACTTTCCAATTTACTTTCATTAACAAAATGTGCACAGTCTTTTTATAGTTAAATGTTTTGAGTCACCAGCTCCTACTGAGCATGTGCAAGAATTCACAGAATAAACGTGTATGCATTTGTTTGGCTGTCACATGGTACATGTATGCATTTGTGATTGGCTGATGGCTGTCACATGGTACAGGGGGAAGTGGAAATAGACATAACTAAAAACTGTAAGAAAAAAAAGTTCAGACTAAGTGCTATTGCATTGTCTTGTTATCTTGCATTTGTTGATTATGCAAATCTACTGTGTTGACTGGTCCATTAAGCCTCTTCTACAAAGAATATTAAGAAAACAAAGCAAAGTAAATAATACTAATATCGGAAATTAGTTTGCATAATATTTTATTGACATATTTCACTGTATATTAACCTTTTAACGCCGTTATGCCGTTCTATTCCGTCATAATTACACTGGGCTTTAAAGCCGTTATGACGGAATAGAACGTCATAACAAACGGCTGTCCTGAAGCCTTCTGTGCTTCTAGGACTTGATCGCTGTCTGGAGGGCGTTCCTAGGGTTGTAGGGACGCCCCCCAGATGCGATCCAATAATTGAAATCTCGCGATCGTATGCACGATCGCGTAGTTTCAATTTGTCTACATCGGAACAGGTGTTCCAATGTAGGCACTTTCACCCTGTCACTAAAGGGTTAAAGCCTATATAGCAATCCAGAAGACATAACAAGCAACAAAAGTCTTCTTAACCTTTTAATGCCGTTCTATTCCGTCATTAGAGCCGTTATGACAGAATAGAACGTCATAACAAATGGCTGTCCTGAAGCTTTCTGTGCTTCCTGGATTTGAACGCAGTCTGGAAGGCATTCCTAAGGACACCCCCTAATCCTGATCCAATGATAGAAACCTCACAATAGTGTTATTTCAATTTATCTATAACAGAAAAACAGTTGTTCTGATGTAGATACATTAAACCTGACAGGAGATAATTAACTCTAATCTATATTAGGTTTTTACCATTTTTTTTTCAACAACATTATTAGCCAAACTAGCATGAGTAGCAGGCCTTCAAAAATTGTTTTAACTCATAATGAGTCCACGTATTCATCAATTACTTGTTAAGGTTTATAATTCAGGATCTATCCTTGGTGTGAGCAAGGGCTTTTCTATTGAGAGTGAGGAGTGAGAAACTTCATATTGAGTAGTTGTGTAAATAAAATGGGAAAATAATATCATGTACAAAATGTAAATATGTATAACTGTAAAAACAATTAGTGTATAATTTTTTTATTTTTTTTTAAGTAAACATTATAATGCATTATGGTTATGCAAATTAATCTTATATGACAACTGTCCAAATAGTCCCAATTCCTCCTCTTTCTTTTTGCTGCTTGTGCAGATAAGTACATTCTATATTTCTTTTGTTAACAATATTTGTATTTCACTAAGTATTGTTTTTTTCTTACCGGTTGGATAATATATTTCACTTACATACGTTTCCTTTCCTTTCTTCCCTTCATTTTTATCATCGTTTAATAAAATGTTTTTAATTTTCTTCATACTTTAGTTTTTATTTATGTATTGATGTTGCAGTCCTGTTACCGCTTGTGTTGCTTCCTAATTTGGGGTTTTACAGGTCCCTTTGTTTCCTAGGCTGCTTTCGGGGTCAGCTGTTTTTCTCCTGGTATTCACTCGACACGCCCCCTTTTCCTTCTCGCCCATATTTCCCGCCCTCAAACTTACCTCAGAGCTAACGCACAGTCCTTTCAGTTATCTCTGCCTCCTGAGCTGTTTGTTTGTAGACAATGTTGTGTTGAAATCTGCGACCCGACAGAATGTGCGACCGTGACGTCACCACATTTCTGAACATACACGCGACTGGTTGACCGCCAATCACCTGCTAGAGACACTTCCTCTCCAGGCTATGCCCCGCCCCTCCTCCCCGGGACCATACCAAGAACGCTGAATGCTCAGAGGGAGAGACTTGATACCCATTAGAATATGGTGTACAAACTACTATTGTCACTACAGACTTACGTGCTGTCTGACTAGTGTTACTGTGGTCTCAAACTGTGGTTTATAAATGTCACTAATACTAAACACATTGACTAACACTAACAGTATGTAGCATGCAGATATGACACGAGTCATGGGGTAATGCCATGTTCAAATTTAAAATTATTTCAGTTTCAATAACTTCCAAACTATTTTCTATTGCTCTCTACAGTCATTTCAACTTTACTTTTATTATGATAAATTCCACAGGTAACTGTCTGACGTGGCTCTGACTTTGATGCTTCGGGTCTGTTTGATAATTACACTGTGCGCAAAACGCAAGTTAGTAATGTTGCACCTCATGCATCCTAGTTGATGAGATATTAGTCCAATTTTTAATGTTATTAGGAACAGTGGTGTACAGATTCTGCGACCCGTCTGTCGCATGCACACTTTCTGGTTTCAAAATCCAAAGACAGACAGCTGTTCCGTCTGATTTTGCAACCAGTCAGGTGTGCGCTCAGGAATGTGGTGATGTCACGGTCGCACATTCCATCAGGTCGCACATTTCAACATGACACTGGTTACATCTGCTACATTGTAAGGAAATTACCTTTTGTTTTTGCGCATTTATTATTACCCTGTAATTTTTTTGTTCTCCACTAAGTGTCCCCATTTGTTCATTTCTTTTGCAGGTTGGATATTATATTTCCCATACATCATTTTATCCCTAACAAATTTCAAGTTATTCAGATTGTTAATTTACCTCAATTATTTTAATGTATCCTTATTATTCAATTGTGTCCCTGTTATTATTATATTTGTTATTAATTCATTATGTCTCAATCAGACAATATGGAAATTTCTGTTAATACCTTGAATGATAAATTGTCTAATTTTATATCCCAAGTGGATAATAAAATTAACTCCCTTATGGCAGTCATTAACCCTAACCCTTCTGCCCCTACAAAGTGCAAAACGAAATCTAAACATTTAACCCCTGTTTCTCCAAAACAATTACATTTAAGAGCGTCTAGTCTGTCTCATCCAGACTTTCCTCCTCACTTTCTGTAAATTGCAGATAATCCTTCTGCTGGCCTGCAGATTACCCTAGGCATCAGAACTACGTGAGGTCTGAATCTAAAAAAATATTCTCTTACATACGGCTCTTATGATCAGGGGTAAGAGAATATTTTTTCAGATTCTGACCTCACGCAATCTCTTTTAACCCTTTGAGTGCTAAGCACTTTCCCACCTGGGTGCTAAGCACATTTGAGGGTTTGTTAATTTTACATTAGGTGATTACTTTTCCAATGGTGGGTCTTGAGGGTCTATAGCTGCTTAGATGCCTGAGATACAGGCTTCTAAGCAGCATGCCCCCTTTCCCTATATTGTCCATTGTCTTTTTTAAATAAATTTGCGCGGTGACGTCATCACATCATTGCGCGTGACGTCACCATGCAAAGCGTAAAGCCCCAGCGATGCCTGTCACTCTACAGGCACGATCGCCGAGGTAGGGGCGGGTGGGAGCCCCCAGATCTCTCTCAAGGTGGGAGAGTGCTAGCGACGGCTCTGAGCCGTCGCTAGCACCTGAGTGAGAAACTCTGTGACGGCTCAGATCCGTCATTAGCACTCAAGGGGTTAAAGAGAGCAGTCGTCTCTGACCTTAATGCTCTTAAAGGGCCTTTTAATGACATTTCCTCCTCTGAGGAAGAATATTTTTCTGATAACGACCATTCCAACTACTCTGATGCTTTCTCCTCCGATTCTGACTTTGACGAATTTAGTCAAAATAAACGACGCAAAAATGCACATCTTAATATGCTTAAAAAAGAAAAGATTTTTCTAGATTCAATTAATCCCCTCACCAAACCTGATGAACTTCAGCATCCGCATTCTACTGAATGGTTTCCTTCTAAGGAAATTGCAGATCATATGGACCATTATTCGTGATTCCCTTAAAAAATCATCTAGGTCCAAACTTAAAGCCGAAATGCCCCAGACCATCCCTACCCAATAATTCAACCATTACGCCAGAAATTGACTCTGATATTTTAAAATTCCTTGGCACCCAGGGTTCCAACCTTAAAAAAAGGTTCTGACCGCCTCCTTAGTGCCTGTCATGATAAGCTTTTGGATACCAATGGTCCCATTGCAAAAATGTTTGATCTTACTTAAGAAGCTATTGCCTCTAATTCTTCCCTTGATCCTTTTGTGATGAGGGAATTTGTTTTAAGATCTGTTGCTTTTCTTGGCAACGCAAACAAGGCTATACTCGCGGAAAGGAGGAGAAACATCATTTGCAGATTAGAACCAAAATTATCTGATTTTGCCACCACCCAACACTCTACCGATTCTAACGGTTTATTATTTGGGGACATATACTTATTCAAAATGAATAATTATGCAAAAACTTCCAATACCTTATCCAAAACCAAATCTACTATAAAAAAGACGCTTTATACACAGTCAAGTGTTTTTGAGAAGGCCGGGAGAAGAAGGGGCTGTTTTCCCGGCCGGTCCAGCTATAATGCATACAACTCTAGGTCCCAATATTATTATTCTAACCAATAGCAAACCCAAGCACAAAATCCCACTTTCTTCCAATCAAGAGATCGATCTTGGCCATCAAGGTCCATCAGGGACAGAGGCCACTTCAGATTTAACCCAGGTAATTCCTCTTCTTCCCCCTTCTTTTCCCTTTTTTGCCCAACAAAATAGGTGGAAGATTTGATGTGTTTCTCCCAAATTGGTTATGATTACGGCTCACTAAGCCGAAACGCGTAAACCAAATGCTTTGCCTGCTACCACTTGCAGTTTGCTATGGTGCTTCCCCTTCGTTTTTAACCTATGTTTTCAATAAAGTTGGATTATCTTTTATAAAACCTGGAATCGGATCGTCTTTTTCTACTTGTATCTCCCAAATTGGCACCTTATTACCTCCAATTCCAACTCAAATTTCCCTTCCAACCCCTATTATATTTTCAAAACAAGGCAGATCCGCAATAGATTCAGAAATTTCATCTCTGCCTTTAAAACAAGCCATAGAATTGGTCCTCAGGGACGAGAACAGTTATATAAGCAATCTGTTCTTTGTCAAAAAGAAGAACGGTCTCTTCCGTCAGGTGATAATTCTCAGGACTTTGAATGCCTCAGTTTGTTACCAACACTTAAAAATGGAGGGTATCCATCTTCTGCGAGATTGTCTCCAGAATCGAGGTTGGTTCGCTTGGACCTAACTGCAGCTTACTTGACTGTTCCCATCCATCAGGATTTCATGAGATTTCTCAGTTTTTCCTGGAACAACATCCTTTGGCAATTCACCTGCCTTCCATTCGGCCTTTCCTCTGCCCCTTGGATATTTACCAAAATTCTGAAACCTGTCACAGCATGGCTCACATTCAGGCGGGTTTGTCTAATCATTTATCTAGACAATATCCTTTTAATGAATCAAGATCACTCTACCCTCCTAGCTCACCTCCACCTTACCACCTCTCTCCTAGAAAACTTAGGTTTCCTCATAAACAAAGAGAAGTAACTTCTCATTCCCTCTCAGAATCTTACTTTTCTGGGATTTCTAATAGACACCTTATCCTCTACCCTCAGTCTCAAACATAAAGAAAGAAATATCACTTGTTCTCAAGAAATCTTCTTTTTCCCCTGAGACTTTTAGCTCGTATTATTGGTCTCCTTTCTTCCTCCGTTCAGGAAATCTTTCCTGCCCCTGTCCCTTATCGGGCCCTTCAACGTTTAAAGATTAAGTATCTTCAAAAAGGATTCGCCTGTTCTCACCTGATTTCTCTCTTATTAAAAGCTCACCAGGAACTCAATTGGTGGCTTTGCAATATGGACGTCTGGAATAGCAGAGCTATTTTTGGAAATTCTCCGGATTTAGTTATAGAGGCAGATGCCAGCAACTTGGGTTAGGGTGCTCCTTGGGGTCTTCTTATTACCGGCGGCAAATGGACAAATGCGGAGAGAAGCCTTCATATCAAATTGCAAGAAACTTCTTGCTGGCTCTTTTGCAATAAGGAGTTTTGTTCGCAACTCTTCTCCTTTATCAGTTATTCTCTGCATGGACAACATTTCTGCCGTCATATATCTGAACTGCTTGGGCGGGAGCAATTCAAAATCCCTTTCAGACATCCCAAAATACTTTGTACATCACTGTCTGAGGAACAAGATCTCTATCCAGGCCGAACACATCCCTATCAAACTTTGCCGCAGATTGGGTATCTCTGCATCTTCAAGATTCCAGCAATTGGAAACTACTTCCAAAAGTTTTCCTTGCCCTTTGAGGGGTCCTTTTGTAATAGATCTTTTCTTTACCAGATTCAATTTCCAAATTAAACCATATTTCAGTTGGCCTCCAGATCCAGATGTCTCGTCAATAGATGCCTTTCTCCAATCCTGGCCGATTCAGAGAGAATATGCATTCCCTCCCTTTTCCATGATTCTGAGAACCCTGGCTCATGTTCGCAGGTGCAGGTCCCATATCTCCCTTCTCCTGATAACTCCCCTCTGGCCAACCCAATCTTGGTATCCCTCCCTCCCTCCCTCTTGGAACTTTCCTTTCTTTCCCCTCTCCTCACCAATTTTCTTTTGGACCCATCAGATCATCCTCATCCCCTCATTCAAGATGGATCCCTCAACCTTGTAGCTTGGGCAATTTCAGGGGCCCCTGGACCCTCGAAGGACTTTCAGAAAGATCTCAATCACTTCTCCAATAATCTTGGGCTCCAGGCACCAAAAAAGCATACTTTTCAGCCTGGTTTAGATGGTGTTCTCGAAGGAACTTGGATCCAGTTTGTGCCCCCTCTTCATGAAATAATTAATTATTTGTCTTCTCTTTTCGATAATGGATTTGCTTATCGTTCCATTAATCTTGCCCGTTCTGCTATCTCTACTAGCCATGATTTAATTAATGAATCTCCTATTGGTAAACACCCCCACTTTTGTTAATTATTTAAAGCCGTTAGGATTAAAAATCCTCCTTCTTCAAAATCAGAGCCCTGATGAAGCCCAGTACTTTCACGCTAAGGATTATGGATGAAACACATGTTGGAAACTAATGGATCACTCACAGAACCCAGTCTAAGAAGAATCAGCAATTTGTATATGCAGTGTGTGCGAATCAGCAAACCAATCATCCAGCAGCTTAGCAGCAAAGTTTGAGTGCAGCTAAGGCTGCATCATTTGTGCTGTTATGAGAAAAATACTGTGAACTTAATACAGCGCTTCACGGACAGCAGACACTCTGCACAGATATTCGAGTAAGAGATGCGGCGGTCTACCATTCTGTTGCCTTGAATTGTTGATAATTTCCCCTGAAGGATAAAAGGAAAGAAGAATTGGGCCACAATCCATATACAGACCAGAAGGGAAGTCAAGGTAATAGTATTGCATTTTGGAAACTATGTATTGATCTCTGCTGAAATACAAAAGAGTGTAACCATATAAACCCTCACCTCTTAATGGGGGAAGGCACACACGTAAGTCTCTCACAGCTGCATAATAATATTGTGGGACTGTTTGTTCTTTTTTCAACTGAAGTGTGCTTTAAAGTTGTTTTGCTTTGGGGGCGGAGCCTACAGCTGTTGTGGCAGGACGTGTTTGGAAGGAGCTCCTGGATTTTATTAACATTTCAAGGTTTATTATTCATGTTTGACCCACTATTTGGCTGGTTTAAGCATATACACCTAATACAACTTGAAGGGACTCCAGGACTATCTTACTTACAACGGCCCTACCTATGTTCCTCAGCTAATCACACAGTGTCTAGACACGAGGTCGTGAGGCCTCCTCTACAAGTCAGGTAGTGTGTGTGGTAAAAGCCACCGCGTTTATACCCCCCCCCCAGGTCACTGGGTTAACAAACCAGAGAGATTTACTCTGGATACAACTAAGAACCTCTTTTACCCGCCTAGTAATTCCTACAGGAGCTTAAACATGTGTGCTTCTTATATCATAGAGGAGCTACGTTATCTGCTGGATGGGGATCTTAGGGCTATCAATGAGACATTGAGCAAGCAACGCACACATGTAAGTTGCAGTACGTCAGAAAATGCCAACACATCCAAGCCTAGTTCTAACCAGCAGGGGGGAGGTGAAGTATTGGAGCCCGGTGCTTACCACTTACCCACATCAGAAGCGCCAACGACCCAGAGTCTGGCCTAGTATATCCTGCCATGGAGAGTGAGAGCGCTGAAGCCGGGAGATCGGAGTTAGTCGCAGGCCCCTTTACCCCCTCAGCCATGAATATCGGGGCTACGGAGACCCCAGACAGAGACACGGAACTAGGCTCACCCGTGGAGGACCCCCAGGAAGCGGCTGCACTGATGCAGACTCACATTGTTGAGTCGGGAGCTTCTCTCCAATTCCGGGCAGAAGTTTATCATCCAGCAGGATTTGATCACGAAAGTGCTGTTTGGCGTCTTCAAATAAGGTTTACTTGCCTCCCCCTTCAAACGCAGCTTATGGACACCAGGATATTGTTTGCTACGGGCATGCAGTTGATCGCCTCTGATGGGAGTGGGTTTACCTCTCTCCAACAACCTCCTACCTCTCTTACTTACCCACTGCTACATCGGAGCCCCATCAGACTGCCCAGATCGCACACAGTGGGAGACAATCAGCTGAAGAGCAGTAGCACCTGTGTTGGTCCTCCATTGTTAGAGACTCTGGGCGCTAGTCCTGTGGTGTTCTATGATTTGCCCTCTTTGCCGTCCAACAGGGTCGCCCTCGTAGAGTCCCTTAATCAGGTTGGGGTCTTTCTTGCTCACCTTGACCCTGTCTTCTCTGGAAGAACGGGTGTCGGCTAGACTGGCCCCTAAGGTAATACATCCGTGGAGCACCAGAGCCTGCCTGGTCAGTCTGGCTTATAGGCATTCAGTGAAGCTGCTGATGCTCCTCTCTTGTCTGAATGTTACTTATTTAAGCTCAACCAATTCGGTCATAAAAGGGTAAAATTGCTCAAGCTGCCTTGTTTTCCCTTTCTTAAAAAAAAAAAAAAAAAACATAAAATAAACCAATATTAACGGTTTCTTGTTAAAATGTTAGAGTTCATATTTATTATTACGGTAAACATGTTATAAAAATAGGACTTATCTACTCTCCCACATCCAAGATGTCCATTAATGAGCAGGATTGTCAATATCAACATTAAGACATTTAAACTGACTGCTTGTTGCATTCCCAATAGGGAAAATATTAACAAATAATCTATATAGTATTGTGTAGGCTCATGAGACATTGTATCTGCTTGTAGTGCTATGCATGTTACTATTATTACTGTATATATGCTATAAATATTGGACCTATCTACTTTTCCGTATTTAAGATGTCCACCAATGAGCAGGATTGTCAATACCTACATTAGGACAGTTAAAATGACTGCTTACTGCATTCCCAATATGGGAAAATATTAACAAATAATTTGTATAACATTGTGGATTTTTATGAGACCTCTTGTTCTCTGCTTGTACTACTAGGCATGTTACTATAATTATTGTATATATGTTATAAATTTTGGACTTATCTCCTTTTCCACATTTAAGATGTCCACCAACGAGCACGATTGTCAATATCAACATTGGGACATTTAAACTGACTGCTTGCTGCATACCCAATATGGAAAATCCTAACAAATAATTTGTGTAACATTGTGCATTATCATGAGACCTTTTGTTATCTGCTTTTGATGCTATGCATGTTACTATTATTGTCCAGAATAAAAAAAGTTTAAAAAAAAATATATATATATTAGCTTTTTATGCTGATCAGCTTATTCATTCTTGCATGCATGCTCAGAAGTTCTATGTTCAAATTACAAACGTTCCACTTATATAATTTACATTTTAATTGGATACATCCAACAGTTCATTTGACTGGACATTTTGTGTGTGCTTCATATTGAATTTTATTTAAAAAAAAATGATTGTATGATATATGAATCTAGACTAGTTGTGTTTGTGTACGCTGATGAGCTAATTCATTTAACCAGGTTTTGGTTATAAGAAAAAAAAAAATTCAAGTGTGCTGAATTCCCTGTCTATCAGTGAGTTACACCCTAGAGGATGATTTTCACTCTCTCTCTTTTTTACATTTTTTCATTATATCTAAAGGGTCTGCACCTCCTCCGTACGAGGATTTCTTATTATATTAAAATATAAAAACAGCCTTAAGCACTAGTAACTTCTGTATTAGACAACTAAAAATGATGATATTGCGCTTAACTATCTGTGCCTGTATTAATTTATGTTATATATATTCCTAATAATGCTGTCACCTTCTAATTTAATAAAGCAATATACACTATTAATGCTTATAGCTAATAAAGAAAAAGCAAATCAATGAATATTTCAAAATATGGCAATTATTCAAAACTAACTGATTTTGTAACTAATATTAATACACTGCTGCACATCTAAAACAGAGGTCTGCTAGTATGCTGATACATCCTGATACTAACGCCCCTGAAAAAAATATCTGCACTTGAATCGTGCCCTGGTGCGCTTCTGTTTCTTTTTCTTTAACTTCTGTATTAAGTTAATATCTTTAGAAAGTCCATTTAATGGCGAGAAAAACGGTTACGGCTAAACACAAACACCGCAGAAATTTAAAAATAGCCCTGGTCCCAAACCGTCAACAAATGGAAAAGTGCTCTGGTCACTAAGGGGTTAAACTTCTAAATGTCTGCCTGTTTATAACACAAAAGAAAACCTCTCATAATCTCTTTTATTTGCTTTTCACAACAGGAGACTGCTAGTTCGTGTGGGCCATATAGATGACTTTGTGCTCAAACCCGTGGAGTTGTGCAGGACACAGCACTAATGCAAGTCAATAGGTAACACATTTTAAAAACTAATGTGATCAGTGGTGCAGTCTGCAGAGGCTTAGATACAAGGTAATCACAGAGGTAAAAAGTGTATTAATCTAACCATGTTGGCTGCACAAAACTGAGGAATGGGTAATAAAGGGATTATCTATCTTTTTAAACAATAACATTTTTGAGTTGACTGCCCCTCTAACAAGCATTAACTCCTCAAGAACCGAGAATTGCAGAGAAAAAAACATTTAGATACAGC
Organism: Bombina bombina; assembly: GCF_027579735.1. Lineage (NCBI taxonomy): Eukaryota > Metazoa > Chordata > Amphibia > Anura > Bombinatoridae > Bombina > Bombina bombina. The sequence continues at coordinate 177,547,241 of NC_069508.1, forward strand.
TTGCAATTTTAATTTGCTTCTCTTGTTATCCTTTGTTGAAGGAGCTGTAATACACTATTTGGAGCTAGCTGAACATATCAAGTGAGCCAATCACAAACAACATGGGTGCAGTCACACCTAAGCAGCTAGGCTTCAGTAGTCCACTGCTGCACTTAAGCCTTTTCTACAAAGAATACTACAAGAACAAAGATAATTAAATACAAATATCGGAAATTAGTTTACAACATTATGCTTGTTTTGAAGTGCATAACACTACATAGAAATATTTTGCTGTATATTATATTCTGCTTGGCATTGAAGAAAACAATACAAGGACCTGCAAAAGTCTTCACTCTTTTTGTATCTTTTAAACACATTTATTAGCCAAACTACATGAGTAGCAGGCAGTCAAAAATAGCTCTTATAGAGTCCACAGTTCATTCATTACTTGTACATGCTTAACCCCTTTAAGACCCTGTACGACATCAGGGTTTAAATCGTCTGGAAGCGATCCTGATCGCTTCCAGACGCTTTCAAGGTATTGCTTTGATGCCTCGACATTGAGGCATCACTGCAATACCTTTTTTCCAAAACCGATGCAGAGAGAGCCACTCTGTGGCCCTCTCTGCACCGGTAGCGATGGGCCCGATCGTTGGTGGGTGGGAGCAGCTCAGGGAGGCGGGTGGGCGGCCCATCGCTACCCGGCATCCGGTTCCTGAATGTGCAATGTGCACGCCGGGTGCGGGGAGCGTGCAGGGGCCTGCAGGGAGCGTGCGTGCGCGCACATATGTGCGCGCAATCGCGTAACAGCCACTGCCACCAATGAATTCATGAATGGGAGAGAGGGAGGGGGGGAAATAATTTGCAAAAGGATCTGGGAGGGGGAGAGGGAGGAGGGTATTAGGGGCGGCAGCTACACTACAGAAAAAATTTAATTACATGCAAAAAAATAAAAAAAAACATTTTTTGGAGGCAAATTGGGTACTGGCAGACAGCTGTTTGGGAGGGATCAGGGGGTGGGATCTCTCAGGTGGGAGGCTGATCTCTACACTAAAGCTAAAATTAACCCTGCAAGCTCCCTACAAGCTACATAATTAACCCCTGCACTGCTGGGCATAATACACATGTGATGTGCAGCAGCATTTAGCAGCCTTCTAATTACCAAAAAGCAACACAAAAGCCATAAATGTCTGCTATTTCTGAACAAAGGGGATCCCAGAGAAGCATTTACAACCATTTATGCCATAATTGCACTAGCTGTTTGTAAATAATTTCAGTGAGAAACCTAAAATTATAAAAAAAATTACATTTTTTTTTTATTTGATTGCATTTGGCGGTGAAATGGTGGCATGAAATATTCCAAGATGGGCCTAGATCAATACTTGGGGTTGTCTACTACACTACACTAAAGCTAAAATTAACCCTAGAAGCTCCCTACATGCTCCCTAATTAACCCCTTCACTGCTGGGCATAATACATGTGTGGTGCGCAGTGGCATTTAGCGGCCTTCTAATTACCAAAAAGCAAAGCCAAAGCTATATATGTCTGCTATTTATGAACAAAGGGGATCCCAGAAAAGCGTTTACAACCATTTATGCCATAATTGCACAAGTTGTTTGCAAATAATTTCAGTGAGAAACCTAAAGTTTGTGAAAAAAATTATGAAAAAGTGAATTTTTTCTTTATTTGATCTCATTTGGCAGTGAAATGGTGGCATGAAATATACCAAAATGGGCCTAGATCATTACTTTGGGATGTCTTCTAAAAAATATATATATACATGTCAAGGGATATTCAGGGATTCCTGAAAGATATCAGTGTCCCAATGTAACTAGCACTAATTTTGAAAAAAAGTGGTTTGGAAATAGCAAAGTGCTACTTGTACTTATTGCCCTATAACTTGCGAATAACGCAAAGAACATGTAAACATTAGGTATTTCTAAACTCAGGACAAAATTTAGAAACTATTTAGCATGGATGTTTTTTTGGTGGTTGTAGATGTGTAACAGAGTTAGAAAAAGTGTGTTTTTTTTCAATTTTTTCCTCAAATTTTATAATTTTTTTTATAGTAAATTATAAGATATAATGAAAATAATATTATCTTTAGATATTTAAAGGCGAGAAAAAATGGTATATAATATGTGTGGGTACAGTAAAAGAGTAAGAGGAAAATTACAGCTACACACAAACACAGCAGAAATGTAGAAATAGCCCTGGTCCTTAAGAGAAAGAAATTGAAAAATGGCCGTGTCCTTAAAGGGTTAAACATCAGGATCTGTCCTTAGTGTGATCGGGGACTTTTAAAATGAGAGTGAGGAATGGAAAAACTTCATACTGAGTAACTTTTGTGTAAATAAAATATGAAAAGAATATCATTGTGTACAAAATTTAAATATGCATGACTGTTAAAATAATTAGTGTATAAAAAAAATAATTTCTCTTTCATTTTTTTTCTTTTTTTAACTAAACATCGCAATGCATTGTGGTTATGTAAATGAGCCTTACACGACCAGTCAGCTCTGTACGGAAGCTGAGAGTTTAATTGCAATTCAGCCTGTGAGATGCGCTTTTGTATTGTTACTTCCATGCGAGTCTGTGCTAGTTACAGGGATTAGGGGCATAGTGATATCGAATAAATACAGTAAATTCAGTTACCAATCACGATTTGGACAATCGCTAGGCTCCCAGTAGTGGGCTGGTGCACCAAACCTTTTTCTACAAAGAATATTACAAGATCAAATCAAATTAATTAATTAATAGAAATATTGGACACTTGTTTACAAATTTAACATTGTTATATTTTGCTGTATAATAACCTCTATAGCACTACCAGAAAACAAAACAATCTGCTGCGGTAGTCAACTTTTAACTACATTTAATTTTTTTTTAGTAGTGTTCTTAGTTTTTCAGTCAATTTATTTTCTGTTTTTTTATCACCATCACTAGCCTAACTAACATGAGTAGCTGGCCTTCAAAAATTGTTTAGATTCGAGTCCACGAATCATCCATTACTTGTAAAGATTTTTATACTTCAGGATCTACTGTAAGTGTGAGCAAGTGCTTTTCTACTAAGAGTGAGGGGTAGAAAACTTCATACTGAGTAGTTGTGTAAATAAAACAGGAAAATAATATTATTGTGTACAAAATGTAAATAAATATGTATGACTGTTAAAATAATCAGTTTATAAAAAAAGTACTTACTCTTTTTTAACTAAACATTGCAATGCATTGTGGTTATGTAAATGAGCCTTACACGACCAGTCAGCTCTGTACAGAAGCTGAGAGTTTAGTTGCAATTCAGCCCTGTGAGATGCGCTTTTGTACTGTTACTTCCATGCGAGTCTGTGCTAGTTACAGGGATTAGGGGCATAGTGATATCGAATAAATATAGTAAATTCAGTTACCAATCACGATTTGGACAATTGTAAAACTATTATTAGACAATTTTACTTCGATCAATTTTGGAGTTGACTGTCTCTTTAAGGGGTGAAAAATTAACAGTACACTGTGCCTTTAACAAGCTTTAACCCTTTAAGGACTGATACTTGCAGAGAAAAACTATTTAGATACAGATTGCAATTTTACATGTTTTAATGTACTTGCATAATCTAATATGCTTCTCTTGGTATCCTTTGTTGAAGGAGCAGCAACACACTACTGGGAGCTAGCTGAACATATCAAGTGAGCCAATCACAAGCAATATGGGTGCATTAGCAGCTAGGCTCCCAGTAGTGGGCTGGTGCACCAAACCTTGTCTACAAAGAATATTACAAGATCAAATCAAATTAATTAATAGAAATATTTGACACTTGTTTACAAATTTATGCTCTAATTGTATCATAAAATGCATGCGTTAACATTGTTATATTTTGCTGTATAATAACCTCTCTGGCACTCTCAGAAAACAAAACAATCTGCGTAGTCAACTTTTTACTACATTTACTTTTATTGTAGTGTTCTTAGTTTTTCAGTCAATTTATTTATTATCTGTTTTTTATCACCATCACTAGCCTAACTAACATGAGTAGCCGGCCTTCAAAAATTGTTTAAATTCGAGTCCACGACTCATCCATTACTTGTGAAGAATTTTATACATTAGGATCTACTATAAGTGTGAGCAAGGGCTTTTATTTTAAGAGTGAGGGGTAGAAAACTTCATACTGAGTAGTTGTGTAAATAAAATAGGAAAACAATATTGTGTACAAAATGTAAATAAATATGTATGACTGTTAAAATAATCAGTTTATAAAAAAAGTACTTACTCTTTTTTTTAACTAAACATCGCAATGCATTATGGTTATGTAAATTAACCTTACAAGACCAGTCAGCTCTGTACAGAAGCTGAGAGTTTAGTTGCAATTCAGCACTGTGAGATGCGCTTTTGTATTGTTACTTCCATGCGAGTCTGTGCTAGTTACAGGGATTAGGGGCATAGTGATATTAAATAAATACAGTAAATTTAGTTACCAATCACGATTTGGACAATTGTAAAACTATTATTAGACAATTTTACTTCGATCAATTTTGGAGTTGACTGTCTCTTTAAGGGGAGAAAAATTAACAGTACACTGTGCCTTTAACAAGCTTTAACCCTTTAAGGACTGATACTTGCAGAGAAAAACTATTTAGATACAGATTGCAATTTTACATGTTTTAATGTACTTGCATAATCTAATATGCTTCTCTTGGTATCCTTTGTTGAAGGAGCAGCAATACACTACTGGGAGCTAGCTGAACATATCAAGTGAGCCAATCACAAGCAATATGGGTGCATTAGCAGCTAGGCTCCCAGTAGTGGGCTGGTGCACCAAACCTTTTCTACAAAGAATATTACAAGATCAAATCAAATTAATTAATAGAAATATTGGACACTTGTTTACAAATTTATGCTCTAATTGTATCATAAAATGCATGCGTTAACATTGTTATATTTTGCTGTATAATAACCTCTATAGCACTCCCAGAAAACAAAACAATCTGCTGCGGCAGTCAACTTTTTACTACATTTACTTTTTTTGTAGTGTTCATAATTTTTCAGACAATTTATTTTCTGTTTTTTATCACCATTACTAGCCTAACTAACATGAGTAGCTGGCCTTCAAAAATTGTTTAAATTTGAATCCACGACTCATCCATTACTTGTAAAGTTTTTTATACTTCAGGATCTACTGTAAGTGTGAGCAAGGTCTTTTCCACTAAGAGTGAGGGGTAGAAAACTTCATACTGAGTAGTTGTGTAAATAAAATAGGAAAATAATATTATTGTGTACAAAATGTAAATAAATATGTATGACTGTTAAAATAATCAGTTTATAAAAAAAGTACTTACTCTTTTTTAACTAAACATCGCAATGCATTGTGGTTATGTAAATTAACCTTACAAGACCAGTCAGCTCTGTACAGAAGCTGAGAGTTTAGTTGCAATTCAGCACTGTGAGATGCGCTTTTGTACTGTTACTTCCATGCGAGTCTGTGCTAGTTACAGGGATTAGGGGCATAGTGATATCGAATAATTACAGTAAATTCAGTTACCAATCACGATTTGGACAATTGTAAAACTATTATTAGACAATTTTACTTTGATCAATTTTGGAGTTGACTGTCTCTTTAAGGGGAGAAAAATTAACAGTACACTGTGCCTTTAATAAGTTTTAACCCTTTAAGGACTGATACTTGCAGAGAAAAACTATTTAGATACAGCTTGCAATTTTACACGTTTTAATGTACTTGCGTAATCTAATCTGCTTCTCTTGGTATCCTTTGTTGTAGGAGCAGCAATACACTACTGGGAGCTAGCGGAACATATCAAGTGAGCCAATCACAAGCAATATGGGTGCATTAGCAGCTAGGCTCCCAGTAGTGGGCTGGTGCACCAAACCTTTTCTACAAAGAATATTACAAGATCAAATCAAATTAATTAATAGAAATATTGGACACTTGTTTACAAATTTATGCTCTAATTGTATCATAAAATGCATGCGTTAACATTGTTATATTTTGCTGTATAATAACCTCTATAGCACTCCCAGAAAACAAAACAATCTGCTGCGGCAGTCAACTTTTTACTACATTTACTTTTTTTGTAGTGTTCATAGTTTTTCAGTCAATTTATTTTCTGTTTTTTATCACCATCACTAGCCTAACTAACATGAGTAGCTGGCCTTCAAAAATTGTTTAAATTTGAGTCCACGACTCATCCATTACTTGTAAAGATTTTTATATTTCAGGATCTACTGTAAGTGTGAGCAAGGTCTTTTACACTAAGAGTGAGGGGTAGAAAACTTCATACTGAGTAGTTGTGTAAATAAAATAGGAAAATAATATTATTGTGTACAAAATGTAAATAAATATGTATGACTGTTAAAATAATCAGTTTATAAAAAAAGTACTTACTCTTTTTTAACTAAACATCGCAATGCATTATGGTTATGTAAATGAGCCTTACACGACCAGTCAGCTCTGTACGGAAGCTGAGAGTTTAGTTGCAATTCAGCCTGTGAGATGCGCTTTTGTACTGTTACTTCCATGCGAGTCTGTGCTAGTTACAGGGATTAGGGGCATAGTGATATTAAATAAATACAGTAAATTCAGTTACCAATCACGATTTGGACAATTGTAAAACTATTATTAGACAATTTTACTTTGATCAATTTTGGAGTTGACTGTCTCTTTAAGGGGAGAAAAATTAACAGTACACTGTGCCTTTAATAAGTTTTAACCCTTTAAGGACTGATACTTGCAGAGAAAAACTATTTAGATACAGCTTGCAATTTTACACGTTTTAATGTACTTGCGTAATCTAATCTGCTTCTCTTGGTATCCTTTGTTGTAGGAGCAGCAATACACTACTGGGAGCTAGCGGAACATATCAAGTGAGCCAATCACAAGCAACATGGGTGCATTAGCAGCTAGGCTCCCAGTAGTGAGCTGGTGCACCAAACCTCTTCTACAAAGAATATTACAAGATCAAATCAAATTAATTAATAGAAATATTGGACACTTGTTTACAAATTTATGCTCTAATTGTATCATGAAATGCATGAGTTAACATTGTAATATTTTGCTGTATAATAAGCTCTCTATAGCACTCTCAGAAAACAAAACAATCTGCCGCAGTAGCAAACTTTTTATTACATTTATTATTTTTGTAGTGTGCTTAGTTTTTCAGTCCATTTATTTATTTTCTGTTTTTTATCACCATCACTAGCCTAACTAACATGAGTAGCTGGCCTTCAAAAATTGTTTAGATTCGAGTCCACGAATCATCCATTACTTGTGAAGATGTGTATAAATCAGGATCTGCTGTAAGTGTGGGCAAGGACTTTTCAACAAAGAGTGAGATGTAGAAAACTTCATACTGAGTATTTATTGTTTAAATAAAATAGGAAAATAGTATTATTGTGTACAAAATGTAAATAAATATGTATGACTGTTAAAATAATCAGTTTATAAAAAAAGTACTTACTCTTTTTTAACTAAACATCGCAATGCATTATGGTTATGTAAATGAGCCTTACATGACCAGTCAGCTCTGTACGGAAGTTGAGAGTTTAGTTGCAATTCAGCGCTGTGAGATGCACTTTTGTATTGTTACTTCCATGCGAGTCTGTGCTAGTTACAGGGATTAGGGGCATAGTGATATCGAATAAATACAGTAAATTCAGTTACCAATCACGATTTGGACAATTGTAAAACTATTATTAGACAATTTTACTTCGATCAATTTTGGAGTTGACTGTCTCTTTAAGGGGAGAAAAATTAACAGTACACTGTGCCTTTAACAAGCTTTAACCATTTAAGGACTGATACTTGCAGAGAAAAACTAGCTACAGCTTGCAATTTTACGTTTTAATGTACTTGCGTAATCTAATATGCTTCTCTTGGTATCCCTTGTTGTAGGAGCAGCAATACACTACTGGGAGCTAGCTGAACATATCAAGTGAGCCAATCACAAGCAACATGGGTGCATTAGCAGCTAGGCTCCCAGTAGTGAGCTGATGCACCAAACCTTTTCTACAAAGAATATTACAAGATCAAATCAAATTAATTAATAGAAATATTGGACACTTGTTTACAAATTTATGCTCTAATTGTATCATGAAATGCATGAGTTAACATTGTTATATTTTGCTGTATAGCAAAACCTCTATAGCACTCCCAGAAAACCAAACAATCTGCTGCGGTAGTCATCTTAACTTTTAACTAGATTTTTTTTTTTTTAGTGTTCTTAATCTTTCAGTAAATGTATTTATGTTCTGTTTTTTTATCACCATTACTAGCCTAACTAACATGAGTAGCTGGCCTTCAAAAATTGTTTAGATTCGAGTCCACGAATCATCCATTACTTGTATGGTTTTTTTATATCTGAGGATCTGTCCTAAGTGTGAGCAAGGGCTTTTCTACTAAGAGTGAGGGGTAGAAAACTTCATACTTGTAGTTGTTGTGTAAATAAAATAAGAAAATAATATTATTGTGTACAAAATGTAAATAAATATGTATGACTGTTAAAATAATCAGTGTTTTAAAAAAGTACTTACCATTTTTTAACTAAACATCGCAATGCATTATGGTTATGTAAATGAGCCTTACATGACCAGTCAGCTCTGTACGGAAGCTGAGAGTTTAGTTGCAATTCAGCTACTTCCATACGAGTCTGTACTAGTTACAGGGATTAGGGGCATAATGATATCGAATATATACAGTAAATTCAGTTCCCAATCACAATTTAGACAAATGTAAAAATATTATTAGACAAATTTACTTCAATCAATTTTGGAGTTGACTGTCTCTTTAAGGGGAGAAAAATGTACAGTACACTGAGCCTTTAACCCGTTAAGGACCGATAATGACAGAGAAAAACTAGGTACAGCTTGTAATTTTACACGTTTTAATGTTCTTTCATAATCTAATATGCTTCTATTGGTATCCTGTGTTGAAGAAATAGCAATACACTACTGGGAGCTAGCTGAACATATGAAGTGAGCCAATCACATTCACAAATTAGCAGCTAGCTCCCAGTAGAGATCTTCTGCACCAAGCCTTTTCTACACAGAATATTAGAAGACCAAATCAAATAATAGAAATTTTGGATACTTGTCTACAACATCTCTGCTCTAATTGATTCATGTAACACATAAACAAGCATTTTTAAGCTCTGTGAAATTTATGTCACACTCCGGAAAACTAACAAAATGCAAACTATTGCTAACTTTCAATGGGTTAATATAATACCTGTTTTTCACAGCTTTATAGCCTTACTAACATTAGTAGCAGGCTTTCAAAAATTGTTATAACTCATAGAGAGTCCACGAATCATTCAATTACTGTTATAGTTTTACCATATAGGATCTGTCCTAAGTGTGAGCAGGGCCGTTATCAATGAGAGTGACGAGTAGAAAATTTCATATTAAGTAGTTTTTGTGTAAATAAAACAGGACAATAATATAGTGTGCAAATTGTATATAAGTATAACTGTTAAAACAAATTGTATATAAATAATTATTTTCCGTTTTTAATTAAAGATCGCAATGCATTGTGGTTATGTAAATGAGCATTACACGACCGGACCGGTCAGATCTGTACGGAAGGAGAGAGTTTAGTTGCAAATCAGAGCTGTGAGATGCGCTTTTGTATTGTTTGTACTGGTTACAGGGATTTAGGGCATAGTGCTATCGAAAATATATAAAGTAAATTCAGTTACCAATCACTATTTGGACAAATTTACTTCAATCAATTTTGGAGTTCACTTTATTTTCAAGGAGAGAAAAATTAATAGTATACTGTGCCTTTAACAAGCTTTAACCCTTTTCTTTAATGATATTTATAAAAATAAGTTTTCTATCAATTTGTGCTAGAAGCTCTGAATGTAGAACCTCAAAAAGAATTGTTTACTCAAGCTAGATCTTTCTATGGAAATATTTAGTAAAATGCAAAAGATTTATTAGGTTTGAAGAGAAACTGTAGTATGCTTATCTAACATCTAAATATAAATGGAGTTTACTGTAACTTCTCTAAAGCCTAAAGTACATTTATTAGTATGAAATATGTACAATTATGTTAAATTGACAAATAATCAAGTTGGTTCATTTATTTAAGTTGAAAAGAGCATAAATAAAACAGAAACACGTTATAAAACTATTTTGCAATGCACCATGGGTATGCAAATGAGAACATTGTCAGCTTATTCCTGCGCTCACATAGAAGTTAGTTCATTTTATTGGGAGGGGGAGGGAGTATTTTCGTTGTGCACTTCAACAAAACTCAACTTGTGTTGGTATTTTCATGGGCTTTTAATGCTGCCAGTTATTCTTAAACTAGAAAGAACAAAAATGATTAGGATAAATAAGGTATTAATATTACACATCCCTGAGCAATTCATACATACTAAATTATAAAATGACAAATGTTTTAGGGTGACCAACTGCAAGGGACTATACGTTAAAGATGCTGTCACTTTTCTGTTACTTTATGGATTTTAAGAAGGTAGCTAGGTATATATATATAGATAATGTAAAGTAAAAATTATTAACATTAAATAAGCAACTTGCCCAATTTATGAGACCACAAATCTGATGCATTTCCATTCAACTTTTTATGCAGCAGTTTGTCCAGAACATTATTCCAATGCACTGATGCAGATTCTAAGCAACCCCTAAAGCAAGGCAAAAAAATAATACAAATCCAGAGCCTCAGATTAATCACAACAATCTTGTATGTCAGCTATGTTCCTAAAACCACCAGAAACAAATCCTATTTTTTCTTTAAAAAATGTGGATGAGAAATAATTTCCCTATTATTCAAAAATGTGCCTTTAATAAGACAAGTTTGACTGTAAATTTCACTTCTCTGTTCCCATTCTCCTTAAAGGGACAGTCTACACTAAAATTGTTATTGTTTAAAAAAATAGATAATGCCTTTACTACTCATTCCCCAGCATTGCACAACCAAAATTGTTAAATTAATATACTTTATAACTTTTAACCCCTTAGCGGTCAAGTACGTATTTCTCTGGGGTTTTAAGCGATGAGGGTATTGCAGTGATACCTCACTATTGAGGCATCACTGCAATACCCTTTTTTACCCACTGATGCAGAGAGGGCTACTCTGTGGCCCTCTCTGCATCGGCCATTTATGGTGCCGATCGTTGGTGAGTGAGAGTAGCAGCAGGGAGGCGGGTGGGCAGCCCATTGGTGTTTTATTTCCTATTTATCTGGGGGGGGGGCGTACGTGCACACGCGCAATTTCCATTAGATGCAATCGACTCAATGCATGATGCATCAGCAAAAATGTGCCATAATTGCACAAGCTGTTTGTAAATAATTTGTGAGAAACCTAAAATTGTGAAAAAGTTAACATTTTTTTTTTATTTAATTGTATTTGGCGGTGGTGAAATGGTGGCATTAAATATACCAAAATGGGCCTAGATCAATACTTTGGGTTATCTACTAAAAAAAAAAATATATACATGTCAAGGGATATTTAGGGATTCCTGACAGATAGCAGCGTTCCAATGTAACTATCACTAATTTTGGAGAAAAAAAAAACGGTTTGGAAATTACAAAGTGCTACTTGTCAAAATTAAACTTTTATGATTCAGATAGAGCATGTAATTTTAACCCCTTAACGACTGAGGACGTGCAGGGTACGTCCTCAGAAAAAAGGCAGTTAATGCCTGAGAACGTACCCTGCACGTCCTCAGTGTGGAAAGCAGCTGGAAGCGATCCTGCTCGCTTCCAGCTGCTTTCCGGTTATTGCAGTGATGCCTCGATATGGAGGCATCCTGCAATAACGTTTTTAAGTAATCCGGTGCAGAGAGAGCCACTCTGTGGCCCTCTCTGCACCGGAGATCGGTGGCTACCTGCGTTGGTGGGTGGGAGCCGGACCGGGAGGCGGGTGGCGGCCATCGATGGCCATGTGGATGTGAAGGGGGGCGGGATCGTGGGCGGGGGTGGCTGGGGGCGCGCACGGGCGCGCGCGCGTGCACGGGAGGGTGGGGGCGGGCGCGTGCACGGGGAGGGAGCGGGTGGGAACCGCTACACTACAGAAAATGGGAAATAAAAAATATATCAAATATGTCAAACAAAAATGTAAACAATAAGCAAGGTGGTGGGGGTTAGTCTGTGGGGGGTGGGGGGGGGGGGAAAGCTACACTACAGAAAAAAAACAAAAAAAACAAAAAAAAAAGCATTTTTTTATTGTAAACTGGGTACTGGCAGACAGCTGCCAGTACCCAAGATGGCCCCCAATAAGGCAGAGGGGAGGGTTAGAGAGCGGTTTTGGGGGGGATCAGGGAGGTTGGGGGCTAAGGGGGGGATCCTACACAGTAGCATATGTAAATATGCTAAAAAAAAAAATTCATTTTTTTTTTTAAAAACCCTTTTATTTTAGTACTGGCAGACTTTCTGCCAGTACTTAAGATGGCGGGGACAATTGTGGGGTGGGGGAGGGAAGGGAGCTGTTTGGGAGGGATCAGGGGGTGGGATGTGTCAGATGGGAGGCTGATCTCTACACTAAAGCTAAAATTAACCCTGCAAGCTCACTACAAACTCCCTAATTAACCCTTTCACTGCTAGCCATAATACACGTGTGAGGCGCAACAGGATTTAGTGGCCTTCTAATTACCAGAAAGCAACGCCAAAGTCATATATGTCTGCTATTTCTGAACAAAGGGGATCCCAGACAAGCATTTACAACCATTTGTGCCATAATTGCACAAGCTGTTTGTAAATGATTTCAGTGAGAAACCTAAAATTGTGAAAAATTTTACGTTTTTTTTAATTTGATCGCATTTGGCGGTGAAATGGTGGCATGAAATATACCAAAATGTGCCTAGATCAATACTTGGGGTTGTCTACTACACTACACTAAAGCTAAAATTAACCCTACAAGCTCCCTAAAAGCTCCCTAATTAACCCCTTAACTGCTGGGCATGATACACTTGTGGTGCGCAGTGGCATTTAGCGGCCTTCTAATTACCAAAAAGCAACGCCAAAGCCATATATGTGTGCTATTTCTGAACAAAGGGGATCCCAGAGAAGAATTTACAACCATTTATGCCATAATTGCACAAGCTGTTTGTAAATGATTTCAGTGAGAAACCTAAAGTTTGTGAAAAAATTTGTGAAAAAGTGAACAATTTTTTGTATTTGATCGCATTTGGCGGTGAAATGGTGGTATGAAATATACCAAAATTGGCCTAGATCAATACTTTGGGATGTCTACAAAAAAAAAATATATACATGTCAAGGGATATTCAGGGATTCCTGAAAGATATCAGTGTTCTAATGTAACTAGCGCTAATTTTGGAAAAAAATGGTTTGGAAATAGCAAAGTGCTACTTATATTTATGGCCCTATAACTTGCAAAAAAAGCAAAGAACATGTAAACATTGGGTATTTCTAAACTCAGGACAAAATTTAGAAACTATTTAGCATGGGTGTTTTTTGGTGGTTTTAGATATGTAACAGATTTTGGGGGTCAAAGTTAGAAAAAGTGTGTTTTTTTCCATTTTTCCTCATATTTTATCATTTTTTTTATAGTAAATTATAAGATATGATGAAAATAATGGTATCTTTAGAAAGTCCATTTAATGGCGAGAAAAACGGTATATAATATGTGTGGGTACAGTAAATGAGTAAGAAGAAAATTACAGCTAAACACAAACACCGCAAAAATGTAAAAATAACCTTGGTCCCAAACGGACAGAAAATGGAAAAGTGCTCTGGTCACTAAGGGGTTAAACAACTTTCCAATTTACTTCCATTAACAAAATGTGCAGTCTTTTTTATATTTAAATGATTTGAGTCACCAGCTCCTACTGAGCATGTGCAAGAATTCACAGAATAAACGTGTATGCATTTGTGATTGGCTGTCTCATGGTACGTGTATGCAGTTGTGATTGGCTGTTGGCTGTCACATGGTACGGGGGAGTGGAAACATAAATTTTAAAATTGTTAGTAAAAAATCTACTACATATTTGAAGTTCAGACTAAGTGCTATTGCATTGTCTTGTTATCTTGCATTTGTTGATTATACAAATTTGTGTTGACTAATCGGTTAAGCCTCTTCTACAAAGAATATTACGAGAACAAAGCAAATTAAATAATACTAATATAGGAAATTAGTTAACAATGTTATGCTCTAATTGACTAATGAAATAAATATTTTGAGGTGCATAACACTTTATTAATATATTTTGCTGTATAATACATTGTGTTTAGCAATCCAGAAAACAAAAACAAGCAGTAAAAGTTTTCTATAATCTTGACTACATTTATATTTTATTTTCTGTTTTTTACAACAATATTAACCAAACTACATGAGCAGCAGGCCTTCAATAAAAATGTATAACTCATAGAGAATCCACAAATCATTCAATTACTCTAAAATGTTAATGCTTTAGGATCTATCCTAGGTATGAGCAAGGGCTTTTCTACTGAGTGTGAGGGGTGAGAAACTTCATACTGAAGCTGTTGGGTAAATAAAATAGGAAAATAATATCATTATGAACAAAATGTAAATATGCATGACTGTAAAAACAATTAGTGAATAAAAAGGTTCTTTCTCTTTTTAAAGTGAATGTAAACTTAACTACACTCATTTACGCCATTTGAATGTTAACCTAAAAATAACTAGAGTTTCATTCATCATTTCCTCATAAACATTACCCTACTCACAAAATCGCACTTTGAAGTCTCTCTCTTCACGCCGCTTCTCCTCCCGACATTGATTGTTATTTATTGACAGATTCCTAAAAATTGTCTCGGCTAATCATAATTCCCCCCCGGGGGGTTCAGCCCCTTTCCTGCAACGTCACGCTTTTTTAATTCACATGCGCTAATCCCAATTTTGTGTATGGATTCTAGATGCATATCCACGATTCACGCATGCTCAATACCTCTGCCACTTCTACTCTGATCTTTAAAAGTAAGAAGGATTGATAGCTGCTGGATTGCTGCAGTTTTAGCGAACCGGGTTGAAAGTATCAGCAATCATTTAACGATTTGCACAAACTTATATTTTAAATACATCAAAATATTTACACAATCTCGGGAAAACGCGTCTTGACACATATGTATACGGCGGGTGGGATCGCTGTATACGTCAAACATGTAGAACAAAGAAGTCGGCTCTGGGAGGAGTCAGAAAAGAAACCGTAAAATGTTTAAATTAGATTTTATTGCAAAATCGCTTTTTCGTATTAAAAAAAACCCATAGCTATTGAAATAATGTACTATGGATTAATTTAAAGCAGGCTTTCACAAACAGAAACTTTACATTCACTTTAACTAAACTTTGCAATGCATTGTGGTTATGTAAATGAGCCTTACACGACCAGTCAGCTCTGTACAGAAGCTGAGAGTTTAGTTGCAATTCAGCCCTGTGACTGTGAGATCTGCTTTTGTACTGTTACTTCCAAGCGAGTCTGTACTAGTTACAGGGATTTTATTACAAGCACAGAGACTCCTATTTTACTTTACCTTTTTATTTTACTATTTATGCAGCTTTTCAAAGAAACAAGATATCAATAAAAAATAAACAAGTTGAACATAACAGTGAAAACAAGAACAACCAATGAACAAGAGACATGCAAATGAGCTGATGAGATAAGCCAATAAGCATGATCGTAGTGCCCACAAACTGTCCAAATAGTCCCAATTCCTCCTCTTTCTGTTTGCTGCTTGTGCAGATAAGTACTGTACATTCTATATTTCTTTTGTTAACAATATTTGTATTTCACTAAGTATTGTTTTTTTCTTACCGGTTGGATAATATATTTCACTTACATACATTTCCTTTCCTTTCTTCCTTTATTTTTTATCATTGTTGAATAAAATGTTTTTAATTTTCTTCATACTTTAGTTTTTACTCTGTGGCCTTCTCGTTGGTGAGTGAGAGCCGCAGTAGGGAGGCGGATGGGCAGCCCATTGGTGTTTTATTTCCTATTTGTCCGGGGGGGGGGGGGGGCATGAGTGCACGCGCCGCATTTCCATTAGATGCAATTGAATGCATGAGAAGGAGGGAGTGGAAGGGGGGAATCCAATGTTCGGCAAGGGATCTGGGAGGGGGTAGGGTATTGAGGGGGGGGCAGCTAAACTATAGAAAATTGGGGATTTTATTTATTTATTTAAAAAAGGCATACTTTTTTAACAAATTGGGTACTGGCAGATAGCTTCCAGTACCCAATATGGCGGCAACTAGGTAGAGGGGGGAGGGTTAGAAAGCTGTTGGGGGGGTCAGTGAGGTTGGGGGCTAAGAGGGATCCAACACTGCAGAATAACTATATATTTAAAAAAAAGGAAAAAAAAGCATTTTATTTTAGTACTGGCAGACTTTCTGACATTCCATTTCAAGTAACTAGCGTTTAGTAGATATCCAATTTATAAAATCAAACTATTTCCAAACCCACTGCCGGCTATGCTTTCTATCGCCCAATCAAGACCGATAACCCAGGTTATAAAAATGGCGGAGTATTGCCACAATGCGCATGCACAATATTCTGACATCCTTTACGTCACTCACAGGACAGAAGCAACGTCCCCATGTATGGATAGCAGAGCGGATGACGGAGCTTCTCAGAGCCGTGCGGTGGATATGCGCATGCGCAAGTTTATGGATCTCAGTACGCATGCGCATGGTGAGGAAACGTTACTTAATTATATGCACAATATCGCCATCTGATTGGAAATTGATTCTTATCGTGCACGGTCCATATTGGAGGGTGGGGATTGACGATGTCATCTGCAAAAATTAAAGTTTAATTTTTGTATGTCAGGAAACATCGTTGGAGTTTAAAAGTAGGTCATTTAGGATATATTAATGATTGTAATATGACATTTGCGGTCCTGGTGTGAACAAAAGCTAAAGCTTTGGAATCCTTTAAGATAGCGGAGGCAATTGTGAGGTGGGGAGGGTAGAGAGCTGTTTGAGGGGGGGTCAGGGTTTTGGTGGTGAAATGGTGGCATGAAATATACCAAAATGGGCCTAGATCAATACTTTGGGTTGTCTACTACACTACACTAAAGCTAAAATTAACCCTACAAGGTCCCTAATTAATCCCTTCACTGCTGGGCATAATACACGTTTGATGCGCAGCGGCATTTAACAGCCTTCTAATTACTAAAAAGCAATGCCAAAGCCATATATGTCTGCTATTTCTGAACAAACTGTAAGTGGATCTTCGGGAGTTAGTGTTAGGTTTTTTTAAGGGTTTATTGGGTGGGTTTTAATTTTATTTTAGGGACTTTGGGCTGAAAAAGAGCTAAATGCCATTTTAAAGGGCAATGGCCATACAAATGCCCTTTTCAGGGCAATGGGGAGCTTAGGTTTTTTTAGATAGGTTTTTATTTGGGGGGTTTGGTTGTGTGGTTTTACTGTTGGGGGGATTTGTATTTTATTTTACAGGTAAAAGAGCTGATTTCTTTGGGGCAATGCCCCGCAAAAGGCCCTTTTAAGGGCCATTGGTAATTTATTGTAGGCTAGGGTTTTTTTTTATTTGGGGGGGGGGCTTTTTATTTTGATAGGGCTATTAGATTAGGTGTAATTAGTTTAAATATTTGATCATTAATTTTTTATTTTGTGGAACTTAGTGTTTTTTATTTTGTGGAACTTAGTTGTTATTTTTTTGCAACTTAGTAATTCTTTATAGAAGATTTAAATAACTTGAGTAGGGTTCGGTTTTTAAATATGTAATATAGTTAATTTAATTGTTAGTTTAATGTATTTTTAGTATAATAGTTAGGGTAGGTTAATTAATAGTTTAATATAGTTTAATGTAATTTTAGTATAATAGTTAGGGTAGGTTAATTAATAGTTTAATATAGTTTAATGTAATTTTAGTATAATAGTTAGGGTAGGTTAATTAGTAGTTTAATATAGTTTAATTGAATTCTAAAGGTAAGTTTAAATTTATTATAAGATAGGGATGAGTTAATATTTAATGTAAAGCTAGCGGGTTGTTAGGTTTAGCGGTTAATAGCTTAATTTAGTTTATGACGATGTGGGGCGCTAGCGGGTTAGGGGTTAATAGCTTTAGTTAGTGGTAGTGATGTGGGAAGCCAGGGGTTTAGGGGTTAATACATTTATTTTGTTGCGGCGGTGTCCGGGAGCGGCGGGATAGGGGTTAATAACTTTATAAGAGTTGCGGTGGGCTCCGGGAGCAGCGGGATAGGGGTTAATAACTTTATTTAGTTGAGGCGGGGTCAGGAAGCGGTGGGATAGGGGTTAAACATTTTAGTATAGTGGCAGTGTTTAGTGACAGGATATAAATAAAGTTGGGAAAATAGCAGCGAGATCAATGACTGTTAGTTAACAAAAGTCCGCTGCTCATCGGCCCGTACTTGGTGCGTGGCTTTTTGCCGGATTTTTTTATAAATATGGAGAGCCTATTCAGGTCCACAGCCGCGATGTTAGGTGATGTTAGGCGAGCGTATTGGTGCCGTTGAATGCAGCATAGTTGACGGCTTGATAATTCGGCCTCTCAGTCTTTTACTCACAGCTAGAACATAATCTGATATAACCACTTTCATTGAAAGGTTTACTACACCTTAATATTAAGAATATACCCAAATAAGTGGTTAAACTGAAAACAGTCTATAATGTAGTTGTTTCCTGGATCAAGTATAGTAAGGAGTTGGATATCAATAACTGGGTATCTCAGTATCTTACTATTCGAGGGAATCCAGATTTTTCACCTGGGCTTGAGCAAAGCATTTTCAAGAAATGGGAACAGAAGGGTTTGATTTATGTAGCCCAACTTAAGACATAGAACTACAGACAATTAAAACATTCAATGTATTAGTGCAGGAATTTACTCTATCTGCAAAAGATTTCTATGCGTACTTACAGATTAAACACTTTTTTTTTTTTAACCTAAAAGAAATACATGGAAACAATTGGACATTTGGAGTAATAGATTATAGTTTAAAAATATATCAAGCTGGGCTGAGTTCAATATCGATCTGGTACAACTAATGATGCAGAAAACTGAACAGGACAACTTAGAGAAAATAAATATCGCCTGGTGTAAAGAGTTTAGAGAGATTTCAGTAGTAGATAAGATATTACACAGAGTATTAAAAGAGTACACAAAGCTACTAACTTAATCGGAAGGAATCCAATGTGAGAATGTTATATAAGGCATATATGACGCCAGCAGCTATTGCAAGGTGGTCCAATTGAGATAATCCGGGCTGCTCTAGATGCAACTTTACAAATGCCGATATTAGTCATTGTTTTTGGTCATGACCCAAAATTTTGGAGCAGAGGTAATTTTTGGGTCAATAGATTAATAGAAAAGAAATGTAAATTAGAGGCACAACATCTATTTTTCTCACATCCAAATGTAAAAGATATAGAGAACACAGCATTAATTAATACGGCTATTATGATTGGGCATAATGTAATATTGAAATCTAAGCACAGCCCAACAATGAAAAAATGTAATAATAAAATATTGATACAGATGAATATAGAACCTTTCAACGTCAATATAACACAGGAGACCAGAGTGGCTCTTTTTTTCCAGAAATGGTTTAAAATATTACTGAGATTCCCAGATAGGGTTCAAAGGCAGATAATATATCCCTTTAGGAAATCTGATTACATCATTATAGCTCTATTATCTGGTGTGACTGAGGGACAGGAAAGGGGGGAGACGGAGGAATGTATATATAATGTCTTTCTCCCTTTTTTTTTTTCCCTTTACTTTTATTATTGTTTTTTTTGTTTTGTTTTGTGTTTTATTAGTTTTTCTGTGTGGTAATGAGTCTCTTAGTATTGCCAAAATATGTTTTTTATATATAGACTATGGGGAATTATGTTGGAGGTTGTATATATCAGAATACAGAGTGAGTCCAGCGTTATAGGTGTCTATGAAGTTGAAGAAAAGGGATACAAGCCCTGTCTATGAGTGAAGTCAGCATTTTTTTTTTCCTTGTTTTGGTCATTATTAAAGGGATACTGTACCCAAATTTTTTCTTTTGTAATTCAGAAAGAGCATGCAATTTTAAGCAACTTTCTAATTTACTCCTATTGTCAAATTTTCTTCGTTCTCTTGCTATCATTACTTGAAAAAGAAGGCATCTAAGTTTTTTTTTTGTTTCAGTACTCTGGACAGCACTTTTTTATTGGTGGATGAATTTATCCACCAATCAGCAAAGACAACCTAGGTTGTTCACCAAAAATGGGCCGGCATCTAAACTTACATTCTTGCATTTCAAATAAAGATACCAAGAGAATGAAGAAAATTTGATGATAGGAGTAAATTAGAAAGTTGCTTAAAATTTCATGCTCAATCTGAATCACGAAAGAAAATTTTTGGGTACAGTGTCCCTTTAAGGATTGACCCGTAAAGGAAGGATATAGTTTAGGGGAACGGGGGCCGTTTTTTTGCATAATTTGGAACCTTATGTTGTATTAAGAGAGATAAGAAGACAATACAGTAGACAATATAAAATGGCTTTATATTGTGCATGCATATACTATTTAAGTAAGCATGGAGATATCTATTGTTTAAAGGGACATGAAACTCAAAAAAAAAATCATGATTCAGATAGAACATACAATTATAAACAACTTTCTTTTTTTTTTTTTATTATTATTATTTTAAATTTTTATTATACAAAAAAGAACAACACAAGAAGCACACACATAACACACATTTCTCCATACATGGAGATTACAGCATAAAAGAAAAATGTATAAGAAGGGACAAAAGCTAAAGGAAAAAAAAAAGCTTCTGCTCATCTCAAGTACAATAGCCAGAACCCTTTCCCGGACAATCCCAAGAAAAAAAAAAAAAAAAAAGGAAAGAATATTCCCTCTCTCCTCTCACCTCCCCCCCACCCCTTCATCCCCCAACCCCTCCCTAATCTAGTTTGATGTTGATGATTTGTTCTATATATTGTACAAAGTCATTTCCCTGAAGGCCCACAAAAACCTTCCACTTTCTACAGAATTTTTCTCTTGAGGGCCCCCCTAATTTTGATTCATACGCTGCCTTAAATGATGAATCTAATAATGCTTTCCTCACTTCTGAGATAGTGGGTGTCTTACAAGAGATCCAATATTTAAAGAGAAGTGTTCTAATAATTATTAACGCTACTAGTATAAAGTCAACATATTTGTCCCAAGCGGCGTGGGATCTTAAGAAAAGAATAGAGTTTTGTGTTAGCTGAATCTTTTTTTTAACAATATTAGAGAGAAAATATTCTACCTTCATCCAAAATTGATTTACCTTGGGGCATCCCCAGACTAGATGAATCAAGTCAGGATCCTGAAAGTGGCATTTAGAACAGATATTAAACACATTCTTGTTCCACTTAGCCACTCTCCGAGGGGTTAAATAATCTCTGTGTATCACCCTAAATTGAATTTCCCTATAATAAGATGAGGAAAACAACCTCTGTGCAGTCTTCAAACTCTTTAAAAGTATTGTGTCGAGATCAGGAGAATCAACCAGTGTTGACCACTGGGAAGTCAAATCTACTAAAACCGATGTTTCTTCCAAAGATACTAAGAATTTGTAGATAAAGGATAATAATCCCTTCCTAACCTTTACCACATCGACCAACGGGTGTTGTTCCCACATCTGGGGGTCCAAATTCGCTAGTTTAAGAATATAGCTTTTTGCTTGAATAAAATAGAATATATGTTTTTTCTGAACTTACGGGAAGATCTCTTGAAATCTATCAAATGTGTATACTTTATTGACTTGAAATCATAGAAATCTTTCACTATCAGTGGTCTCCCTGGTGACCATTTTTTAAAAATGCCCACCATATTACCTAGAGGGAAGTGTATATTGCCAGTTATCGGCAACCATTTTGAAATATTCTGCCTCTTTCCAACCGATTTAGATAACCTTCTCCAGACTATTATTATATCTCTATACAGAGGGTGTTCCAATAATCTCTTTACTAATTCTTTATTTGAAGCAAATAAAACATAATTTAAGGAGAACGGGGCACAAACTTGATTCTCAAGAGTCTCATCCGTTTATACAAAAGATCTTGTTAGCCAATCCACAGGGAATCTTAAGATAGCAGCCTGATTATAGCTCTCTAGATCGGGTAAAGCGAGCCCGCCTTTAAAATAAGATTGATATAGCTTGGCTAATTTCAGTCTCGGCTTTCTCCCGCTCCAAAGAAACACTCTCAGAGCTTGATTAAGGAGCCGTAGATCAGCCTTGTTTATTAAAAGAGGAAACATCCTCAAAGTATACAGAATCTTAGGGACAATAAACATCTTATAGAGAGCTATCTTGCCTGTCAGTGAAACCGGGAGTGAGGCCCATGATTTTAATTTTTCTCTGCTATCCTTCAGTACTGATACAAAGTTATCTTTATAACAATCTGCTGTGTTAGCGGAGATCTTCAATCCCAAATATTCCAACGTGTTAGTTTCTATAAACTGAAAGGGTTGCGATTCTTCTGGATTACGCTTCAGCCACAAGATTTTAGATTTCAAGAGATTTGTTTTGTACCCTGAGGCTCTATCGTATTGTTTGAGCAGGTTAACAATTGCACCAATCTGTTTTCTTGGCTCGGCAACAAATAACATAAGGTCATCTGCAAATAGAGCAGTTTTAAATTTTACCTGGTCTATATTAATTCCGATCAACACATTTCTTAATCTAATAGCCAAAGGTTCTATTATAAGATCAAACAATAGCGGGGACATCGGGCATCCCTGATGGGTGCCTCTAGTTAGCATAAATGAATCTGGCATGGAGTTATTGATCAACAAAGAGGCCTTAATATCTGAATATACCTTAACGACAAAATCCCTAAAAAGGCCCCTAAATCCAAATCTCTCTAGTACCTGGATCAGGAAGGGCCACTCCACCCTGTCAAAGGCCTTCTCTGCATCCAAAGATAGCAGGAAAACAACTTTCTAATTTACTGCTATTATCTAATTTATTTCATTCTCTTTTTATCATTTATTGAAAGGGCAGCAATGCACTAATGTTTTCTAACTGAACATATGGGTGAGCCAATCACAATCAGTATATTATATGCAGCCACCAATCAACAGCTAGAGCCTAGGTTCTCTACTGCTCCTGAGCTTGCCTAGATAAACCTTTCAGCAAAGCATAACAAGAGAAGGAAACAAATTAAATAATATAAGTAAATTGGAAAGTTGTTAAATGAGAATTGGTATATTATATGCAGCTACCAATCAGCAGCTAGAACCTAGGTTCTTTGCTGCTCCTGAACTTTCCTAGATAAACCTTTCAGCAAACGATAACAAGAGAAGGAAGCAAATAAAATAATATAAGTAAATTGGAAAGTTGTTTAAAAATGTATATTCTGAAGGGGTTTCTGTGGAGGAGGAGCAAAGCCTGTGCTGCTCTGCTCTTCACTCCAGTCCTTCAACTGCTGGCGGTGGGATCTTCGCACCTCCCTAACTCTTAGGGTAGCTATCTGGATAGTTTTGCCCATCACCTCTGGGACCCAAACAGTGGAAATTCAAGCCACTGTATTAATGAGCAAGGACAGCTCAAAAAGACCTCAATTTCCATTACTATACAACGTTGCTGGCCTCACCGCTACTAACAGGTTTCTACATAACCATATGAGCAGAGACAGGAGCGGAATCAAGCTGCCTATGAAATACTCAGTTCCCCCCTATACCTCAGCAAGGTAACTTACACCCTCTGGCTTCGGCTGAAGATTTTCTCTTTCACCCCTCTGCCGCCTATATGCCTGCCGTTTGAGTCTGCAGTAGACAGGCTGAAGATTTACCAGAGAGTCACTGGCGGCTCTGCTGTGCCTGGATCCACTGTACTCCATAGCATCTACCCCGCCTCCTCTCCCACCGGTGCTGCATGAGAGGAGGTACCGGGTCTGGCGGAGGAACATGCACTGAGTTGCGTCCTATTGCGCAGGGTCTTCTGAAGGCATTTCCACTCTCTCTCATCACCCACTGGTGCTGCGTGAGAGGAGATAAGGGGAACTGAAGCTGCTTTCGACGCCGCTGACCATGGGAGAGTGCGGCAGGAGACTCTTCCTCCTCTGGGCTAGGATCAGCCTGCGGTCCCGCAGGGACATCTCTTCAAAACCTTATTCACGGCGGGCAGGTGACTGAGGTGAGTTTTCTGAACTTTGGTCCATTTTTTCAGGCGGAAGCTTGTTGGGGTGTATGGAAAGGGAACACTAAGGCTAAACTGCTCCTGGAGCATAAAGATAAATTATCGAAAGGGAAAAATCATATAAAGGAAGGAGAAGGGGGAAGAGAGGAGGTGAGCGGCGAGAAAAGGAGAAGGAGGGGAAAGAAAATAAAGCTTAAGGAACCCAGAGCCAGGACACACAGGGTTAAAAATTTCCAAGTGTGCAAGCCAGGGGACATATAAAAGAAACAAGTGAGGGAATATTACTAACAAGGAACTGGTTGATACATTGTCTCTGATGGCTTGGGACGTATAAAAAGGCACAATATAATACTTCTGAATTGACAGGCCACACAAACAAGCCTCTAGCAGCTACCCAGAAAATCTTACCACTCAGAGGGACTAAAACAAACTGTATAACCAAAGCCACCCTTTGAAATCAATTAAAGTTTGTTGTCTAAAAAGCCCTACCTAATTCTAGGACGCATGGGATTAAAAAAAGAAAAAAAAAAATCTCCAAGGGTTTAACCAAGGGGATACATAAAGGAAACAAGTGAGGAAAAAGCATATTTTTAACTGTCAAGGAACTGGCTGATACTTTGTGTCTGATGGCTTGGAATGTATAAAAAGGCATAACATAATTGTTTCTGTACTGACAGGCCATATAAACAAGCCTTTGGCAGTCATCCAGAAAATTTGGTCACTTAGAGGGACTAAACGAACTTTATAACTTAAGTTATTTTCTGAAATTAAGAAAAAGTTTGTTGGCTAGAAAGCCTTACCTAACTTTATAACTGCTTCTGTAAAGTTGTTTTTTTCCCTTTCCTTCTGCAACCTTGTTTTTAAGGTAGAAAAAGCTGTCCTTTACCTAGCCTTCTCTTTTTTTCCTTCTGTATCTGTAAACTACTTATAGGGCCTTGGAGAGGGTTGTGAAACAGTGAAAAGATATCTCTTTTTGATACGGTACAATGGTTTAAAATCCTAATAAGAATGTATAATTATAAAAATCCCGTCTGTATCTGATTTAAATGCTTTCTACTTTATAGATTTTTGAGATAAGTAACAGTTTGTTGTTTTTTTTTTATTTATTTTTTTTATATACATTGCTGAATATACATCGATGAACTATGTTTATCTTACATATTTAAACTGAAAGCTGAAAGGGGTGTTGGCCTGTTCCTCCCCCGGCCTAATAATATATATATATCCTATTATATCTTAATACATAAGGGATTAATGTCTGAGAGAGGAGAGAAAGGAAGACTACAGAAGGCAATGATATATATCCCTTGCTAAGTACAAAAAATATCTAACTGCCTTCATATTTTTTCTCTCTAGTGCTTTACTATTTTTTTTTTATTAATCTAAAAAACTAATAACAATATATCCCTTGTTCCTGCCTCCCTGGAGGGATAAACCACATAATTAATTAAGTCACCTTTTCCTACTGCACTTCCCCCCTTTCACCTTCCCCTTCCTTCCCCCCCCCTTTTTTTTCTCCTTATTATTACACAATTTACACCTTGCACATCCTCACCCTTTTTCTTTTTTTTTTGCATTGATTATCCCCTGATTCACTCACAATTCACTTTTTCTTCCACTCCCTGCACAGGTACTTTGCTTGAACCCCCTCACAAGTCACTTTTCATTCCCAGCACATGGACAAATTTCTTCATAATTTGTCCAAGACTCCCTCTCCCGCCATGGCGGCTCAACATAAGGATCGAAAAACCAAAAGCAATTTAAAGAATACTACTGACAGTCAAACAACCTTACTAAATACACCTATAGCACAGGAAGCAATTAATATTCAAAGTCTAGTTGTCAGCATCTCAGATGCTCTCTCTCCCAAATTTGATGCCCTTAGAACTGAAAGCAACAATACGAAAATCTCTCCTCTTTCATATCAAAAACATTACCTAAAATCCTTAAGATCTCATCTGATTATCAACCTATTCTTGTTGAAAGAGCACATAGGCTTGGCTCACCCCGTACAGACAATAAAGGCGGAAATAGACCTAGACCTGTAATTGCGAAGTTATTAAATTATCAAGATAAGACTGTTTTACTTCAACGCTATCGCAAACATCAGCCAATTAGTATTGGAGGGGTCTCAATTCTTATCTTCCAAGACTTTTCGGTTGACACAGCATCAAAAAGAAGAGAACTGGCCCTTATATGTTCTAAATTCATACAGCATGGCTATCGAGCCACTATAATTTACCCCTCCAAACTCAAAGTCATAGTGGATGAGGCCACACACTGGTTTGAGGAAGCTCAGAAAGCTGAAAATCTTTTTAAATCACTTGATCTACCTTCTTAGTAATAGTCTAGCTGAACTATATTAATTAATTGATTAATTGAAATGCAGGTCTTGACTTTGGGAATACCCCGTGAGTCTCGGCAGAAGCGAGACACGGGGTGCGGGTTGATGTGTTTTTTTGTTGTTTTTTTTTGTTTGTTTGTTTTTTTTCTCTCCTCCCCATCCTGTCACATAAAAGGTAACCATGGTAGATAAATGTAAAATAGTTTCTTGGAATGTGGGAGGTATATCAACACCTATTAAGAGAAAAGCTATTCTTGCTCAGCTACAGAAAGCACAAACAGATATAGGTTTTATACAGGAAACACATTTAAGCATAGAAGAATCTTTAAAATTAAAAACTTCCTGGGTAAAAGAAATTTACTTTGCGCCTAGTGTAAGAAGAAAAAGGGGTGTAGCTATATTAATAGGGAAAAAAATTAATCTGGAGATTATCCACTCTGAGGCCGGTCCTGGGGGGAGATATGTTTTATTAAAGGCTAAAATTGCTCAAAAGGTTTATACACTTTGCAATGTGTATGGTCCTAATATATTCGACCCTGAGTTCTGGGATACCCTTCAGTCCAAACTTCTCGTATATACTACTGGGCACCTAATTATCGGCGGTGATTTTAATATGGCACCACAATGCCCATTAGATAGGCTGAGGCATAATACTAAACAGCTGAAACAAAAAAAGATAATTTGGAATTCAAGATGTTTAAAAAAATCAAGCAGAACTTAGTACTGCAAGACATCTGGAGAACCCAGAATCCTGTTGTCCAGAACTATACTTGCCTTTCGAAAGCCCACAAAACCCTCTCACGGATTGACCTGTTTCTGATTGACGAACATATATCCATATCTCAGGTCAATTCCGAAATAGCACAGATCTTACTATCAGATCATGCCCCCATTTCTCTTGAGCTCTATAATACACATTTACAATCTACCCCATCACATTTCTTATTTCCTTATTTTCTGGCATCTGATTTTAAGTTTAAAAGATGGCTCAAAAATAAATTTGAAGAGTATGCTCATTTTAATAACGAATACCTAGACCGTCCTGAAATATTTTGGGAAACTGCAAAAGCAGTGATGAGAGGAGAAATAATAGCATATAGGGGTACACTTCTTAAGAAGATGAGACAAAGAGAAAAAGAAGTAGGTACATTTTTGATTAACTCGTATAATCAATTTCTTACGGATAAAACCCCCTTGAATTGGGCAAAGTATGTCCGCGCTAAAAATGAAAGAGATACATTTGTATTGCAACAAGAGTCTCAAAAGGAATTGCGAATCCAGGCTAAAATGTATAGGTACGGTAATAAAACTGGCAGAATGCTGGCTAAATTAGTAAAAAATGAGAAGAAGCAACCAGGTATAGAACATCTTCAACATAAAGGGAAACAACTGTTAAAACCTGAAGATATCTCGCGGGCATTCTTTGAGTATTTCCAAGAGCTCTATGCACCCAAAGTATATGACATAAAGAACTCTATTGACTTCTGGAGCAAAATTATCCATCCCATACTATCATCAGAAATGTCTGATACTTTAAAGTTTAAACTCTTCTATTACTATAGAAGAAATTGAGAAAGTAATTTCTAAATTATCTCCAAATAAAGCAGCTGGCCCTGATGGACTTCCCAGTGAGTTTTATAAAATATTATCTACGGAAAGTGCCCGCTACCTATGTACTCTTTTCAATCATTTTTACATAAATGCCAACTCTGTCCCACCCTCTTTTTCTTCATCTTTTACAACTTTAATACTTAAAAGTGGCAAAGACCCTAACTGTAAGGAGTCTTATAGGCCAATAGCTCTTCTGAACTCTGATTACAAAATCCTAACTACAATATTAGCATCTAGGTTACAGGGGGCACTTGGAAAAGTCATCCATCCTGATCAAGAAGGATTTCTGAACAAACGCAATTCCTCTGCAAAAATCAGAGAGGTTTTAGTCATAACAGAATACTTCGGGAATTTGTCGGGCTCAGATGATGGAGGTGGGGGCACCCCTGACCTTGCTATCCTATCTATTGATGCCGAAAAGGCTTTTGATTCTATCTTTCATGAACATATAATAACCTCATTAATGCAATTTGGCATTGGAGGCAACTTTTCTAAATTTGTAGAGAATTTATATAGTCAACCTTCTACAAGACTGATAGTGAATAACAATCTCTCCCCTGTCTGCTTATTATCTTTGCTTGCTGCTTACCTTTGGCTGGCGAAATAGCGTGTAATCAAGCTAAGACTTTCCTCCTGTCAAAATGAAGCTCGCTTACACTCTGCTACCTAAATCTGCCTCATACTAGGGTGTTAAGCATTGGATGCTGTCATACAGTAGGAACAACTGATAGCTGGTCATTCTCACTAACACACTCAGTGTTAGGTAACAGAGGACTCATATTAACAGAGGACTTATATTAACTTGGCTGCAGGCTGTCTGCCTCCTATGTTTTGTTTATTAATCCAGCTAGTAATATTGCATGCAAATATTTTTTGTGTTTATGCCCTCAGTCTTTAATTATTACTGTCTGAGTGTGGGTAAAGTGTCCCGTTTTGTATTTTTTTTTTTTTTTTGTCTTTTTCTCTCTAGGGTTACAGTCCTTGTTCTGGGTTTAGCAAAGAAGGTGTTGTTTTTGTTCCCTCCCTCTTTACTTTGTTTATCTAAGTGATCTTTAAGCTTCACTGGCTAAGTGCTGATAAAAGTGCTCTCCTACTAATTGATCTCTCTTTTCAAAGGTTTATAAACTGTGCTGAAATAGTAAACTGGTCACTTTTAAAAAGTATAAGAAGAAGAGAAGGGAGGAGAAAATAAAAAGAAAGTTACGCATACTTTGTGGCTATTAATGTTTTGAAGGCTAGTCCGGCATACCCACATATCAACCCTGGTATATAAGTCACTCATAAATCAGCTGTTGAATCTTAAATTAGTTAAACTGATAAATTCTTCCAGTTCCTAGACTTCACTGAGCAGGCACTATCACTTGTTCACGGGGTTACTCTCTAATATAAACGGTCTGGGCCACAGTCTCACCCCCCTCACGGCGATAATAGTAATTTTTCTGCACTTGCACTTATTTGGCACTGTCTCCTTCACTCCCGGTCACTTCCCACCCCCTTTTTTTTTTTTTTCTCCTCACCTTTTATGAGTAGAATTTATGGATAAATATTTATCCCCTAAACCTCACACAATGCCTCCAAAAGTGAAAGACAGGAAACCAAGAAACAGCTTAGATGCCAACCCAGATTCTAGGGCTGAGATGAATGCTCTTAACATTAGCAAATCAGATATTGAAGAAATTTCGAAACAAGTAACACAATCACTACTTCTCCAATTTGATCTGATTAAAACAGAGATTAACACCTTGGTCTCAGACATGAAGAATTTCTCTTCAAGGTTGCTGGATGCGGAAACTAGAATATCTGAGATCGAGGACAATACGTTTAAATCAGACCAAATTATGCAACAACACAATAGCAAACTAAACTATCTTAGTGATAAAATTGAAGATCTAGAAGATAGATCGCGGCGTAACAATTTGAGAATTATTGGCTTACCAGAAACCCCTAGCTATCAAGACTTAATTCATTTCGCAGATACAATATTGCCAGAAGCACTTGGAATACAAAAGCAACACATACAGGTAGAAAGGGCACACAGAGTTGGCAATGTAAAAAGCTTATCAGACAACACGGTACAGAAACGCCCCATAGTTGTGAGATATCTTAACTTTCAAGACAAGATTTCTATTCTTAGAGCTTACAGAAAACTACAGCAACTAGAAATAGACCAAAATAGAATCCTGTTGTTCCAGGACTTTTCGTTTCAGACAGCCAGTAAACGAAAAGCCATGGCCCCCTATTGCACCATGCTTATTAATGGTGGATTCTCGGCCAGGCTACTATACCCAGCTAGAATCAAACTTTTCGTGGATAATGAGTTAATTCTAATAGATACGCCCCAGGAGGCCAAGACTTTTTTAGATAAACATAAAATTGACCAGCGGGCTGTTGTCAAGGAATAGGGCCGTAGGTGTCACAATTCGTGTTTGTACATATCTTATCACTAGCGGGCAATGTCCCGAGGGTATATGATTGCCCCTTACTGGTCACTTTCACATATCTCACGCCTATCATGTCCTCTTTTTTTTTGCTCTGCTTGCCTGGGTATATCGCATCAGTCAAGAATCATGCTGATGGAAGCTAAACTTAAGTTTACATTAGATAAGGATGTGGTTAAAGTTAAGGTTAATAACATGTTGGGTGTGGGTACCCGGGGGTGGGGGTTGGCCGGCGGAGGACTCCTTCTTTTACTCACTTGCTCTTTTTCCCCCCTTTCCCTTCTTTTTCCCTTTTTTTTTTTTTTTTTTCTTCTTCCGGTGGCGTCGGACGTCTCCCAACTATCCTTGTTTAAAGTAAAATACCACAGTTGAAGGTTTTATCGTGGAATGTTGGGGGCATCACTAACCCGATAAAAAGAAAGAGAATTCTAAACTACATTAAAAAACAGAAAGCAGACCTAAGTTTATTACAGGAAACTCACCTCACAGATAGGGAACATAGAAAATTACAGGTTAACTGGCTGCAGGAAGTGATATTCACTCCCTGCGCCTCTCGCAAAAGGGGGGTAGCAATTCTAGTAAAAAAAGGGACAGATTTAAAAATTATAGCACAAGAATTAGACCCTAATGAGCGTTTCATTATTTTAAAAATAAAGATGGGTTTTCACACTTACACTATTTGTAATGTATATGGGCCAAACATTGTTGATAATACTTTTTGGGAATCTCTGAGGACCAAACTCATGCACTATGTTGATACCACTTTGATAGTTGCTGGAGATTTCAACATGGTTTTTAATAGTAGTGATAGATTACAGACCACCAAACAAACAACTGTCAAAGTATCTCAAAAAGCAACAAGAATTCTTAGATCATTCTGTCGAACACTTAAGATTAGGGACATATGGCGGCATATATTCCCAAACAATCGAGAATTTACTTATGAATCAAAACAGTTCAAATCATTTTCACGTATTGACTATTTCCTTGGGTCAGACAGACTTCTTGGCTCAGTGGTTAAATCACAAATTGGCGAATTCACTATCTCAGACCATGCTCCCATATCTTTGGAGATTGGTCTAGACAACACTATATATGAACCAAACAGAGGGTACACGTTCCCCCGCTATTTATATAAAAATCCAACATTTAACAGATTCATCTCTGAAAGATGGAGTGAATATAGGACACAAAACCTCTCACACAGTACCAAACCAGAAACATTTTGGGAAGCAGCCAAAGCTGTGATTAGGGGAGAAATTAAGCAATACACCTGTAAACTCAGAGCAAACTTACGCTTAAGGGAGATTCAGCTGTCTAACTGCCTCAGTAACTCATACAACACCTATATAACGTCACCTAATGATACTAACTGGCATAGATATATAAAATCAAAACAGGAATGGGAGGCATTCAATCTCCAACAGACCATAAAACAAGATCAGCGTCAAAGAACCAGCTATTATAGATATGGTAGTAAAATAGGCAAGCTCCTAGCAAACCAGGTGAAACTACACACTGCACCTAAACCAATTAAGGCTATTGTGGTAGATGGGATAAGAGTTACTGAGAAAGAGGCAATCAAGAATGGCTTTGCTAATTTTTTTAAAAAACTTTACGCAGCCCCTCAGATTCACATACAGAATAAAAATTGTTTTTGGGAAAAAATTTCACTCCCAAGGCTACCCTCAGACGAGGCAGAGAAACTTAATACACCTATAACAGCTATAGAGGTAATGCAAGCCATTGATAAACTCAGTTTGGATAAAGCAGCTGGCCCCGATATGCTCCCGTCAGAATTTTATAAAATTCTCAAAGAGGAGATTAACACTCCATTGGTCAATTTATTTAATGACTACCTGTGTAAGGGTGAGGTGCCCTCAGCATATTTCGCAGCCTCTAAAATTATCTTAATTCCAAAAAAGAACAAAGATCCAGAACTAATTGACTCATACCGCCCTATCTCACTACTCAACACAGATTACAAAATATTCACAACTATTCTATCGAACAGACTTAAACGTGTACTTGGCTCGCTGATTCATGTGGATCAGGTCGGCTTCATGTTGAACAGGAACCCAGCCGCTAGTATTCAGAAAATCTTATTATTATTAGACTTTCACCATACAGATAAGGCACCCAATAGGGAAGAAACAGCGATCTTGTCAGTCGATGCTCAAAAAGCATTCGACTCAATTATCTGGGACCACCTATTCTTTACTATGGAACAATTTGGCTTTAGGGACCACTTTCCTAAATGTATCCATGCCCTATATGCGAAGGCCTCTTCAGTACTTGTGGTTAATGGCTCCCTTACAGAAACTTTTGAGATTCTGACAGGGACGAGACAAGGCTGTCCAATTTCACCTCTATTGTTCAACTTAGCAATTGAACCTCTGGCATTAATGTTGAAACAACATTTACAAGGGATTTCTCTGGGTGACAAATATCTTAAACTACTTCTCTACGCGGACGATCTGCTACTCTTTCTTAATAAACCACAATCTGAGATCCCAATAATTATAGATATAATCGCTAAATTCGGTACATTTTCAGGCTATAAAATAAATATCTCTAAATCTGACCTATTATGGATAACCAGACCAACGGGTATAGACTATTCTCCACCTTTTAGGGTGGCAGATCAATACATTACATACTTAGGAATTAAAATTAGCACAGACCCGGCGGAATGGTATCCATTGAACTATTCTCCATTACTAATTAAAATTCAATTAGATCTCAAAAATTGGGCAAAGTTACCTTTATCATTGACGGCAAAAATCAATCTGGTTAAAATGATCATATTACCTAAACTACTTTACATAATGCAAAACATTCCAATTCCCCTAACAAATGCCGACTTAAAACGTCTGGAAAGTGCTATCAGGCTGTTCATTTGGGGTACGGGCAAGAGACGCATTACTTTACAAAAACTCTCGCTCCCCAGGCAAAGCGGAGGCTTATCACTTCCTAGTTTTCTGATCTATAATAAATTATGCTTGGCCAAAGTTGCCATGGATTGGCTCACTGCTGGATCATTTGTTGCTTCCTATGAAATTGAGCAAAATCTAGTCACTCCATTCAACCTAGCGGCGCTGCTACACTGCCCTATCAAGGACCTACCACATAAGGTTAAAACGAAAATTACAATAATCCATACTATCAAAGCCTGGCAATTTATTAGGATGTGCATGATGGACATTCCACAAATTTCAGAATATGTACCTATTGTAGGGAATCCGTGCTTCATCCCAGGCATTAGGAACAAATTATTCAGTAGATGGTCCAGATTGGGGTTGAAACACTTAGTACAACTCAGGGATCCAGAAACGCTTGGGGTATCCACCTTCGCTACCTTAAAAAATCAATATCATCTTAAAAATACTGACTTTTATGCGTACTTACAAGTGCGGCACTGGTACACTGAGACCAGTAAAGACCCAGCTAGAGATCACCTACATCCAGGCATTAAAATGGGTCTTGCCCTATTTAAGGCAGGCAAACACGCAATTAGTTACTGGTATAAAATGATGCTTCTCGAGTCCGGTGAAACAAATCTGGCAGACATTCATTTAAAATGGAGCAGAGACATTCAAACCTTAGAGCCTGTTACAATTAAACATAGCATAGTAATGGTGGAACGCGCCACTTTATCAGCGTCATGGCGAGAGTCACATTTTAAACTTATAAACCGTATTCCATATAACTCCGGCCAACTTAAATAGATGGCGTGGAAACTCATCTCACTTGTGCCCTCGCTGCAGCTCAGCCGATGCCGACCTGGTCCACATGATTTGGCGATGTCCAAAGATCCAACACTTCTGGTGTAAAATCCAATTCTGGTTGAATAGAGTACTTAATATCCATCTAGTTCTGGACTTACAACACGTTATCTTTCTAGCAGATCGGAGCGACTTAGTAGAATATGCCCCTAACATTGAGCTAATTAACACTGCAATTTTGGGGGGGCGATACCTCATTTTGAAAAACTGGAAATCCAGCAGAGCACCAACAATTAATAACTTAACCTACCTGCTACACTCGCAATATACATTAGAACAGCTTGATAGTCTTAATAATGGAATAAGTCATCAGCACAGATTTGAATGCAAGTGGTTAGACTTTATTAGAAGCTACAGAAATAGTTCAGATAACTAGTTGAAAAATCTCTCCCCCATCTCCTCTCTTCCCTCTTATTTTCCGGCCGGGCACCATCCCCCCCCCGGGACCCAAGCCCGTCTTTATAATGGCTTCAGCTTGAATATGTCGAGAAGACACTAGCCGATAAATATTTTCTTTTTTTGCTCAAATAAATACTTGATATAGAAAACTACTGGTAGTAATTTTAGGTTACAGCTTGAACTAGCATAATGTTAAGCTAACTTTGCTCGGCTATGAGTGCTCTCTTTCTTTTTTCTTTTTTGATTGTTCTTTCTTTTTTCTCCTCTTATATATATAAGGATTTTATATCCAAGAATAGTATGACTAATCAATGAGAGTGATGTATCATTTATATCTAAGAATTTTTAACAATTTGCTGGATAGCCTTGAGGGATAGTCCCTTATCTAGTGTAAAGTTGTTTTCATATATATCTGTACATTTTATTTTGTAGCACCATTACCGTCGTTGCTAAATAGGCCTAAGAACGGCCTTTCGAATGTCACAGAAACCGTATATTTTCCTTCTGTTTTCTTTTACTTCCTTCTGGCTGTTTCCATGTCATGTAATTACTGATTATGAATACTTAACGTACAGAATGCATTTCTTTATTTTTCTTTCATGTTTGTTTTGCAATTGAAACTGTACGTTTTGGATGTACTAATTGCTGTACTTGTTTATTTTACTTTTTTTTTTCCTTTTGAAAAATTTAATAAAAACAAAAATTAAAAAAAAAAACAATCTCTCCCCTGCTATATTATTAGGTAAGGGTACGCGACAGGGGTGCCCCCTCTTTCCACTTCTCTTTGATATTGCCATTGAGCCTCTGGCAATCTGGATTAGGCAATCTCTAGATGGTATAAAAATACATAATCATGAGATAAAAATCGGATTATACGCGGATGACCTACTTCTATACTTGGCTAATACCAAGTTGAATATTCCCAAGCTGATTCAGATAATGGACCATTTTGCATCCTTCTCTGGATATAAAGTGAACATGACAAAATCTGAGATATTTTGGCTTAGGAAGAATACTACCTCTTCTTTAAATATTCCTTTTCGGGAGGTCACAGATTTTTTTAGGTATCTTGGGATCTGTGTCCCGGTTAGGTTTTCAGATCTATATAATTTTAATATTCCACTGGTAATGAAGTATATCAGAGGAAAACTTAAGTTATGGCAAAATTTACCTATATCAATTTCTGGCCGAGTCGCATTATTTAAAATGGTTCTTCTCCCGAAGTTGCTTTATATCCTTCAAAACACCCCGATAATCTTGTTAGAAAAAGATATTCGCTCACTTAATAGCTCACTTATACAGTTTCTTTGGCAGGAGAAAAGATCAAGGATTTATCTTGCTAAACTTTCAGTACCAAAGGAATAAGGTGGACTTGCATTGCCAGACTTAAGGCTTTACAATCTCTGTTTCCTTGCCCGGATAGCAACTGATTGGATTTTGCTTAATAACTATGGTTTTGAACAATGAGCTTGAAACTAATGTATGTACTCCGTATCTTCCATCAGCATTAATACATTCTATACCAAAGGAAATACCGGCAGAAATTAAGAAGTTGAAAACAATTTATAACCCACTTAAGGCTTGGTATAAAATTGCCAACCTCCTTTCAATCAGTATTCAGGCCTCTTCTTACTTACCTTTAATAGGAAATCCGAAATTCCAACCAGGCTTAAACTCAGCTGTTTTCAGAAGTTGGCACAACTCTGGGTTGAGCAAGGCCTGTCAAATAATAGATAAGGACAGGGGATGCATTAAAACGTTTCAGGAACTAAAAACGGAATTTAATTTACCCAACAAAGATTTCTTTGCCTACTTACAGGCAAGACATTTTGTTTTGGAAATTACTGAAGAAAGGGGCTGGAGTTGGGGACTAGGAAAACTGGAGAACTGTCTTGCACTAGCCAGGAATGGGCATATGTCAATCGCTCCGTGCTATCACTTTTTAGGTACTATTTATTTATTTATTATCGGTTATTTGTAGCGCGCCAACAGATTCCACAGCGCTATAAACAAAGGGGGAGTACAACAAAACAATTATAGGGTAGAGGGCCCTGCCAAGAGTTGCACTGTTGTAGTCAGCTCTTAAGAAGGTGATCTACAAACAGCTGGACTTTTAGGCTTACATGCTAAGAGGGTTCAGGGGATTGCAGTGGAGGAGAGGAACTGGTATTAGGAAAGGTTAGCGTAGGTTGTATGCGTCCCTGAACAGTAGAGTCTTTAGGGAGCACTTGAAGCTTTTAAAACTAGAAGAGAGTCCTGTGGAGCGAGGCAGAGAGTTCCACAAGATGGGAGCAGCAGATTGGAACACTTTAATTCCTCAAAGCGATATTGAACCAAAACTACTCCAAACATCAATCAATAAAATTGCCCAGACTACACTCTCTGCCACTTGGCGTGAATCACAGGTTAAGTTTCTCCACAGAGCATACTTTACCCCCGGAGAGGCCTCAGATGTGGTAATCCTGGATTTAATAAATGTCCTAATTGTTCATATCCTGCAGCGGATCTAACACATATGTTCTGGTCATGTCCAAAAATAAGAAACTTTTGGTTCAAATTAGAATATTGGTTAAAAAATGTATTAAAGATAGCCCCTGTGGCCCTATCACTTTTTCAGATAGTTTTCTGTCTAAATAAGGTATCTGGTAAGCAAAACAGGGAAAAAGTAGTAATCTCTTCTATTCTTGCAACCAGATACCTAATCTGCAAAAAATGGAAAAGCCAAGCACTTCCAAGTATTGTCGAAGTCAAGAACTGCATGAAGAAGCAGTGTATACTTGAGCAAAGGGACACAAATATAGAAAATGAACAGGATATTAGAAAATTCTTTAATAAATGGGCAATATTTTTAAAGATATTTCCCACTACTGAAATAAATCATATAATTTTCCCATTTCAAAATTCAGAAACAGTCTTACTAGGGAACTGGTAGGGGATTGGAGGGGGAGGGGAATTGGGGTTTTTCTTTTTTTTTCTTTTCTCTTTGTGTGTTTCTTGGTTTTTCCTTTTTTTGGGGGAAAAAAAAAATAAAAATAACCAACAGGGCATATTGTATAATTAATAGATATTAGTTTTTTGCCGATCCTTTACTTTGGTCTTTTCTATTTTCTTTTTTACGGTCAAAAAAGGATTTGTTGGCCTTGTATTAATCTTTACTACGCCTGTACATGGATATGAATATACATTCTGTAAGAATTGTTTTGTTTTTCTTGTTTTTTTCTCTTTTCTTTCCTTTTGTTATGACACCCTATGTGGTGTGATGGAAAAGCTGATGTTATTTTTCTGTCATATTTACACTGTTGGATTATAACTAAAGAATTAAAAAAAAAAATGTATGTTCTGTCTGAATCATGAAAGACAAATTTTGGGTTACATGTCCCTTTAATAAAAATATATTTAGAAAAAAAAGAAAGCCTCTCATAATCTTTTTTTTTTTTTTTTCAAACAAGGCTTTATTGAATGAACAAAAAGAGAGGCTTAACAAATATATCTCGTTAACAGGAGTTGTGAGTTATCAAATTTACATACAATGTATTATAATGACAATTCAGCAGCGATATACCTTCAACATTACTCCTTGTTTAAACATTTTGTTCATTGTTCTTAGTTAACAGCTTAATGTTGTACAATACAACTATGAGCATTAGCAATTTGTTCAATTATAAATCTGCTTGGACATTAACTCATATCCAGTGTGAATAACAGAGGAAAGAGAAAGGAAAAAGGAAGATAAAGGGGGGAATAATAATAATAATAAAAAATATATATATATTTTTAGGAGGGGATAGGAGGGAAGAGAAGGGGAGAAGAGGGGAGTGTAGCTATATGGAGGGGATCCTCATCCAAGCAAAGGAAAAGAAGGGGGAGAAGGGAGGATGCACCCCCATGGGCGATCAGTGTCAAGGGCCAAAATCTGATAGGCGTACTTCAGGAATAGCCTCAGCAGCACACCATTCCCCAAACCCCCCCAGAGATGTGCAGCTGTGTGTATCTCCAGGAGACGCAACTGAGTATAAAAAGAATCATTTCTCATTATTTAAGATTGTTAAAGGCCTTTACCATCCCATATCAGAGTCATGTGTTCATGCATTGCTAATTTTCCTGCTCTAAGGTAATGGTACCTCTCCAGATCAAGCAGATCCCCAACTCCATTTTTCCATTCTCCCAGGCTTGGCACATTCATTGATTTCCAGTATTTTGGGATCAGACCCTTGGCACAGTTCAACATCAGTAGAAAAAGTCTATTTTTTGCCTCCACCACAATTTTTGGGAGGGCATGATATATCAAGTAATGCGGATTCAGAGGCAGAATGACACCAAGGAGTCTACTGCTCTCTAAGAATACTCTCTCCCAGAACACTTGTATTAGTGGGCATGTCCACCAAATATGTAAGATTGATCCCTCCTCTCCGCAGCCTCTCCACCACTCCCCACTTGTCTGTGGGTAGATTTTGTTTAGTCTCTGAGGTGTCAGATACCACCGGCTTAAGAATTTATAGTGCATTTCTTGGAGTCTCATAGAAACCGAGGCTCTCTTACCGTTGTTAAAGATCATAAGCCAATCTTTTGTGTTGATATCAGAACCCAATTCTGCCCGCCATGCGTCTACATAGAAGGGCAAGGTCTCTCCTCCTCCCGCTAACAGCAACTTGTACAAGCGGGAGATCAAGTGCCCAGGTGGGTGTGCCATCGTGCAGATAGATTCAAAGGGTGTTTTCTCTCTTATGAAAGGAGTGATGCTCCCGTGATCATTAACATAGTGGTGGAACTGCGCAACCCTGAACCGTGAGGAGAACAGCCAGTGGTCCCACTTTTTTAGATTCTCCTGGGTCTGGATCTTCCCTTCATGAAAGGCGTTATTTATAGCTGCTTCAGCTAGAGTATATATGTGTCTCAGGGATTGTGCTCTATTTGCCAGGCCATTGTCTGGGTTCTTGAGTACTGGTGTAACTGGAGAGTTTATGAACAATATGTGTTCATCTTGTTTGATCAGATTATCCCAGACACGAAAGACATCTTCCAGTAGGGGATATTGTTTGCTCAATGGGTTCCGGCTTTGTGCCATAATCTACGCAAGCGAGCCCACATTACCCTTTTGTAAGATTTCGCAATCTAGCTCTATCCAGGCTCTATCGGTCCTATTGTGAAACCATTGAACCGGGCGCTGGATGTTTATTGCCCTGAAATATGTTCTCAACAGTGGAACTATCACTCCTCCCCTGTCTCTGGGCAGATACATTGGGTTTTTTTCCTAATTCTTGGTCTTATCCCATTCCAGATATATGCTTCCATCTCTAATTGAATCTGATGAATGAGATGCATTGCCGATGAAAGAGGAATTATCTGCATCACATACAGCACCCTGGGTAAGATATTCATTTTGACCATGTTGATTCGGCCCATCCACGAAATGGATTTATTTTTCCATTTGGCCATATCATCCCCCACTGCATCCCTAATCTGTTTATAATTTATATCAACGGTACCTTTAATTGTGGGAGTCAAGGAGATTCCAAGGTATTTCAAATGGTGCCTCACTACTCCAAGTGGGCAATGGGAACTTGCCTCTCGAAAATCATCGGCAGGTACAGATATGTTCATGATTTCAGACTTGGATGGATTGAGTAGGAAATCTGAGAACTTTCCATACTCTTCAAATTCCGCCAGCAGCGCCAATAGTGAAGTTGATGTGTCTGATAACATAATAAGGATATCATCAGCATACATAGCTAACTTGTGTTCTTTCTGGCCAACTACCAAGCCTGCAATGTTAGGGTTGTTGCAAATTTTACAGGCCAAAGTCTCTATCACCAGGGCAAATAACAGGGGGGGGGGAAAGGGGGCACCCCTGTCTCATGCCATTAGTGATCAGGAAAGGCTTAGAGAACGTGCCATTAACTCGTACCCTAGCACTTGGTGTAGAATATAAGGAGAAGATCATACGAATAAAGCCAAACCCAAACCCCAGTTTAGCCATAATATGGCGCATGAACAGCCGGTTGACCCGATCAAAAGCCTTTTCTGCGTCCGTGGAGACTAAGGCCAACGGTGCAGAATTATTGTGTGCGTAGGATATCAGTTGGATTACTCTGAGGGTATTATCCCGAGCTTCTCTGCCCGGGACAAACCCCACCTGATTAGTAGAGATTAGTTGTGGCAAAAGCTTGGTGAGGTGATTAGCTATGGCTTTTGCTAGGAGCTTCACATCGGAGTTTAGAAGTGAGATCGGCCTATAGCTACTGGGTTGATTTTTGGGTTTCCCCGGTTTATGGATAACCAATATATATGCCTCAAGCATTGAGTTCGGTAGATTCGGTGCCTCCGATAATTGGTTGAACATCTGGAGTAGGCGAGGCGCCAATTTAAAAGAGAAGGTTTTGTACTAGCGCATACCAAACCCATCTGGTCCGGGGCTTTTACCCCCCGGAAGAAGTTTAATAGCTAACTGAATCTCTTTTAAGGTGAATGGGGCCTCGAGTTGGTCCATCTCCACCTGTGTTAGCTTTGGCATCTCTATCCCATCCAAATATTCCAATATTGCTCTCTCCAGGACAGCTCCGGGTGGCTGTCCCAAGCACTCTTGATCTGGGGGGTGTATATTGTAGAGGGCTTCATAGAACCTTCCAAAAGCATTTGCAATAGCTGGGCCGTTGCAATGCTTATTTCCATTGCAGTCTACAACATCATATACATATGTCTTCAATCTCTGGCACGCTATCGCCCGAGCAAGAAGCTTCCCCGCCTTATTGCTCTGCTCAAAGTAGTATTGCCTAAGCCGAATATAGGAAAAGACAAGAAGACAGTAGAGTTTATTCAGGAGACACCCCTACACATATAAAATCACACTTACAAGATAGTAGTGATAAAAGTGCCTGTAGCTCAAATAGCTTGATGGTTATGCTCGTGAGCAGTTAACAGAGAGGTTTCCTCTTTCGCCGACCTGCAGCTTCCAATTCAACCTCCTTGCTCCGGCTTTAGTGCAGCAAATTTGTCACATGCAAATGCTTAAAATACCATATTCCTCATATCATAGGAATACAGAACACCCAACGCGTTTCCTCTGCTTGCAGGCAGACTTTCTCAAGGGACATGTATTGAATGACTGATACTATTCTCAGTCTAGATTTAAATTTTCCCGCAATCTCTACCTGTCCATAGTAGCGCTGTTCGTATTTTATCTAGTTCTATTGCCTAAGCCGAAGTGCTTTTTTTGGCGTTCTATCTGAATATAACTCAGGAGAGCTGACCTGGCTCGGGCAAGATCTGTTTGTATCATTATGTTGGCGGACTGTGCTTTATGGGCAGTTTCCGCTTGTGTCACCTTTGCAAGGAGAGTGTTATATTGTGCTCTTTTCTCCCGACGTAAAGCTGATGTATGTCTAATCAGGACACCCCTCAGGACGCACTTATGAGCCTCCCATATTGTGGTATCAGCTAAAGCATCCCCTGTGTTCAAACGAAAATATTCCTCAATTGTGCTATCAAGTCTCATGCTTGATCATCTAACAAGGACTTGTCGAGCCGCCACACAAAAGGAGTGACCAGTATCTCAGGCCATTCAATGGTGCATCTCACTGGTGCATGATCTGACCAAGTGATTTGACCTATATGGCTGCTGGTTGTGATAGATAGTCCCGCTGAATCCGTGAAGATATAGTCAATTCTCGTATATTTCCCATGTGGATGGGAGTAGAATGTATAATTTTTGGTAGTAGGATGTAGCATACGCCATATGTCATGAAGGACCAGTTCTCTCATA
Source organism: Bombina bombina (assembly GCF_027579735.1). Classification (NCBI taxonomy): domain Eukaryota; kingdom Metazoa; phylum Chordata; class Amphibia; order Anura; family Bombinatoridae; genus Bombina; species Bombina bombina. Next base: position 177,589,646 of record NC_069508.1, read on the forward strand.
GATTTAGCAAGGCGTTTCACCACTCTGTGAGAGGTGCTAGATAGGCCGTCAGACGTATCTAGATTGGGGCAGAATGACACATTAAAATCTCTGCCCAGAAAAATAATCCCTTTTTGGGTTTCTAATATTTTGTATGCTAGCTTTTAAAAAAAAATATCCTGTGCAGTATTTGGGGAGTAGAGATTGACAAAAGTAACTGATTTGCCGTATAAGGTTCCGACTATGATTAAGAACCTACCGTCAGGGTCTCATGATCTGCTCCATCCGGAAGGGCACCCCAACTCCAAACAGGACACCCACTCCATTCTCATAATCTTTTTTATTTTATTTTCACAACAGGAGACTGCTAGTTTGTGTGGGCCAAATAGATAACTTTGTGCTCAACCCTGTGGAGTTGTGCAGGACACAACACTAATGCAAGTCAATAGGTAATACATTTAAAAAAAGTAATGTGATCAGTGGGCAGTCTGCAGAGGCTTAGATACAAGGTAATCACAGAGGTAAAAAGTATATTAAAGGCACACTGAACCCAATTTTTTTCTTTAATGATTCAGATAGAGCATGCAATTTTAAGCAACTTTCTAATTCACTCCTATTATCAATTATTCTTCATTATCTTGCTATCTTTATTTGAAATGCAAGAATGTAAGTTTAGATACCGGCCTATTTTTGGTGAACAACCTGGGTTGTCCTTGCTGATTGGACAGCACCATTAAACAAGTGCTGCCCAACGTCTGAACCTAAAATTGTCTGGCTCCTTAGCTTATATAGAAAAAACAAATGCGTCTGCAGTATCTTCTAACATAACAGCTTTAATTTTCACAAAAACGTTAAAACACAGGAAAATGGCAGCAACATGCACACAGAAAAGGTGGTGTGGAACTGATGGCTCATGGTCATCAGTGCCACACCACCTTTTCTGTGTGCATTTTGCTGCCATTTTTCTGTATTTTAACGTTTTTGTGAACATTAAAGTTGTTATTTTAGAAGATACTGCAGACGCATTTGTTTTTTCTACTTACTGCATTGCTAGCCAGTCCGCGGCTATCGGCAAATTTTGGGAGGTGTGAGCCGAAATCAGGCAACTATTGGAGGATCTGACCCCATGATGTGAAAGGGGTTGAACACAGTGACGACAGAGGAACGCAGCTGATCCATAAGGACGCCGAGGACCTGGGAGCACTCGGAGAGGTATATGTGCTGTGCACAGGAGAGGTGAAACCGAAGTCTGGTGAGATTGGCCATTAGGTTAGTGGATTGCTTTGTAACTGCAGGATTTCTTTGGTGTCTCGGATACTCATGACACCTAAGGACTTTGCTATAATTAAGTAGCAAGTCACTGTATGAATCATATGTTTATATTCTCGGAGGATCCGATTTCTGACCTGATTTTGCATTATTGAGATTGGGTATCATACCCCATTAATGATCCATAGTACTTTTTGTGTATGTCCTTAGTTTATATGCCTTCTTTTTCAAATAAAGATAGTAAGAGAACAAAGAAAAATTGATAATAGGAGTAAATTAGAAAGTTGCTTAAAATTGTATGCTCTATCTGAATCACGGAAGAAAAAAATTTGGGTTCAGTGTCCCTTTAATCTAACCATGTTGGCTGCGCAAAACTGGGGAATGGGTAAAAAAAGGGATTATCTATCGTTTTAAACAATAACATTTTTGAGTTGACTGCCCCTCTAACAAGCATTAACCCCTCAAGAACCGAGAATTGCAGAGAAAAAAACATTTAGATACAGCTTGCAATTGTTTCTCTTGATAGCCTTTGTTGAAGGAGCTGCAATACACTTATTTGGAGCTAGCTGAACATATCAAGTGAGCCAATCACAAACAACATGGGTGCAGTCACAAATTAGCAGCTAGGCTCCCTTTCTTCAAAGAATGTTACGAGAACAAAGAAAATGAAATAATACAAATATTGGAAATTAGTAAACAACTTTATGCTCTGATTGACTAATGAAATAAATATTTTGAAGTGCATAACACTATATAGATAATAGTGGCTGTACAATACATTCTGTTTGGCACCCCAGAAACCAATACAAGCAGCAAAAAACTTAACAACATTTGTATTTTATGGTCTGCTTTTCACTCCATTATTAGCCTAACTACATGAGTAGCAGGACTTTTAAAAATGGTTAAAAGTCACAGAGGCCACAAACCATTTAATAACTGTTACATAGTAATACTTCAGGATCTGTCATAGGTGTTAGCAGGGGCTTTTAAAATGAGAGTGAGGGGTAAGAAACTTCATACTGAGTTGCTGTTGTGTAAATAAAATAGGAAAATAATATCATTGTGTACAAAATGTAAATAAGTATGACTGTTAAAACAGTGTATAAAAAAAGTACTTTCTCTTTTTTTAACTAAACATCTATGGTTATGTAAATGAGCCTTACATGACCAGTCAGCTCTGTACGGAAGCTAAGAGTTTAATTGCAATTCAGCGCTGTGACATGCGCTTTTGTATTGTTACTTCCATGCGAGTCTGTGCTAGTTACAGGGGCTATTTAGGGGCATAGTGATATCAAATAAATACAGTAAATTCAGTTGCCAATCACAATTTAGACAATTGTAAAACTTTTATTAGACAATTTTACTTTGATCAATTTTGGAGTTGACTGTCTCTTTAAGGGGAGAAAAATGTACAGTACACTGTGCCTTTAACAAGCTTTATCCCTTTAAGGACCGATAATGGCAGAGAAAAACTAGCTACAGCTTGCAATTGTACACTACACTGTGCCTTTAACAAGCTTTATCCCTTTAAGGACCGATAATGGCAGAGAAAAACTAGCTACAGCTTGTAATTGTACACGTTTAAATATACTTTCATAATCTAATATGCTTCTATTGGTATCCTTTGTTGAAGGAATAGCAATACACTACTGGGAGCTAGCTGAACATATCAAGTGAGCCAATCACATTCACAAATTAGCAGCTAGCTCCCAGTAGAGGTCTTCTGCACCAAGCCTTTTCTACAAAGAATATTAGAAGACCAAATCAAATAATAGAAATATTCAATACTTGTCTACAACATATCTGCTCTCATTGATTCATGTAAATACTAGAATAAGCATTGTTATGCTCAGCTGAATCTCTGTCACATTCTAGACAACTGAACAAACTGTACTTCCTAACATTAAATTGGTTAATATAATATTATTGCCTGTTTTTCACAACAATTTAGCCTAACTACATGAGTAGCAGGCCTTCAAAAATTGATAAGATTCGAGTCCACGAATCATCCTTACTTATATAGATCTCATATTTCAGGATCTATCCTAAGTGTAAGCAAGGGCTTTTATACTGAGAGTGAGGGGTAAGAAACTTCATATTCAGTAGCTGTTGTGTAAATAAAATAGGAAAATAATATAATTGTGAACAAAATATAAATATACATGGCTGTAAAAATAATTAGTGTATAAAAAAAGTACTTACTCTTTTTTAACTAAACATTGCAATGCATTGTGGTTATGTAAATGAGCCTTACATGACCAGTCAGCTGCTGTGAGATGCGCTTTTTTACTGTTACTTCCATGCGAGCAGGGCCGGTGCTAGGATTTTTGGCTACACAGGCAAAGACACATTTTGAGCTGAACTAGCAAACACTTCAGTTGTTGAAGGAATAGCAATACAGTACTGGGAGCTAGCTGAACATATCAAGTGAGCCAATCACATTCACAAATTAGCAGCTAGCTCCCAGTAGAGGTCTTCTGCACCAAGCCTTTTCTACAAAGAATATTAGAAGACCAAATCAAATAATAGAAATATTCAATACTTGTCTACAACATATCTCCTCTCATTGATTCATGTAAATACTTGAATAAGCATTGTTATGCTCAGCTGAATCTATGTCACATTCCAGACAACTAATCAAACTGTGTACTTCTTAACTTTATATAGGTTAATATAATATTGCCTGTTTTTCACAACAATTTAGCCTAACTACATGAGTAGCAGGCCTTCAAAAATTGTTAAGATTCGAGTCCACGAATCATCCTTACTTATAAAGATCTCATACTTCAGGATCTATCCTAAGTGTAAGCAAGGGCTTTAATACTGAGAGTGAGGGTAAGAAACTTCATATTCAGTAGCTGTTGTGTAAATAAAATAGGAAAATAATATAATTGTGAACAAAATGTAAATATACATGGCTGAAAAAATAATAAGTGTATAAAAAAGTACTTACTCTTTTTTAACTAAACATCGCAATGCATTGTGGTTATGTAAATGAGCCTTACACGACCAGTCAGCTCTGTACGGAAGCTGAGAGTTTAGTTGCAATTCAGCGCTGTGAGATGCGCTTTTGTACTGTTACTTCCATGCGAGCAGGGCCGGTGCTAGGATTTTTGGCTACACAGGCAAAGACACATTTTGAGCTGAACTAGCAAACACTTCAGTTCAGTGAACAGACACAGTCGAGCAAAACTCTCTCCCTACCCATCCCCCCTCTCCTGTTTGCCTACCCTCTGCTTACTGTGAGGGGCTTGTGTCTGATTTCCCAGTTAAATTGTGACCCCCCCTCTGCAGGAACAGCTTCCTGGCTTATTATGTTTAACACAGCACGGTATCTCTCTGATTCTTCACGGAGCTTGGACTGCATTAAGCAGATACTCCCACAAATCATTAAAAGTGTTTATTTAAGCAAACGGTTCAGAACATGCAGCATGGAAAATAGCTCAGACAGTGGAGTAAAAGTAAACTTGTATTTAACTGTCTGATCTATTTTCCGTGGTGCAGTTTCTGAGCTGTTTGCTTAAATAAACAATTGCTTTTAAAGGGCAGGCTTTGTTTTTTCTATAGAAACTGCTTTAGTACAGGCTTTGCTTTACCTGTGAGTTATCATGGCAGTATTAGCACGGCACCCCAATTCGCCTAAAGAAAATGCAATGTTGTCTGGACTGGGGGCGGAGTGGACCGCAAATGTAAAAAAAAAAAAAAAAAAAAAGTTGCTGCTTGTCACCGGCAAGTTTGCGCCCCAATACTGTGGCGCCCTAAGGCCAATGCCTAACTTGCCTATATGCAAGCGCTGGCCCTGCATGCGAGTCTGTGCTAGTTACAGGGATTAGGGGCATAGTGATATCAAATAAATACAGTAAATTCAGTTACCAATCACGATTTGGACAATTGTAAAACTATTATTAGACAATTTTACTTCGATCAATTTTGGAGTTGACTGTCTCTTTAAGGGGAGAAAAATTAACAGTACACTGTGCCTTTAACAAGCTTTAACCCTTTAAGGACTGATACATCTTGCAATTTTACACGTTTTAATGTACTTGCACACACAGTGCCGTGTGTTAACTCAGTAAGGCAGAAGGAGCTAAGGTCTGTTAATTCATGGCTAAAAACATGGTGTAAAAACGAGGGGTTTGACTTTTTAGAACACTGGGCTGATTTTTCACTAGGGTACAAATTGTACAGTAAGGATGGATTGCACCTGAATGACATGGGTGCAGGTGTGTTGGGGGAAAGGATGGTAGCACGTTTAGAGAACCTTTTAAACTAGGCAAAGGGGGGGAGGGTCAATTAGAACAAAATAGAACAGAGAGATCAGTGTCTGAATATGTCACTCCCTTAATATCTCAAGGAAGGGATGACTTAAGAAATGTCACATTAGAAAGTATAGAGGAAAGTACACCAAGTAGCAGCAGAAAGCACATGAAAATTAAATGTATGACAACAAATGCAAGAAGCATGACAGGTAAAATGGGGGAGCTGACGCTCTTAGTTGCAGAAGAGGACTATGATGTTATCAGTATAACTGAAACTTGGTGGGATGATTCACATGACTGGGCAGTTAACTTAGAGGGGTATACATTATTTAGGAGGGACCGGAATAATAAAAGGGGTGGAGGAATCTGCATGTATATTAAACCTGACCTTAAACCTACAATAAGGGAAGATATTTATGATACAAGTGACAATGTAGAGACCCTGTGGGTTGAAATAAAGAGTGGGGGGAAAAATCCTAAAAAAATATTACTAGGAACATGCTACAAGCCTCCCAACATTAGTGACCCAGAGGAAACTCAACTACTTATCTAAATAGGTAAGGCTGCTAATAACAGTGCTGTAATTATGGGAGATTTTAACTACCCTGATATAAACTGGGCAAATGAAACTAGTAATTCAGCTAAGGGGGATAGATTTTTAAATGTTCTCAGGGATAACTTCTTGTCACAATTAATAGAGGAGCCAACTAGGAGTAAAGCTATATTGGATTTAGTGCTATCAAACAATACAGATATAATATCAAACATAGAAGTTAAAGAACATTTGGGTAACAGTGATCATAACATGGTCACATTTGAAATCTCTTTTCATATGCAGTGTTTTAAAGGCTTAACTAAGACTTTTAATTTCAAGAAAGCAAAATTCAACGATTTAAGGAAATCATTAAATAATATAAATTGGGACAATGTATTTTCTAATAAAAATACAGAGGATAAATGGATAATATTTAAAAATTTGTTAAATAAATATATATATCAATACATACCATATGGTTATAAAAATAAAAAAACTAAGCCGTTATGGCTAAATAAAAATGTGTTAAAAGAAATTAGGAAAAAACGTAGGGCATTTAAATTATTAAAAGAAAATAGTACAGACTCAGCATACAATATTTATAAGGAATGTAACAAAGCATGCAAAAAAGCAATCAAATTAGCCAAAATTGAAAATGAAAAATTAATTGCCAAGGATTCTAAGTCTAACCCTAAAAGGTTCTTTAAGTACATAAATAGCAAAAAATCTAAGAAGGATAATATAGGTACATTAAAATGTGTGGAGGGTAGCATGATAAATAATGACAGGGAGAAGGCTGAGGTACTAAACCAGTTTTTTTCTTCAGTATACACAAGAGAGGAACCATTGAATGATACTTTGGAACAGAATAGAACATGCCAGTCTATACCACTAACTGGGTTTTGTTTAGAGGATATCAGGAAAAAACTAAAAAATATTAAGGTAGAAAAAAGAAAGAGTAGTAGCGGTGGACTTCCTGTTGGGAGGAGCTGGCGTGTGAAGACGCCGCTCTGTGCGCAGGTGTGTGTGGCGCAGTGATACAACGCTACCGACCGGTGCTTGCCTTGCCGTTGCTAGCGGAGACTGCTATCCTAGCGGAGTGGAATCCCTGAGCCCGGACGTGGAGCTAGCGCCGTGGAAGTCACCGTAAGGCCGAATTTGCTCTGTCGGCTAGAGCCTCCTTCTTGCTTGGTCCCGGTCCTGGTTGCCGGCGGATCCAGGAGCAGAATTTACAGGAATCACCCTGCTAGCCACCAGCGCGCGCAAGGAGTGCATAATTCGCTGGTGGTGGAAGTAAAAGAAAGGTGTCAATGCTGAAACTGCTGTCTTGAAGTTCCGACTACTTCCTGGAGGTGTCCGGTGTGGCAAAAGGTGTACGTCTTAGGAGAGCAGCAATCAGGCCCAGGAGTATACGATAGCGGAGGTCCTAACCGCAAGTATTTACTGTATTGGCTAAACATCGCCTAAAAAGTCACCTGAAATGCTTGTATGACTCTGAACCTGCTTATATTTAATAGCCTGACTTTCATGTGGTGCCTGTATCTGGGGCCTCAGCTTTTTCCCTTACCCCGCCAAACACGTTTTCAGCAGTGTTAAAAGTACAGGCGCTTGGACATACTTAAAAATTTGCAAGTAGAGGTTTAAGCTGTTACCTCCAAGCTGTATTGCCATTTGAGAATATCCAAGCTTAAAGGAGAAGTATTACTACTATGTATCTCGCTTGGCGTGCCAAGGAACAAGACTAACACCTTAAATACTAGGAACGTTTTACCTGCTAGAAACCTTGCAACAAAAGGAAAAGACTCCTGATTAGGAGAAACTAATTCTATCTGTTTAATTAAATGTGTTGCCTTTCAGTATATGGTTTGCTGTTGTCAGTTACAAGCATTGCATAGATTATAAATATCAGAGTGCTGGCAATTAACTGGTGCAGGAAGGCTATAGAAAACTGTAACTAATTATGGTAGTTGGTTAAGCGCTAAAGAAAGTATCCCCTAAAGATTGTAAGGGATCCTAAGATATGCTTATGTTTGCAATAATGGGATAATTACTTTGTTACTTTGTTAACATATAATTTACTGACCTCGGTTCCCTTCAAAGTGTGTATCTGTCTACCCCATACTGCAGTGTCAAGCTAGTATTCTCAGTAACAATACGTGAGGAACTGGAAAAAAAAAAAAAAAAAAAAAATCTTCTCTTCTTTTCCCTTTATATTTTCTTGTTGCTACACTGTGGTAATAGAACTTAAGCAGAATTTAGATAGCAGCAAATTGGAAAGGAACAAGGGCTGAATCACTTGAGCACGTTTGTTTTTTCTTTTTACTTTTTTCACTTCTTTTTCCTTTTCTGTTTGTTTTTCTCTTCTTCCTTTTTTTTCCTTCTAAGTCTTCCCCCACACCACTATATCACATGGAAAGATTTGTATCACACTCTAAGGCAAATTCCCCGATAATGCCACCTAAACACAAAGAAAAAAAAAACACTAGACAAAATGACACTAGCATCTCACAGGATGCTTCACATAACACAGTTTTAAACCCTGACTCACCCAATCTACTCAGCCAAATAGCTGGAATTATTAATCCACAGTTTGATTCATTAAAGATAGAGATAACCACATTAACCAATGAGGTAAGGCAGTTTCACACTAGGCTTGAAGAAGCAGAAAACAGGATCTCAGATTTGGAAGACAGGGTTAATAATCAAGACCATCTTACTATATCACACCAAAACAAGTTAGACGAGTTACAGACTAGAGTCGAGGAGATAGAGGATCGCGCTCGCCGTAATAATTTTAGGATAATTGGGTTACCAGAATCTGATAAGTATCAAGATCTAATTGCTTTTGCCTCTACTATGCTTCCTGAGATACTAAATTGCCCAAACAACAGCCCAATTAGAATTGAGCGTGCGCACAGAGTAGGGCCTACACGCTTGAGTAAAGATGGAAACTCGAGACCAAGAGCTGTGATAGTTAAAGTAGCGTATTTTCAAGATAAGGTTAATCTTTTCAGATGTTATAGAAAGAAATACCCACTGACAATAGACCAACACAAGATTCTTTTATTTTCAGATTTTTCTATAGAAACTTTAGGTAAACGCAGGGAAATGTCCCCATTTTGTTCAAAACTCATACAGGCTAATTTTTTTTTTCTTTTTCTTGCCCTTTTTATGGTCTTGGAGGGATGCTATGTGGCTCCTTTGTATAACATATGCCAGGCTCTGATATAAAAATCCTGTCATGGAATGTGGGAGGGATAACCTCCCCCAGTAAAAGAAAATCCATTATTAGACAGGCTGGGAAATTAAAACCCGATATTCTTTGCTTACAAGAGACCCATCTTAAAGCCCCAGAACTAGTTAAATTAAAAATTCAATGGGTAGGCGAAGTTATTGCTACTCCATGCGCCCAGAGAAAGAGAGGGGTTGCAATTTTAATCAATAAAAATCTGAGTTATAAGGTTGTCCATGATGAGAAAGATAGTGACGGCAGATTTCAAATAATCAAAATAGAAACTAATAATTCAGCTCTTATTTTATGTAATGTATATGGTCCCAATTCTACTGATTGGGAATTCTGGGATAACCTTCGTGGAAAACTTTTTAAATTTTCCAATGAAAATATAATTGTGGCGGGGGATTTCAATATGGTTCCAGATTCTAAGCTTGATAGATTTGATAAAGGACAGCAAGGTAATAAAACTTGTGAAAATAGATTGCTGCGAAATTTTTGTAACTCTCTGGATCTCAAAGATATCTGGCGTCTACAAAACCCGGATTTGAGAATGTTTACCTGTGAGTCGAAAAGTCACAAAACATTTTCGAGAATCGATCTGTTCTTGGTTTCAGACAAAATATGTGGACTAAATAAAGTAGCAGACATTGCAGACATAGTCATTTCGGACCATGCCATCTTAACATTGATTATTAAATCTAATCTTAAGAAGGAACCAAATAATTTTTCCAAATTTTTTTTTCCTAAATATTGGGTCCATAATATTAAATTTAAGAACTGGTTACAGTCCAAATGGACGGAGTTTTACAGTTTTAATAAAGCACATATAAATAAAACAGAGATCTTTTGGGAGACTGCCAAATGTTTTTTTAGAGGGGAAATAAAGGCGTACATGTGTAAATGGAAGCGTAAGAATAAGCAGAGGGAGTATCAATTAGCTAATGCTCTTAAGAATAGCTTTAGGACATATATTTCAACAGTTAGTGATCAAAATTGGGATAAGTACATTAAGGCCAAAGCAGAGAGAGATTTATTCTTAAAGCAACAAACAGTAAATATAGAACTGAGGCAGAAAGCATTATATGGGGGTTTTTCAGGACACTCAGCGAAATATCTTGCACGTCTTACTAAGAAAAATTCAAATAATAGGATAATGGCAGTCCAACTTAACAAGCAAAGATTCACTAACAACTCTGACATTAAAAAAGTTTTCCACCAGTTTTATCAAAACCTATATGCAGAAAGGGAGGTCCACTTCGAAAATAAAGAAATATTCTGGCAGAACATCAAAACCCCAAAACTAACTCTGGAGCAAATAAATAATATTAATCAACCCATTTCTATGGATGAAATTAATGCAAGTATTAAAAACTCTAAGCTAAGCAAAGCGCCAGGGCCCGATTTTCTTCCCTCTGAATTTTATAAAATGCTCCAAGAGCAAGTAAGTCCAATTTTGTTTAAGTTGTTTAATGAGTATTACCAGAATGGAAAAGATTGCTCCAGTAACTTTGCAGCTTCAAATATAGCTCTGATCCTGAAAAAAGATAAAGATGCTGAAAATCCCTCTTCTTATCGCCCCATCTCTCTACTTAATGTAGATTATAAATTAATAACATCTATCTTAGCGAAGAGATTACAAAAATATCTTGATTCTCTAATTCATACTGACCAAGTGGGATTTATGACAGGCCGTAGCTCAATGAAGAGCATGCGGAAAGTTACAATCTTGCTGGACTGGTACCGAAATAAAACCCACTCAAAAAAAACCCATTCAAGAAACGATGCAGCAATCCTTACAGTCGATGCCGAGAAGGCATTCGACTCGATCACCTGGGACCACTTATTTACTTCTCTGACAAAATTTGGTCTTACAGGACAATTCCAACAATTCATTCTTAATATCTATAGGAATCCTTTCTCGTCTCTAATTATTAATGATGAAGTGTCGGATAGATTCAAGCTAAACAGAGGCACTAGACAAGGGTGTCCGCTATCGCCTCTCCTCTTTAACCTCTCTCTGGAACCCCTAGCGATCCTGCTAAGACAGGAACTTAAAGGGATATGTCTGGGGAAGAATAGTATGACTCTCCTTCTGTATGCAGATGACTTGCTTATCTTTCTTAATAATACAACACAGAGTATACCTCAACTAATAAGCATTATAGACATTTACAGCTCCATTTCAGGGTATAAGATAAATACCTCTAAATCAGAGTTATTATGGATCGCGAAGACCCCATATAGTATAAGAAGCCATCCCTTCAAAGAAGTTAAAAATATAAAATATTTAGGTATCGTTCTTAGTGCAGACCCTGCATGCTGGTATGCACTAAATTTCCCTGATTTCTTTGAATATGGGAAAAAAAAACTAGAACAGTGTATGAAATTACCCTTATCTCTCTCTGCACGAGTGGCTCTAATTAAAACTGTTTTATTCCCTAAACTACTATACCTGTTACAAAATCTCCCCCTCTTATTATCTCGGAAAGATCTAAATGCGTTTAACCGGGTTTGCTCTGTCTTTATATGGCAAGGCAAACGACCACGACTATCCATGCAGAAACTGGCCATGCGCAAAAGTATGGCTGGAATGGCATTTCCAAATATTCAATACTACAACTGGGTATCTTTGTTTAAGTTCGCAGTAGATTGGATCACCCAAAAAGAATATTTGACTTCATTAGAAATAGAATCGGATCTGGTTTCGCCATTCACATTAAATGCGATCTTACACTGTTGCCCAACTAAATTACCAGCTAATATCTGTAATATGATAACTTTTGGCAATATTATTCGCGCCTGGCATAGAACATGTTTACAGATTAATGTAATACCATACGTATCCAACTATTTAACGATCACAGGAAATCCAGAATTCATTGTAGGACTGGGTCGATCCATCTTTTCAAAATGGAAGAATCAAGGATTAATATATCTTGTCCAATTAATCGATATCTCAACTGGCCATATTAAACCCTTCTGCCAGATTACTAGAGAGTTTGGAATCACCCAATCTGAATTTTTCGCATACCTCCAACTTAGACATTTCCTTCAGACGATTAAAACTAAATATAACCCAGATTGGGAATTAGGTAATTTAGCAGATAATATTAAAGCTTACGCAAAAGGTAATTTCGCAATTACTAATTTCTACGATACCCTTATTTGTCACGTGGGTTACCAAGCTATGAACGCAATATCCAATAAATGGAATAGCCTGCTCCCTGGGGTGTCTATGGAAAATATCCAAGCAAGCTTTTTACTGGCAAAAAAAACGAAAACTTCTAATGCCTGCAAAGAATCACATTTTAAATTGATTAATATGATCTACATTACCCCAAAAAAACTGGCAGGATGGTACACAACCAGTAATTTATGTCCCAGATGTAGCTCAGATAGCGCAGATTTACTCCACTGCTTCTGGTGGTGCCCAAAGATAAGACAGTTTTGGTCCAAAATCAATTTTTGGCTTAATAAATTTATGGATACACCGATATTATTAAAACTCCAACAGATTGTTGTCTTGGTAAATCCAGGAGAAAAGTATAGGAATACTCACTTAATCAATACTGTTATTATGATCGGGCGGATATTAATATTGGAAAAATGGAAAGCTTCGGTAGCTCCCAGTATGACTGAGTTTTCCAAGCGTATAGAAACACAAATAATAATAGACCAATATAATATCCAGATCTGGAACGAAAAACAGATAGAATCTTTTTTTGCCAAGTGGACCAGGGTTATCCAAATAATGTCAACGGGAGTTCAAAAACAAATGGTTTTCCCATTTAAGCAATCTATTTTCTTTCAATTAAACATCCTTAATGGTAACTTTCCCACTAGCTGGGCGAACTAGCTAGATGGATTAGATCTCCCCCGCTATAACTATATCTATAATTATAATTATAATACCAATAATAAAGCTTTTTTTTTTTTTTTTTTTTTTTTTTTTTTTTTTTTCCCACGCCACCCCCGGCGCCAGCCCTCCACATACAAACCCTGAGAGTTTTCTTATATGAAACAAAGGAAGTTTTTGTTTAAGTGCACCAAAGAAATGTATATCGGTTCTAAGTTAGGTTGGAATCGAAAGAAGGAGAATTAATGTAAATACTCTTGAATTTTAATTTTGAACCGTACTCTTGATTGATGTACAACTGTTTTTTTTTTTTCTTTTTTTTTTTTTTCTGTCTTTGTAAATTGTATGGTTTCTTTTTTCCTGTTGTTATGTTATCAAGAGAAAAGAAAAAGCTTTAATAAAAAGAAAATTAAAAAAAAAAAAAAAAAAAAATATTAAGGTAAATAAAACTCCAGGCCCAGATGGAATACACCCAAGGGTGTTAAGTGAATTTAGCATTTTTATAGACAAACCTTTACTCTTAATTTTTCAAGACTCATTATCCTCAGGCATGGTACCCCCAGGATTGGCGTAAAGCTGATGTGGTGCCACTCTTCAAAAAGGGAAGCAGGGATGATCCAGGAAGCTATAGACCAGTTAGTCTGACATCAATAGTGGGGAAGATATTTGAAGGGATTATAAGGGATTATATTGATGAGCATATTCGTGTAAACAAGATTATGAGTTCTAATCAGCATGGCTTTAGGAGAAATAGATCATGTCAAACTAATCTAATTAGATTCTACGAGGAAGTAAGTAAAAATATAGATAAAGGGGAATCAGTTGATGTGATATACTTAGATTTTGCAAAGGCATTTGATACAGTGCCACATGAGAGATTAATGCACAAAATTAAGGGACTGGGAATAGCTGAAAATGTTAGCTCATGGATAAATAACTGGATAAAAGATAGGAAGCAACGAGTAGCAGTAAATGGATCATACTCAGATTGGACAAAGGTAATCAGTGGCGTCCCCCAGGGATCAGTACTGGGCCCTGTTCTTTTTAATATTTTTATAAATGACTTGGAGCAAGGATTAAATAGCGACATCTCTATTTTTGCAGATGATACTAAGTTAAGTAAGGTCATTAGGTCAGAGCAGGATGAACTCTCTTTGCAAAGGGATTTGCTAAAATTAGAACTATGGGCAAGTGAATGGAAAATGAGATTTAATACGGAAAAATGTAAGGTTCTACATTTTGGAAGTAAAAATAAGCAGGCTATGTATTTTTTAAATGGGACAAGACTTAACCAAACAGAGGAGGAAAGGGATTTGGGAGTAGTAATAGATAACAAGCTAAAGATGAGTGCACAATGCAGGGCAGCGGCTTCAAAGGCTAATAAGATACTAGCATGTATTAAAAGAGGCATTGATTCAAGGGAGGAAAGCATAATTCTGTCATTATATAAAGCCCTGGTAAGACCTCACCTTGAGTTTGGAGTGCAGTTCTGGGGACCGATTGCTAAAAAAGATATTGCAGAACTAGAAAAAGTTCAGAGAAGGGCCACAAAGCTAATAAGGGGATTGGAGAAATTAACCTATGAGGAGAGGCTAGCCAAACTGGGTCTGTTCTCTTTAGAAAAAAGGCGCTTGAGAGGTGACATGATTACTTTATATAAATATATTCAAGGCCCATATACAGAGATGGCAGAAGCTCTTTTTATTCCAAGAAAATTGGTTCTGACAAGAGGTCATAATTTAAGGTTGGAGGAAAGGAGATTTAATCTCCTGCAACGGAAACGTTTTTTCACTGTAAGAGCAATAAAATTGTGGAACTCATTACCAAAGGAGGTAGTGAATGCCAAATACCATAGATACATTTAAAAATAGTCTGGATAAATTTCTGTATATAAACAAAATTCATGGATATGATTGCTAGTATTAAATGGGTCACATTTTAATGGGGTTATTTAAGCTTAACTGGAGCTTTTTGTAAGTATTTTAGATTTGTATAGGTTGAACTCGATGGACTTCAGTCTTTTTTCAACCTTATCTACTATGTTACTATGTAATATGCTTCTCTTTGTATCCTTTGTTGAAGGAGCAGCAATACACTACTGGGAGCTAGCTGAACATATCAAGTGAGCCAATCACAAGCAACATGGGTGCATTAGCAGCAAGGCTCCCAGTAGTGGGCTGGTGCACCAAACCTTTTCTACAAAGAATATTACAAGATCAAATCAAATTAATTAATAGAAATATTGGACACTTGTTTACAAATTTATGCTGTAATTGTATCATGAAATGCATGAGTTAACATTGTTATATTTCGCTGTATAACCTCTATAGCACTTCCAGAAAACAAATCTGCTGCAGTAATCAACTTAACTTTTGATTACATTTACTTACTTTGTAGTCATCTTAAATTTTCAGCCCATTTATTTTCTGTTTTATATCACCATCATTAGCCTAGCTACATGAGTAGCTGGCCTTCAAAAATTGTTAAGATTCGAGTCCACGAATCATCCTTACTTATAAAGTGTTATGCTTCAAGATCTGTCTTAAGTGTGAGCAAGGGCTTTTCTACTCAGAGTGAGGGGTAAGAAACTTCATACTGAGTACCTGTTATGTAAATAAAATAGGAAAATAATATAATTGTGAACAAAATGTAAATATGCATGACCGTAAAAATAATTCGTATATAAAATAAAAGTACTTAGTTTTTTTTAAACTAAACATTGCAATGCATTGTGGTTATGTAAATGAGCCTTACACGACCAGTCAGCTCTGTACAGAAGCTGAGAGTTTAGTTGCAATTCAGCGCTGTGAGATGCGCTTTTGTACTGTTACTTCCATGCGAGTCTGTGCTAGTTACAGGGATTAGGGGCATAGTGATATCGAATAAATACAGTAAATTCAGTTACCAATCACAATTTGGACAATTGTAAAACTATTATTAGACAATTTTACTTCAATCAATTTTGGAGTTGACTGTCTCTTTAAGGGGAGAAAAATTAATAGTACACTGTGCCTTTAACAAGCTTTAACTCTTTAAGGACTGATACTTAAAAAGAAAAACTATTTAGATGTAGCTTGCAATTTTACATGTTTTAATGTAGTACTTGCATAATCTAATATGCTTCCCTTGGTATCCTTTGTTGAAGGAGCAGCAATACACTACTGGGAGCTAGCTGAACATATTAAGTGAGCCAATAACAAGCAACATGGGTGCATTAGCAGCTAGGCTCCCAGTAGTGGGCTGGTGCACCAAACCTTTTCTACAAAGAATAGAATATTACAAGATCAAATAAAATTAATAGAAATATTGGACACTTGTTTACAAATGTATGCTCTATTAGT
Source organism: Bombina bombina (assembly GCF_027579735.1). Lineage (NCBI taxonomy): Eukaryota > Metazoa > Chordata > Amphibia > Anura > Bombinatoridae > Bombina > Bombina bombina. Next base: position 177,606,120 of record NC_069508.1, read on the forward strand.
ATAATTGCTGTATAATAACCTCTATAGCACTCCCAGATAACAAAACAACTAACAACTTTTTTCGTAGTCCTCATAATTTTTAGGTTCATTTATTTTCTGCTTTTTATCTGCATCACTAGCCTAGCTACATGAGTAGCAGGCCTGCAAAAATTGTTAAGATTAGAGTCCACGAATCATTCTTACTTATGAATATTTTAAACTTCAGGATCTATCCTAAGTGTGAGCAAGGGCTTTTCTACTGAGAGTGAGGGATAAGAAACTTCATACTGTGTAGCTGTTGTGTAAATAATATAGGAAAATAATATCATTGTGAACAAAATGTAAATATGCATGACTGTAAAAATAATTAGTGTATCTTACTCTTTTTTAACTAAACTATTTAGATACAGCTTGCAATTTTATACGTTTTAACGTACTTGTGTTATCTAATATGCTTCTATTGGTATCCTTTGTTGAAGGAGCAGCAATACACTACTGGGAGCTAGCTGAACATTTCAAGTGAGCCAATCACAAGCAACATGGGTGCATTAGCAGCTAGGCTCCCAGTAGTGGGCTGTGCACCAAACCTTTTCTACAAAGTATATTACAAGTTCAAATCAAATAAATGAATAGAAATATTGGACACTTGTTTACAAATGTATGTTCTAATTGTATCATGAAATGCATGAGTTAACATTGTTATATTTTGCTGTATAATAACCTTTGTTATATTTTGCTGTATAATAACCTCTGTAAGCAGTCCCAGAAAACAAAACAATCTGCTGCGGTAGTCAACTTTTTACTACATTTATTTTTTTTGTACTCATCTTAATATTTCAATTTATTTTTCTGTTTTTCTTCACCATCACTAGCCTAACTAACATGAGTAGCAGGCTTTCAAAAATTGTTTAGATTCGAGTCCACGAATCATCCATTACTTTTTTAAATTATTATATTTCAGGATCTGTCCTAAGATTAAGCAAGGGCTTTTCTACTAAGAGTGAGGAGTGGAAAACTTCATGCTGAGTAGTTATTCTATAAATAAAATAGGTAAATAACATAATTGTGTACAAAATGTAAAAAAAAATGTATGACTGTTAAAATAATTAGTGTATAAAAAAAGTACTTAGTCTTTTTTAACTAAACATCGCAATGCATTATGGTTATGTAAATGAGCCTTACATGACCAGTCAGCTCTGTACGGAGAGTTTAGTTGCAATTCAGCGCTGTGAGATGCGTTTTTGTAGTTACTTCCATGTGAGTCTGTGCCAGTTACAGGGATTAGGGGCATAGTGATATCGAATAAATACAGTAAATTCAGTTACCAATCACAATTTGGACAATTGTAAAACTATTATAATTAGACAATTTTACTTCGATCAATTTTGGAGTAACTTTGAAGTAATTTTGGAGTTTTACAGTACACTGTGCCTTTAACAAGCTTTAACCCTTTAAGGGCCGATAATTGCACAGAAAAACTAGATACAGCTTGCAATTTTACACGTTTAAATGTACTTTCATAATCTAATTTGTTTCTACTGGTATCCTTTGTTGAAGGAGCAGCAATACACTACTGGGAGCTAGCTGAACATATCAAGTGAGCCAATCTCAAGCAAAATGGGTGCAGTCACCTATTAGTAGCTAGGCTCCCAGTAGTGGGCTGCTGCACTTAAGCATTTTCTTCCAAGAATATTGCAAGACCCAATCAAATTTATTAATAGTATTGTTGGACAGTTTATAACTTTACGCTCTAGTTGTATCATAGAATGCATGAGCAAACATTGTTGTGTTTTGCTGTATAAATTTCTATGTGACACTCCAGAATTCATTACTAAACACTTTGCAGGAGTAAACGTTACTTACTTCCTAATAAATTTAAAGGGACAGTAAACCTTAACAATAATGTTATATAGTGCAGAATTATTTAGCATTATTTTTAAGGTATACTGTCCCTTTAAGTATAATTTTCTATTATTTCCTCACTAGTAATCAGCCTTACTAACATTAGTAGCAGGCCTTCAAAAATTGTTTTAACTCATAGAGAGTCCACGAATCATTCAATTACTGATCTGTTAGTACTTTAGGATCTGTCCAAGGTGAGATCAGGGGCCTTTGTACTGAGAGTGAGGAGTGGGAAACAATTTTGAGTAGCTTTAATGTAAATAAAATAGGGAAACATAGTTGTGTATAAAATGTAAATAAGTATAACTGCTAAAACATTTAGTGTTTCATTAAGCACTTTTGCTTTTTTAACATTTGCGGTTTACATCGCAATGCATTGTGGTTATGTAAATTAACCTCACACAGCCAGTCAGCTCTGTACGGAAGCTGAGAGTTCAGTTGCAATTCAGCGCTGTGAGATGCGCTTTTGTACTGACAGGGATTAATTAGGGGCATAGTGATATCGAATATCTAAAGTAAATTCAGTTAACAATCACGATTTGGACGATTTTACTTCAATGTTGGAGTTGACTGTCTCTAAGGGAAGAACAATTAACTGTGCCTTTAACAAGCTTTAGCCCGTTAAGGACCGATGATTGCAGAAAAAAAACTATTTAGATACAGCTTGCAATTGTAAACGTTTCAATGTACTTTATGATCAAATATGCTTCTCTTGATATCCGTAGGTGAAAGAGCAGCAATTAGGGTTAGGTCCTGATACCTTCAATGTATAGTAATAACTAAACATTATCCATGTCAGAATAGCAATACTACCGATCATCAGCTTAAATTGCTATCACCAAATTATTAAAACATCTGTATTTAACTTTAATATTAGCCTGCTACATGAGTAGAAGGCCTCCAAAAATTGTTTAATTTAATGAGAGTCCACGATCCATTTTTTCTAAAGCAGTTAAGTCAAAAGATCTATCCTGAGTGTGAGCAGAAGCTTTTAAAGTGAGAGTGAGGACTGATAAACATTTTTCTCAGTAGATTTTTTTGTAAATTCAATAAGAAAATAATATCATTACGTGCAAAAACGAAAATGATTATGAATGTTAAAATAAATAGTATACAAATAAGCAACATTGCATTTTAAATAAACATCGCAATGCATTATGGTTATGTAAATTAACCTTATTCAAACAGTCAGCTCTGTACGGAAGCAGAGAGTGTAGTTGCAATTCAGTATTGTGAGATGCGCTGTTATTCTACATTTCTTCCATGTGAGCTTTTACTTATAGACAGTGAGAACACTCTAAACGATATCTGCTATTAACTTGAATACACATCAATTTCAACTATAACGTATCTACACTCAGCTAGTCCAGTGCTGAAGTCCAGGGTGTTAGTGTGTGTGCTCCCAGAAGGGGGCGATAGGACAAACTTAATTTCATAAGGGTGGGTTTAAGCAAATAAAAGTACAAGAAGAAAAAAAAAAATTCTTATTGTACTGTTGTTAGAATATAGTTATATATAAAACCTTTATAAAGTGATCATTAAAAGGGAAATATACAATTATTTTCCCCTAAGGTGCTATTAATTATTATATCAGTTGCAGAGTATAACATGAATGCAGACTTGCTCTTTTTGGAATGTATTTATTTATGAAATAGCAGTGTTTGACATATGAAACCACTCCCCATAAACTTGCAGGATGAACAGGTTCTATTATCACTCTACACAATCACAAAAACTTATTGTATTTTGGGTTGTGATAACAAATATAAATCATACTACTTATATCTTCCACCCTCACCCCATTGGGAGTGTGTTTTCTTATTTACATAGCTTTTCTGTACCCATTGCTGCAGTATTATTACATAGTTGCCAACATTTAAAAAAAAAATTCCAGGGGACACTTTGCAGCAGAGCAAGCAAGCGGGTTACTGGAGTATTGACGACCTACTGTTCAATTGCTCCGCCCACTGAGTTCTGCAATCAAAACGCACCCATTTGAAAGTAATAGTATAATTTAGACTTATCCATAGTTTATTATATAGATTACAGCACCAAGCTCTTACACTTACCCAGTCTCTGGAACACATTCTGGGCATATGGTTATTTTTACAATACAGCATCAAAATTAGAAAGACAAATAATATGTGAACCCATTCAATAATAATAATATTCCATTAGGAATGAATTATATTTAAATAATACACTATATCTATTTATCATCTATCTGTATATATGTATGTGTGTGTGTATATATATATATATATATATATATATATATACACACACACACACACAAACAACAAATGTAGTGCAAAAGAGATTTTAAGGGACATTTCCAGGGACAAAAAAAATACAGGGACATACAACAAAATCCAGGGACTGTCCCTGGAAATCAGGGACTGTTGGCAACTATGTTATTATTTTTTCCCCTCATAGTTTAGGTGGAGGTTATAACAGACAAAAGCTATTTATAATGCCAAGATAAAGGTTAATGATCTATTACTTAATAATTCAATACACTCCACTATCTGAACCAGGAAAGAAAAATATTGGGTTTTCATGTCCCTCTAACCCCTTCAGTCATTTGGATGTAAGGTACTATGTCACAAAGTACGTTGCACAGCGTACTGTGTTGACGTAGTGCCTATCTGATCCTCTTTGTCAGTGAAGACTGCAACCAGAGACAGAATACATCTGCCTTCATATAGTAAGACAGGACTGATCATATGAAGACAGATCCCCGATACAATGACACCCTTAGCCACTGTCTGTATCAGCTTGCAGTGATGCCATGGGTTGTGAGGGGGAGGGGGGAAGAGGGTCCCTACGCTACAGAAAAAATGTTTGGTGGGGAAGGGATGGGTTCTCTATGCTAAAGAAACTGGTGAGGGAGGGGGAGTTGGGCCCAATTAACAATCTGGTGAAGTAGTGATCACTATACTACATAAAAAAAAATCTATTGAAAAATAATTTTTAAAAAAGAAAAGTAAATGATATAAACTTGGTACTGGCAGACTGCTGATAGCACCTAATATGACTGCTACTAGTTAGAGGGGAGGGTTAGGGAACTGTTTGGGTGGGATCAGGGAGGTGAAGGGTTAAGAAGGGATCCCTACAATAATAAATAAATAAATATAAGAATTAAAAAGAAAGGCCCTAAAGCAGCATACTGACAAACTGTCTGCCAGTACCTAAGATGGTGGTGACCAGTAGGGTGTGAAGGAAGGAAGAAGAGAGTTGTTTGTGAGGGATCAGCGATTTGCCCGTTTGCGGGAGAGCAATAAATAACCAGCCATTACAAATGGCTGGTTATTATTACTGCAAGCTTGCGGTAGCAATAAACGCTGTAACAATGGCTCATGCAGTGGTAACCGCTGTCAGCTTTGACAGTGAAGACTGCAGCCAGAAGCAGAATTCATCTGCCTTTATATAGTAAGGAAGAACTAAACAATGACACTCTATGTTACTGTCTGTATCGTCTTGCAGTGATTCCATGGGTTGTGTGGGAGGGAGGGGGAAGCAAAGGGAGGGTTCCCTACACTACAGAACAAATGTTTGGTGAGGGGTGGATTCCCTATACTAAAGAAAACTAGTGATGCGAGGAGGGAGCGGAGGCCCTATTAATGGTGAGGGGTGGTGGGAGGGGAAACAGGGATCCCTACACTAATTTTTTTTTATTGCTAAATAATAATAATAATAATAATAAAATAATAATAAATTAATATAAACTGGGTACAGGCAAAAAGCTGTTAGTACCGAATATGGTTGCGACTAGTTAGAGGGTGAAGGGTTAAATAGATGTTTGGGTGGATCAGGGAGGTGAAGGGTTAAGGATAGATCCCAACGATAAAAATAAAAATACCCTAAAGCTGCATACTGGCAGACTGTTTGCCCGTACCTCAGGTGGTGGTGACTAGTGGAGTGTGAATAGAGTTGTCACCTCGGCCAAGTTTTCTTGGAGACTTATGAGTTACACATGCTGCAGGGTATGCAAGGAGGAACATGTATTGTGCCGTTCATCAGCACTATTCATGATATGTCGAAAGGCACAATACATGTTCCGCCCTGCTTATTCTGCAGCAGGCTTAACTCATAAGTGTCCAGGAAAACATGGCAGAGGTGTTACCCTAGGCGTGAAGGAGGAAAAAGAGTGGTTTGGAAGGGATCAAGGAGTGGGCGGGTAATCTTTACACTACAGCTAAAATTAATCTTGCAAGTTACCTGATTAACAGCTTCACTTTCTGGATTATTAGAATTGTGGTGCACAGCTTCTAATTAACATAAAGCAAAGACAAGTCTGCATGACAAACCCAAAGTTTGAGGAAACGTTAACAATTTTTTTAAGATGATTGCATTTGCTGGCAAAATGGTGGCATGGAAAATACCAAAATGGGCCTAGATCAGTGGTGGGATTCAGCAGGTTCTCACCAGTTCTTAAGAACCTGTTCCTAAAACATAGAAAGTGTAAAGAACCTGTTCCTAAAATTTAGAAAGTATAAAGGTTTTGTACTAAAGAGAAGTTAGAGAACCTGTTGCTAACATTTCAAAATATAGTAATATAAGGATGGCCTTTTGGGTAAATTCGGTCTTGTAAATTAGTAATTTTGCCCCTAAAACAATACCTCCTGTCCAAAGCCATCCTCTTTTGCATGGCAACCTTTTCAAACAGTGCATCAAGGGCTCACTGTCTAATCACAGTGAGCTCCGTGGCACCATTCAACTGCATGTAGTGTGCTCCCGTGCTAGGTAAAGCTGTCGGCTTGTGAGTGACAGTGATTACTTGTATTGCTAGATACACAGACGCAGGTTATTATTATTTATTATCATCAGGTATTTATAAAGCACCAACAGATTACACAGACACAGGTTCATAATATTTATAATATTTATAGAACGGGAGTCTGCATTGATAACAGGACCAGTGCGTGGAAGTTTTCCTTATTTGTGTACCCATGATGCTTTGAGATAATATATCTTGGCAGAATTATTTTTTGCTGATATATCTCCCAGATTATTTTGATAGTATCATTGTTAACACTTAATCATACATCATAATTTTAACACAGTGGTTCCCAAACTTTATCGGTTCACGGCACTCTTAATGTTTCAAGATTTCTTTTCAAGGCACCCCAAGTCAAGCCATAGTTCTATAATCTATATTACATACCTGACAGCACACAATGTGGTTTGGTGTGATTAGTATTAAACCCAAATTACCTTATGTGAGGGCTTGCAGAACATTGTTTGATATTGACAAATACTTCTGGTAAAGAAGTAACGAGATTTACCCAATCATGTTTGAATGATTGGTTTCTAAATGGTGTTTTAGCTTACTTGGAATCATTTATTCTGGAGCCAAAATCTTTAAACACACTACACACTGCGGTCTTTCTTCACCATTGACATTTGTTGATGTAAAGCCAAAATCCAAATAATTTTCATCATATTTATGATATTTCCACTTCTTCACACTACCACCACTAGTTTGTGGTGCATCCTATTCTTTTTCAGTCCTAGTGTGCTTATTAAATAGAAACTTGTTTATTTTTAAGCGTATAATAACTATGTACTCGCCGATCAAGTCATATATTCATGTGATTACATTGTGCATCGTACGCATCTGCGCATGTCAAATCTGAGTGAGTTCATTTGGGTCTATTCTCTAAACGATACGGTCTAATCACTGGTCTTGTCAGTGGCGCATCATTTATGAGCACTTTTACGGTTGCAAAAGATAAATATTTTGTAGGCCAGTCATGGCACACCAGGGTGCCGTGGCGCACAGTTTGGGAACCACTGTTTTAACAGATAACCATAAAAAGGCCAATCTGAAAATTTCACCCTCAACGAACTGGTAACTGGCTGCAGATACATCAATAGCTTACAGCATTGGTAATTAGAAATTTTTGTGCTGCTTTGAGTATGGTAGAAAGTTTATCATTTTTGGAGGCCTGTGACAGGAAAGCATAAAGGTAAAGTCTAATCAAATATAAGCTTAGTACCCAGCCATTTTTTGTTCAGGAAACTGGGTAGCACTTGCAGATTGGATGGTTACGTTTAGACACCAATCAGCAAGCGCTACCCATGTTCTGAACCAAAAATAGGCCGACTTCTAAGCTTAATTCCAGCTTTTAAAATAAAGATACCAAGAGAACAAAAAACTGTTAATAGGAGTACATTAGAAAGTTGTTCCAAATTACATGCTCTATCTGAGACATGAAAGTTTTATTTTGACTATATTATCCCTTTAAATGAGGTGTTGGGTGGCAAATAAATGTTTTTACTGTCTGTGTATACTGCAAATTGTCAAAGCTGAGTTTCTGTGCTGACAAAAAACTTATATAAATCTCTTCACTCAAAGTGCTTTGAAACAGACAAGGGTCAGATTTTGAAACATTTGTATATTGCTACAAACTTTGTGCTCCTCTCGTAATCTAGCCCTATATAATTTTATTATTGTCTGAAGTAAAGAAAGAAATGAAGGGTTTGTGTGTGTATGGTGTTTGTGGGGGCATTTGTTTTGTGTTATGTGTATGGTGTTTGTGTATATTGTTGAAGTATCTTAAAAAAACTTAATAAATCATAATGATTAATACTTGACCAAAAAACTTATTCACTGTATAAAAGGAGTGAATTATAATTGTTCAGTAATAAAGTGGCAGTAAACAGTAGCAAATGGTGAATATAAACGTTTAATACTAATCTAAAACTGCATATTGAACATATATTTTTTATTTAAAAAACACAAGTGTATTTTTAATAAAGTTTTACTTTATTAGACCTGTCAAATCATTTTGTCTACGTCAGCCACTCCTAGCCATGGCATTTTCCATACCTAAACCTGCTCCAGTCTACATGAATGGTGTCCTTTCCCTTCATAGGTGTGTTCCTTCTGTCTGATCTGAGAACAGACTAACTGCCCAGATGATTGTAACCCCTCCACTGTGATACCTATCTGATCTGTGAATTGTGATGCACTCAGCATTGTGATTCATAGTTCAGCCACATGTGCTATTGTGCGGTGTTCAGTGGTGCGCCTCGGTAATAAATCAATGGCGCAAACTGATCCAGGGAGTAGGGGCTGTAATAAGAGGTTAGACAAGGGGGCAGTCAGAAGAGGATGAATAATTACAAATTCAGTTAATAATTATGATTGATTGGAAGCTTGGAAGATAAATATAGAAAGAGCGAGCGCCAGCTATAGGCTAAAGTATCAGATTAACAGAAAATATTAAAATATTAAAATAATTTATTACATTCACATAAACTACGGGTACCCTATGTACACTATAACAATTCGCTTGAAAAACAATTAAAAAATACTATAAGAGTAAGTGCCCCTAGGAGAGAGGGGAATCACCAAAACGTATAAACACAAAAATGTTGTATTAAAGGGACAGTCAAGTATAAATTAAACTTTCATTATTCAGATAGGAACTTTTAATTTTAATTGATTTTCCAATTTACTTTTAGCATCAAATTTGCTTTTTTTCTTCTTGGTATTCTTAGCTTAAACTAACATAGGTAAGGCTCATAAGCTAATTTCTAAGCCTTTGAGGGCTGCCCTCCTTATCAACTGCTTTTTAAATCTCTTTTCAACACAAAGAGACAGAAAGTACATGTGGGCTATATAGATAACACTGTGTTCAGGCACAGAAAGTTATTTAAGATCTAGCACAATACAATGCTAAATTTAAGATAATAGATAATAAACAGTCACAGTCATGTGATCAGGGGGCTGGAAGAAGGTTCCTAGATACAAGGTAATCACAGAGGTAAAAAGTGTATTAATATAACTGTGTAGGTTATGCAAAACTGGGGAATGAGTAATAAAGGGATTATCTATCTTTTAAAACAATAACAATTCTTTTAAAACAATAACAATTCTATGGTTGACTGTCCCTTTAAAAGTCCCAAATTATATAAAAAGTCTTACTAAGTGATGATATCCTTAACAAATGTCCTGTGTAACAGATCCGGTGCCCTTGTAAATCCAATTAATCCTTTGTGTATGATGGGGTATCCAAGAAATAAAAAATCAATATAAAGACATTTTTTAATATTATTTTTTTATTTATTTATTTTTTATTTTTATCATATATTTTTTAAAACCACTTTATTAGACTTTTTGATTTTCTTGGATACCCCCATCATACACAAAGGATTAATTGGATTCACCAAGGGCACCCGGATTGTTACACAGGACATTTGTTAAGGATATCATCACTTTTTAAGACTTTTTATATTAATTTGGGAGTTTTAATACACATTTTTGCTGTTATTACGTTTTGGTATTCCCTTCACACCCTGAGGGGCAATACTCTATAGTTTTTAAATATTTTTGAATGTTTTCAATCAAATTGTTATATGTACATAGGGTACCCTAGTTTATGTGAATGTAATAAATGTATTTTATATTTTATATTTTTTCTGCTTTAATCTGATACTTTAGCCTATAGCTGGCGCTCACTCTTTCTACATTTATATTACATTTTTTTAGTTGTTAGGGGTCTCACTTTGGGAGCTTGTATCTGTCTTGGATGTTGGCGCTGTATATGCACTTTTAAACACTGGAAGCTTGGAAGATGTTATATTAAAATTAAATGTGAAGTTGGACTATAACATTTATTTTTAATCTTTAATGCCCTTTAAGTCTAATGATTCTAAATTCTTTTAGATTATGTATTTGCCATATACACTCAGTTTTTACCTACAGTCAGTGGAGGCTTCTCCATAGGAGCACAGGTGCACGTGAAACACAATAGTGAACCCCCTGAGAGAAAAATCCCTTCTTGGCCTAGAATAAATATAATTTTTCCAATAGCCTCCCTATTGCTGAAATTATATTTATTCAGCCAAAAAGGTTTCCAGATCCAGTCCCAGTTTTGTAAAAAAGAAAAAAAAAAAAAAAAAGGATGCATTTTTACTTTGATAACACTGCACTTGCGATAGATAGAAGTATAGGCTTCAAGCCCTCTGCACTTATTTCTAAGTGCCTGAAGTGTTGCCCCCCAACCCAGCTCCATACCTTTTTAATCGCCACAGTTTTTGCTGTAGCGAGTGAGATGCAGACATCACCACTCAAACAGGTCATGTGTTGGCTTAGTCTGTGAGCTGAGAGGAGCTCATTTAGTTAGATGCAGGCAGTTTGTTTAAAAACTAAAAAAAAAGGAAGCAGCTAGTTATCCTTTTTGCAAAATATCAAATAATCATTGGTGGGAGGGATTATCTGCTCAGAGGAGTTTGTTTATTTTGCTGCTGCTATTTGCATATTATGTTATGAATATAATATAGACATTCACTGGTAATTAAATAGTACATAATAATTTCCCTCATAGCTGAGCCTCAGTGATACTAGTATGTGTGTGTTTTGCTCCCTGGTCATTGCGTTGTGTAATTGCTGCACTGACACCTTTCGTAAGCAATGAATACACCCCTCTGTATTATTGTTGTTGTTGTTATCTACCTGTTACTCTCATGCACGTTAACTTGCCCAGCTGCTTAAAACACAGCCTCCAATTGGTCCTTTCCTTGCTCATCACTCGACCTATCATATGGCGCTTTCGGCCTGGAGTGCGATGTGACGTCATTCTGTTCCCATCTGCTTTATTTTGTTTCGGGCTCCAGCACCGCCATTACAGGAAGAACCCAGAGCCCAAGCCGGGCTGTGAGGACAACGGATTTCGGTCAGAGAGGGAGGGCCTGCCGGACGTTGTGGCACCCAGTGGTCTGGTCCCGGCAGCAATGAGCAGGGGGGAGGGAAGCTCGGCACAAGGAATAAAGCCAGGTGAGATTGGATAATCGGGATAACAACTCTGATAAGGTAAAAGAGGCATATTACAGTGTCACTGACAGGCCTTGTAGTATCCCATCCATGATGTATTCTTGTTAGATTTTAAGCGCCTTTGCTTGGGGAGGTTTAGTCTATAGTGTTCTCTGGCTATTAGTTTATCACTACCCTGTGCATTGGTGGATGGTGGGACTGGGAGGCATATCTGCTGAGAGGAGCTCTTGTATTTAGTTGCTCAGTTTAAAAAGCTATTTTCAAAAACAGCAGTTAACTGCTGCAGGCAGCCTTTTTGCAGATACATACACTGGTGGATATCTGCTGAGAGTAGCTAGTTTAGTTAGCTTAGTTAAGTTTAAAAGACACTGACAGTAAAAAAAATAAGACTTATTAAAGGGACAGTCTACACCAGAATTTGTATTGTTTAAAAAGATAGCTAATCCCTTTATTACCCATTCCCCAGTTTTGCATAACCAAAAAAGTTATATTAATATCTGTTTTACCTCTGTGTTTTACCTTGTATCTAAGCCTCTGCAGACTGTCCCCTTATCTCAGTGCTTTTGACAGACATGCAGTTCAGCCAATTACTGCCAACTCCTAAATAACTCCACGGGAGTGAGCACAATGTTATCTATATGACACACATGAACCTGTACTGTCTAACTGTGAAAAGCCTACCTAGGTTTAGCTTTTCAAAAATACCACCAAGGGAACAGAGCTATTTTAATTATAAAAGTCAATTGGAAAGTTGTTTAAAACGTCATGCCCTATATGAATCGTTAAAGTTTAATTTTAAATAGACTGTCCCTTTGAGCAGGCAGCCTTTTTGCAGATATACATTGGTGGATGGTGGGAGGGATATCTGGAGACTGGAGTGCTCTGTGCTTTTATGACAAAACTTGCACTTGAGTAATCAACATTTAATTTAATTTTTACATTTTATTTATTGTGAACCCCCATTTGATAAACCCATGAGCTGTCACTACCTACAGTGCAAATAAGACACAATAATTGACATTTTAGAATTAATAACATAAAATAAAATCAACAAATCGGTAACAAAAACAATCACAGATTAGCACATCCAGTGCAGCTATTTTTAGTTAAAGGGACAGTAAACCCAAAAATCACTGTAACTTATTTAGATTAGTTAAATAACTATCTTTACAGTAAACTGTAGCCAAATTTTCATCTAAATAAACTTTGGCAGAAAATAAACTTACTAGATCTCATCTGGCAGTTTGGAAATGGCCGCTTGACCCCTCCTTCTCTGACGTCTCCCAAAAGCTTGCACTGCAGCACTAGTAGAGGATCCTCTCGTCCCTGCGGGCTCCTGCAATTTCAGCTCTCTAGCAGCTGTTCATATCCGGCACTCACTGCCTCTCATCCATGCTGTGCGCTGTGTGTTACAGAGAATGAGAGGCAGTGAGCGCTGGGCAGGCGGTGATGTGATGGTCTGTGCCCGTTTTAAGGTTGCTTTAGTTAATACTCCAATGAGATTATAGAGACATGTTTTATTTTTATTGTATTTCCCTCACTACACAGTCCTCTCTGATCGACTTTTTCGCGCACAATCAGAATTGCAACATTGTATCTACGTATGTGAAAGGCTGCACAGTAGTGTTGATCACATACACAGGCACTGATGCACTGAGCTGATTTTGCTTCCCTCTTGCCTTCCACGCCCTGTGCACTCACTATATCATTCTTTCCCCTCAGCTAGAAGTTCCTTGCTCCTGCTGCCCACTAGAAAAGGTGAGAAAAGGTGGTGAATGAGTGAGTAAGGGAGGACAAAGGAGAAAAAGAAAGAGAGGAAAAAGGTGCATTAAAAAAGCAGAAAATATGCTGCGATCTGTGCAGGAAGAAATCAATCTGATTCTCATTCACAATGCCGTGTCTGCAGAAATCAAATCCTAATCTGACTCTCTTTGCTGTCTTCATTTTTACCTTCTGCTTTTTTAATGCACCTCTTTCCTCTCTTTCTTTTTCTCCTTTGTCCTTCTTTACTCACTCACTCACTCACCACCTTTTCTCACCCTGCCAATTCTTCACCGCCGCTTTGACAGAGGCAGATCCGCTTTAAAAGAGGCAGGAGGAGGAGGAAGAGGATTATTTACATTCACATACTCCGCTCCTCTTGGCAGCAAGAAGATTCCCCCTCCCCGCCCCCTGAAGACCGCAGGGAAAGACCTGCAGCGTTATACGGACACACATACCCAGGCTAATCCAAGTGTCTATGAGCAGTGTCGGGCGGCGCCTGGTGTGTGAGGGAAGTTTAAACGGTGCCCGGTGCTACATTGCACTGCAGCATTAGCTCTACTATCCAGGAAAACCGGTCAATTCAGTTAACTATTAACGTGCGCACATAGTTGAACGTTTTCTCGGTTATTCTGTAGCTGTGCCATGAGAACGCACGTTAATAGTTAACTGAATCGACCGGTTTTCCTGGGTAGTAGAGCTAATGCTGTGCCGTGTTACCTGTGGGTTGGGGGTGCTCTGTGCTTATCTTCCTCAGATCAGTGACAGCTTGCCCTCCCCTCCCCATCTTCCTTCCTCCCTAGTGATAGTGGGCAGCAGGAGCAAGGAACTTCTAGCTGAGGGGAAAGAATTATATAGTGAGTGCACAGGGCGTGGAAGGCAAAAGGGAAGCAAAATCAGCTCAGTGCATCAGTGCCTGTGTATGTGATCATCACTACTGTGCAGCCTTTCACATCCGTGGATACAATGTTGCAATGCTGATGGTGCGCAAAAGTCGATCAGAGAGGACTGTGTAGTGAGGGAAATACAATAAAAATAAAACATGTCTCTATAATTTCATTGGAGTATTAACTAAAGCAATCTTAAAACAGGGGCACAGACCATCACATCGCCACCTGCCCGGCACTCACTGCCTCTCATTCTCTGTAACACACAACACACAGCATGGATGAGAGGCAGTGAGTGCCGGGTATGAACAGCTGCTAGAGAGCTGAAATTGCAGGAGCGCGCAGGGACGAGAGGATCCTGTACTAGTGCTGCAGTGCAAGCTTTTGGGAGACGTCAGAGAAGGAGGGGTCAGACGGCCATTTCCAAACTGCAGGTTGAGATCTAGTAAGTTTATTTTCTAAAAAAGAGAACAAACTTCACCCAGACCGGCTCCAATGTTGATAGGTAAAACGGCAAAACTTTATTTTGAAAAACAATTAAAAAGATAGCTCACAGACCATTGGCAAGGAAAACGCCATTAAAATACAAAGAACGCTATAACCTCGGCCCTGCTGACGTCACTGACGTGTTTCAGGTAAGCCCCGTAATCATAGTTCAACTATGATTACGGGGCTTACCACACAATCCCACACAAGCAAACAGTTTTTAAAATAAAATGGAGAAAAACAGAACCTAATAACTTTACCCGAAGAATATGACTTCTGCTTCCATGGAAATGGAAATTAGAAAATGGTCAGAGACTTCATTATGAACAACTTTGCATGTAGACAGATAAACCTATGTTGTTAGAATCAGTTATATACCCTTTTCTCTAATATCAGATTTCTTGACCAAACCTCCTTCCAGAGGGGCCCAGGATATACCCACTCCTCTCTTTTACAACTTTTCATAATTCCATGGTTGGAATTATAGAACACCTTATAACTATGTTATGTATATCTAGTTCATATACACAGGTAGGCAATCCCTCTGTGATATCATGAGGATTATTTTAATACCAAATATGACATGTCCAGCAGAAGAGGTGTCTGAAAGGCTTTATATTCATATAAATTTAAGAATTTTAAAATCTTATCTATGTTCTTTTTTTGGCCTTACATTAATGCTTATCTAGCTATTGTCTAGTATTATGCATCCCTTTATCTATTAATAGTATTTAAAGATCTATTTTTGGTTCTTTTTGGTTGATCGACTAGGTATGGATAATAGAATAGACTAGGCAGCCTTATATATCCATAGAAAAAGTTTATTTTGTCTTGTCCATATATCTATGTTATGTCTTGCCACAAGATTAATGTATTATTATGTGTGTGTGTGGGGGGGAGGGGTTGGTTTGTTTTTATTATTCTTATTTGAATTTATTACCCTCAAATGGGCTGTATGCAAGTACTGTGTGCAAGCTTCTGACAGATAACGTTAGAGTTTGGTGGAGTGCTGAGCTGCGTCAGCACGCATGAGAGAAGCAAGGGCTTATTCAGGCACAAAATTGTATTAAAAGTGGGGTGCTACTAAAAGCACTAGGGGTTAAAATCAATAGGAGTAACTGAATGTATTATAAATTATATAGCAATTTATCAAGCTCCGTTGAAGGGTCGTGTTTTTGGCGAGTCTTCAGGCTCGCCAGAAACACAAGTTATGAAGCAGCGGTCTAAAGACCATTTAAAACGTATACGATCGGGTTGATTTCCGGCGATTCCTGTCCGCCTGCTCTGAGCAGGCGGACAGGAATCGCCGGAAATCAACCCGATCGAGTACA
This sequence comes from Bombina bombina, assembly GCF_027579735.1. Lineage (NCBI taxonomy): Eukaryota > Metazoa > Chordata > Amphibia > Anura > Bombinatoridae > Bombina > Bombina bombina. The sequence goes on from NC_069508.1 coordinate 177,622,250, forward strand.
ATCGGGTTGATTGACACCTCCCTGCTGGCGACCGATTGGCCGCGAGTCAGCAGGGGGCGGCGTTGCACCAGCAGCTCTTGTGACCTGCTGGTGCAATGTTAAATGCGGAGAGCGTATTGCTCTCCGCATTTAGCAAGGTCTTGCGGACCTGATCCGCACTGTCGGATCAGGTCCGCAAGACCTTTGATAAATAGGGGCCATAGTCTCTACAAAGTTTGTGAACCCATATATGATTTAGTATTATTATAAGTTTATTCAGTATTAAATTTAGACCATGGTTAGGTATTTTCTAAAAAAATATACAAAATACCTAGTTAATAAAATAAAAATGCAAATAGTGAAAGGATTAGGAAGTGTTGCAACACTTTAAAAAGTATAGACTATTATTTAAACATTAAAAAACATCATAAAAGAAACAGCATTGAAAATTTCATAAAAAACACCATAACAGTTACTCAAACAAAACACGTGATAAAGTTAATCTCTAAATAGAGAGCAATTTGCCTGCCTTAAGATGTGAAACCATCCCAAAATCTTGTGAAAATATATTTAGGCTATGTCTCTAGAGTACTCAAAATGTTATTTGAAAAAAAAAGGATTTAATTCAAGTTTAGATGGATTCTGTTGATAACAAATAAAAACAATCTAACAGAATCCAAATAAACTTGAATTAAATCCTGTTTTCCAGATAACATTTTGTCAACTTTTCTTTTTTCCTTTTAATAATAAAAATGTATTACCAATATTTATCTCCAGAAGTATAAACTCTATCTTCATTCTATATTTCCCAACAGATTTTTAGCCGGACTACAGAATATAAAGATTTATAATAACAATTAGAAATCAAGCAATCTGCAGTAGATGCAAATTACTTAAATTAAGTTCACTCTGTAATTCTACCAGAATTAAATTCAGCAGGCTATATATAGCCAGCCTCCAAAAATGTATTTTATTTACTGTTGTGTTGGACAATTACAACTGCAAGACGATCTTCACATTTTTCAGGGGAGGGGAGTAGTGAATGATAGAGGTGTCTGCAGAGACTAACAAGCTAAGGGTGAGGACTGAATTATATTTTATTTACTGAGGTTACTAATGTAGTGACACATTAATAACACAAATGTGTGTATTTTACAATAACACTGATTATAGATATGTAAATAAGGGAACACTGTATACGTTTTAAATTGTATCAAGGCAAAACTCAGGGTGCTGCTGGGAAATTATACTCAATAGGATTCGTCACAGGAAAAAGCTTCTGTTTCATTGCGAGTGACATCAAATTGGGCCATACGCCCCAAAACAGACTAGAACATTGTAATTGTGATATAGACTGTACAATTTACTCAGCTAAAACTAACTGGTAGTTTGTCTTCATTCTGTTATAATTGTTATGGTCTGAAACTGTTAAATGATAAAACATGGAAGTGTGTAACTTGATTTCCAGAACTATAACCCTTATGCTGTACAATTTACAAAATAAATGCAGAATATCTGATAGTATTAATACTATTATCAAATATTTGTAGAGCGCCAACAGATTCCACAGCGCTGATATTTGATAATTAGTAACACAATAGCTCTTAACCATAATGAATAATACATCTGTAACATTAAACGAATTGTAGCATAAGACACATCTTAATAATCTTCTGTGTATATTTCCTGTATATCGATAACTAAAGATTAATCATTATCTTCATCCACATAACAGTAACTTTCTATTTTTAAACTCATTAACAAGCCCGCTTTTCATCGCCGGCTTCCAAAAATTCCTTAATTAAAAGGGAGTTCTTTGCCTTCTCCTAGTGGAGACTCTAAAGAATACGCTGAAAAGTTACTGACCTGATTCTCTGCAGACCTTTAAAAGCTGAGGGTGAGAACTAGAGACCCTGCTAAAGTTTATAATGTTACAGTCATATGCAAATACGGAAGTCGGGTTGTCATGATGAAGTCAGGCTGTTGATGTAGCATGACTATACAGATTTGTGATATATTTGTTAATCTTTTATTAAAAACACAGAGACTCCTATTTTACTTTCCTTCTCTTTTACTACTTATACAGCTTTTCACATAAATAATGATAAATTAAAAACGGTTAACAACAAAAACAAAGATTAAGATAACAACCAATGAAAAACTGTTATTCAAATGAGCAGATGAAATTAACCAATGAGAAGTGTCTTAGTACCATTTACTGTCCAAATAGTCCATAATCCTCCTCTTTCTCTTTTGCTTCTCACAAAATAAGTATCATTTACATTCTCTGATTTTCTGCATTATTAGAGTTTCTTATTGTGTTTTCCTTTCATTTTATGTCACTGCAGTTATATATTTTTTTATTCCGTTTTTTTGTTTTCTTATATTAAATTAAAAAAAACGCTTTGTTTTTCTAAACCTTATTTCAGTTTCTTTTTTAGAGACGTTTTGACCTTTATCCGACCTCTTTGTCTCTTCTATTGCCACCCTTACCTTCCGTTTGGTATTTTTCCCTGTCTTTCTCTTGTTTTGCTATATCCGTTATATCGGGCGTTTATCTACGCCCCCTTCCTTCATCATAGTAGTTTCCCGCCCTCTGTTTTACCTCAGAGGCTACGTAGTTAAATCTTCAGTCGCCTCCATTCTTCAAATTCTTCGCATATTTCTCACAGAATCGTCAAGTCGCTCATTTAAATTCCCTGTTTTTTTCTTTAGCTTTCAGTTGCACTTTCTGGCCCCTAAGTTTCTCTCTCTCCCTGTTTTTAGATTTCCTCAGTGTTTTTTTGCCTGCATTTCTCTTACATCTCATTACATTAACCTTTTGCCGCCATTATGCCGTTGTATTTCGTCCAAACGGCGCTGGGCTTTAGCGCCGTTATGACGCAATTCAACGTCATAGCTAACGGCTGTCCTGAAGCCTTCTGAGCTTCCTGGATTTGATCGCGGTCTGGAGGGAGTTGCTAGCGTTATAAGGACGCCCCCCAGACCCGATCCAATAATTGAAATCTCACGATCGTGTGCATGATCTCGTGATTTCAATTTGTCTACTGTTCCGATGTAGACACTTTATCCTCGGCAGGAAAGGGTTAACACTGCAATATTTACAAACATATATTTTTCCTCACTACATAATTATGTTTCAATCTGAGAATCCTGCAGAGGATTCTGTAAATTCTCTAAATGATAAACTTTCATCTAAAAAATAAATGATAAAATTAATTAATTAACCCCTTAATGACAACTGACGTACCAGGTACGTCATGCAAAAACTAACTGTTAATGACACTAGACGTACCTGGTACGTCAGTTGTCTAACAGAGTGCTGGAAGTGATCACAATCGCTTCCAGCAGCTCTGAGGGTATTGCAGTGATGCCTCAATATGGAGGCATCCTGCAATACCCCTTTACAAGCCTCCGATGCAGAGAGAGTCACTCTGTGGCCCTCTCTGCACCGGTAGTGATGGTGCCGATGGTGCCGTTGTCCGGGTGGGAGGGAGCGTGCGTGCATGAGGCGCGTGAACATAGTGCACGTGCACTGGCGCGTGTGCACGAGGCGCGCATGCATGTACACGTGCACGCGCGCGCATTAGCCACACTGACACCAATGAGGGCAGAAAGGGAGAGAAAGGTAAAAAAAAAATTCAAATATAAATGGATCTGGGAGGGGGAAGAGGGTGGGGGTATTGTGGCGGGCTGCTACACTACAGAAAGAGTTAAGTTAAAAATAAAATAAAAAAATACTTTGGTTTTTGGGGCCAAACTGCATACTGGCAGACAGCTGCCAGTACCCAAGATGGCGGTAATTAGGTAGGGGAGAGGGTTAGAGAGCTGGAGGGGGGGATCAGGGAGGTTGGGGCTAAGGCAGGGGTCCATCACAGCTAAAATATTGTATTATTTTTATTTAAAAAAAACAAAAAAACTTATTTAGTACTAGCAGACTTTCTGCCAGTACTTAAGATGGCGGGAATAATTGTGGGGTGGGGGAGGGAAGAGAGCTGTTTGGGAGGGATCAGGGGGTGGGATGTGTCAGGTGTGAGGCTGATCTCTAAAATTAACCCTGCAAGCTCCCTACAAGCTACCTAATTTAACCCCTTCACTGCTGGGCATAATTAACGTGTGGTGCGCAGCAGCATTTAGCGGCCTTCTAATTACCAAAAAGCAACGCCAAAGCCATATATGTCTGCTATTTCTGAACAAAGGGGATCCCAGAGAAGCTTTAACAAAAATTTCTGCCATAATAGCACAAGCTGTTTGTAAATAATTTCAGTGAGAAACCTAAAATTGTGAAAAATTTAAAGTTTTTTTTTTATTTGCTCGCATTTGGCGGTGAAATGGTGGCATAAAATATACCAAAATGGGGTTGTCTACTTCACTACACTAAAGCTAAAATTAACCCTACAAGCTCCCTAATTAACCCCTTCACTCCTGGGCATAAAACACGTGTGGTCGCAGCGGCATTTAGCGGCCTTCTAATTACCAAAAAGCAACCCCAAAGCCATATAAGTCTGTTATTTCTGAAAAAAGGGGATCCCAGAGAAGCATTTACAATCATTTGTGCCATAATTGCAGAAGCTGTTTGTAAATAATTTCAGTGGGAAACCTAAAGTTTGTGACAAATTTTGTGAAAAAGTTAACTTTTTTTTTTTTTCATCGCATTTGGCGGTGAAATGGTGGCATTAAATATACCAAAATGGGCCTAGATCAATACTTTGGGTTGTCTTCTAAAAAAAAATATATACATGTCAAGGGATATTCAGGTATTCCTGACAGAAAAAAAGTGGTTTGGAAATAGCAAAGTGCTACTTGTATTTATTGCCCCATAAATTGCAAAAAAAGCAAAGAACGTGTAAACATTGGGTATTTCTAAACTCAGGACAAAATTTAGAAACTATTTAGCATGGGTGTTTTTTGGGGATTGTAGATGTGTAACATATTTTTTTGGGGTCAAAGTTAGAAAAAGTGTGTTTTTTCCATTTTTTCCTCATATTTTATTATTATTTTTTTAGTAAATTATAAGACATGATGAAAATAATGGTATCTTTAGAAAGTCCATTTAATGGCGAGAAAAACGGTATATAATACGTGTGGGTACAGTAAATGAGTAAGAGGAAAATTACAGCTAAACACAAACACTGCAGAAATGTAAAAATAGCCATTGTCATTAAGGGTAAGAAATTGAAAAATGGTCCGGTCATTAAGGGGTTAAAGGGACACTAAACCATGAGAAAAACTAATCTTCAGTTGCAAGATTAATACATTTCACCTATATCTGTAATTGGCATTGCGTTTCCAATTACTATCGTTTATTATATTTATAACGTTGAAAATAAATAGTTTTCCAAACCCACCATTATGCTAGTCTTTAGCATCCTCAAATCGCTAACGATAACCTAGGTTATGAAAATGGCGGAAAAATGTAGCTTTGCGCATGCGCGATATTCAGGACTCATCATAGTATACGTCACTCACCATTAAACCAGCAGACCCTCTGTAACGATTTTCGAGAGATCTGATGACAATGCTGCATAGAGCAGGTAAGAACGGAGCGCTGCGCTGCGAGAATCTCTCTAGCAATAACAAGCATTAAATCTCTTCTTATTAAAAATAAATAAACTATTGATGAATGAAACATATTTTTTTATCATGTAGATGCATAAAATACATATAATTAATAGTAAAACACAGCACTTTGTGGATGTTATATGTAAATATTGAAATATTAAAAAATCACAATCCTGCTATCATTTTATATTTTACTAGTCCTAAAGCCCGTTCACACGGGCCGTGTTGTGTTATTTATTTATTATTATTATAAATAAATAACTCTCTCTCTCTCTCTCTCTCTCTCTCTCTCTCTCTCTCTCTCTCTCTCTCTCTCTCTCTCTCTCTCTCTCTCTCTATTTATTATTATTATAAATAAATAACTCTCTCTCTCTCTCTCTCTCTCTCTCTCTCTCTCTCTCTCTCTCTCTCTCTCTCTCTCTCTCTCTCTCTCTCTCATCCTAAGCTTACATTCCTGCAGAAAGAATTTTTTTTTTTTAAATAATGACATTATTTGATTTGTGATAAAAAGTTGCTTATATAGATAAAAAAAAAAATCTTGTATAATAATAATAATAATAATAATAATATAGCTCATGCATTTACAACAACTATTTTCACAGTCTGTTTATTGTAATTATTGTAATCATAAATAAAAATAGGAATCTAAGCATATGATAAATATTTTATGTACTTTAAACAAATTTATATTGCTGGACTATTATTTTATGGAGGTATTTCAAAAATAAAGTAATTTAATGTGTTGAAAAACAAAAATGTATAGGTCCTAAGCTTACACTCCTGTTGATGCAAAAAATATATAAAGATAAGACACATTTTTTAATTAATAGTAAATTTGAACGTAGATGTTATGTCTATAATTAATACAAAAGTAATAACATTATTTTAAGAGAGCATATAATAATTTAAATGTCACTAAGCTTACACTCCTGCAACACAAATAACTGTACTAAATATACTGAATATTATAATGATAGATATAATTTTATTTGGGAATAGTATTAGATTTTAATAAGTATAAATAGCTAAGGAAATAGCGTTAATGAAAGAACCAAAAAAAAAAGTGTAGTCTTGCAGGTATTTCTGTACCCCACACTTTTTTGGCCGTAATGCAAATTAACTTTCGCAATTTGCGTAAAGTCTTTTTTCAATGGGACATTCATAACGCCGGTATTACGAGTCTGCCTGGGAGGCCAAAAAGTGAGCGGTACAGCCTATACCGCCAAGATCCATACCGTAAACTAAAAGTCAGTAGTTATGAGTTTTACGCTACAAATCTGTAACATAAAACTTATAACTAAAGTGCTAAAAAGTACACTAACACCCATAAACTACCTATTAACCCCTAAACCGAGGCCCCCCCCGCATCGCAAACACTAAAATAAAATTATTAACCCCTAATCTGCCACTCCGGACATCGCCGCCACTATAATAAACATATTAACCCCTAAACCGCCGCACTCCCGCCTCACAAACACTAGTTAAATATTATTAACCCCTAATCTGCCGTCCCTAACATCGCCGTCACCTACCTACACTTATTAACCCCTAATCTGCCACCCCCAACGTCGCTGCCACTATACTAAATTTATTAACCCCTAAACCTAAGTCTAACCTAAACCTAAGTCTAATCCTAACCCTAACACCCCCTAACTTAAATATAATTAAAATAAATCAAAATAAAACCTACTATTAATAACTAAATAATTCCTTTTTAAAACTAAATACTTACCTATAAAATAAACCCTAAGCTAGCTACAATATAACTAATAGTTACATTGTAGCTAGCCTAGGGTTTATATTTATTTTACAGGAAAGTTTGTATTTATTTTAACTAGGTAGAATAGTTACTAAATAGTTATTAACTATTTACTAACTACCTAGCTAAAATAAATACAAATTTACCTGTAAAATAAAACCGAACCTGCCTTACAATAAAACCTAACCTTACACTACAATTAAACAAATTACATAAATTAAATACAATTACCTAAATTACAAAAAAAAAACAAAAACACTAAATTACACAAAATAAAAAAAGAAATTATCAGATATTTAAACTAATTACACCTAATCTAATAGCCCTATCAAAGTAAAAAAAAGCCCCCCCCCCCCCAAATAAACAAAAACCCTAGCCTTAACTACCAATAGCCTTTAAAAGGGCCTTTTGTGGGGCATTGCCCTAAAGAAATCAGCTCTTTTACCTGTAAAAAAAATACAACAGTAAAACCCATCACCCACACAACCAACCCTCCAAATAAAATCCTAACTAAAAAAACCTAAGCTCCCCATTGCCCTGAAAAGGGCATTTGGATGGGCATTGCCCTTAAAAGGGCATTTAGCTCTTTTTCAAGTGCCCAAACCCTAATCTAAAAATGAACCCTTAAAAAAAACTAACAATAACCCCCAGAAGATCCACTTACAATTTTGAAGACCGGACATCCATCCTCAACGAAGCCGGGAGATGCAATCATCCAATAGGATTGAGATTCAATCCTATTGGCTAAACCAATCAGCCAATAGGATTGAGCTTGTATTCTATTGGCTGATTGGAACAGCCAATAGAATGCAAGCTCAATCCTATTGGCTGATCGGATCAGCAAATAGGATTGAAGCTCACTAATTAACTAATTAAGTTTGTGATTTGAAACTCCACCTCAGATAAACAGCAAATAAAAATGGGTTATAGATAAGTAGTGTTACATGATACTCCTTATATCGTAAATGCTGTCAGTGAGAACAAGACAACCGATGTAATCGATTGACCGCTCAAAAGCACATGCCTTATTCCAACAGCATTCAGGGTAAGTGTGGTAACAGAGATAGTAAATACGCATGCGTGAGTGAGCGAATCGTAATGCGCATGTGAGGGGTGACAGAATTGTCAGTTAATGATATGCAAGAAATCGCAATAGGATTGGCTATTGAGTTTGGTAGTGATCGGCCCATAATAGAGGGTTGGATTTACTGACGTCATCATGGAAAAATAAATTATAATTTTATAGTATTCTGAACGATCGTTTTCCTGTAAAAGTAGGTAAGTTATGCAATATAAACGTTGGTGATTAGAAATTGATGGTTATGTTGTGCCGAAAATAGTAAAGTTTTGGAATTTTTTAATGTCTGTCTGTCAGGATGCCAGGAATCAGACTGAGACGAGAAGTGCAAAAATAATCACACCTTTATTAATAGCAAAAAATAATAAAAAGTCCACAAGTCAAATAACAAGCCAGGAGTCAAAACCAGAGCTGGTAGTCAGACGAGCCGAGTCAGGAGCCAAAGCGAATAGTCAGACAAGCCGGAATCAGGAACAAGGAAAACAGCAGAGTCAGGAACAAGCCAGAAAACAGGAACCAGGAAGGATGTCAGGCAGCCAGGTAATACACAGGAACTCTCACAAACAGGTCTGAGACAACGCAAAGGCAAAGCATACTGAACATAGGCCCTTTAAATAATAAGTTATGACATCACAATTATGAGACTGCATCCTGTCTCACACGGATGATGCACACCAGTCTGGCCATAAAAGGAAGTGCAGGAAATGAGCAGCATTCCCCGCAATGCACCATAGTCAGGAAGAGAGGTGAGTAAAATGGCTGCCAGCAGCACATGGCAAACAAAACAGGGAAAAAACCATGACACTGTCAAAAACTCTGAGCATAATGCTCCTAAGAAGTGCAAAGCTAAAACTAGATATTTAATTCCTGTCTCCCCTCAGCTAATTAAAAAGGCCTCTAAGCGCTCAATTTATCAAAGCCCCTCTCACAAGAACCTGCTCGCCGTATTTAACAAGCAGCGGTCATTAGAGGTGGCAAAATTCAATCTCCACGGTCTAGTCCGACCAACGAGATTGACAGCTCCTGCCCACGCGTAATTGGCTGTATGAGGGCAGGGGGCGGGATTGCACACAAGTGCAAAATAGTGCGCGTGTGCAATGGTAATTTCCTCTGGGAAATTTGCCATGCCAGAGACGAGCTGAGGCAGTCAGGGGCGTGTATATGCGCCCCTGTCCGCTTCAGCTTTGATAATTAGAGCCCTAAGTCTTTCTCAGCAAGACAACCCTCACTCTGCCTTAATGCAAACTGCAGGCAGTACTTCTGTTAGCCAGCAGATTTTTTTCTAGCACCAGAAGCCCTGACCTTTCTAATAATCAGAATTCAGGGCGTATTTTTTCAGAAAATGGTAATAATAATAAACCCGCTTTAAGAAAATCCACCTCAGATTTTGTAAAAGCAAATAAAAGGCCTTATAATAATATTTTCTCTTCAGATGAGGAATATTTTTCGGATGATTTTAATGATAATAAACAGTCTGAGGATTTTTCATCTGACTCAGATTTTGATGATTTTCTCAAATACAAGAGATGTAAAAAATCTCATTCTTTAAAATCTCATGATGATAAAATTTTCCTTGACTCTTTAGGAAAACCTTTTACCAAACCTGATGAATTACAACACCCCCATTCTTCCGAATGGATCCCTTCAAGGGAAATAGCTGAGTTTATGGATCATTATTTAAGGAACTCCCTTAAAAATTCAGCCAGATCAAAACTGAGAGCTGAATGTCCACGTCCTTCCCTTCCCTGTAATTCTACCACTACCCCTGAAATAGATTCAGATATTCTAAAATGTTTAGGTTCCCAAGGGGCTAATCTAAAAAAGGTTTAAGTTAGGCTTCTTAGGGCTTGCCAAGACAAGCTCCTAGATACTATTGCAAAAAAATGTGATCTCTCCAAAGAAGCTATCGCTTCCAACTCCTCCCTTGACCCTTTTATTATCAGAGAGTGAATTCTTCTATCCATTGCCATTTTAGGCAATGCCAGTGAAGCCATAGTCGCAGAAAGAAGACATAATATTATTTGTAGACTTGACCCCAAATTATCAGATTTTGTTTCTACCCAAAGATCTTCCGACACAAATGGCCACCTTTTTGATGATTCTTACCTTTTTAGAATTAATAATTATGCTAAAACCTTTAATACCTTATCCAAAACAAAATCCACTATTAAGAAAACACTTTACACACAATCCAGTGTTTTTGACAGGGCCGGGAAAAGAAGGGGCTGCTTTCCCGGCCATTCCTCATATAACTCACAGGGCCGGCGCTTGCATATAGGCAAGTTAGGCATTGGCCTTAGGGCGCCACAGTATTGGGGCGCAAACTTGCCGGTGACAAGCAGCAACTTTTTTTTTTTTTTTTTTTACATTTGCGGTCCACTCCGCCCCCAGTCCAGACAACATTGCATTTTCTTTAGGCGAATTGGGGTGCCGTGCTAATACTGCCATGATAACTCACAGGTAAAGCAAAGCCTGTACTAAAGCAGTTTCTATAGAAAAAAACAAAGCCTGCCCTTTAAAAGCAATTGTTTATTTAAGCAAACAGCTCAGAAACTGCACCACGGAAAATAGATCAGACAGTTAAATACAAGTTTACTTTTACTCCACTGTCTGAGCTATTTTCCATGCTGCATGTTCTTAACCGTTTGCTTAAATAAACACTTTTAATGATTTGTGGGAGTATCTGCTTAATGCAGTCCAAGCTCCGTGAAGAATCAGAGAGATACCGTGCTGTGTTAAACATAATAAGCCAGGAAGCTGTTCCTGCAGAGGGGGGGTCACAATTTAACTGGGAAATCAGACACAAGCCCCTCACAGTAAGCAGAGGGTAGGCAAACAGGAGAGGGGGGATGGGTAGGGAGAGAGTTTTGCTCGACTGTGTCTGTTCACTGAACTGAAGTGTTTGCTAGTTCAGCTCAAAATGTGTCTTTGCCTGTGTAGCCAAAAATCCTAGCACCGGCCCTGCTCGCATGGAAGTAACAGTACAAAAGCGCATCTCACAGCGCTGAATTGCAACTAAACTCTCAGCTTCCGTACAGAGCTGACTGGTCGTGTAAGGCTCATTTACATAACCACAATGCATTGCGATGTTTAGTTAAAAAAGAGTAAGTACTTTTTTTATACACTAATTATTTGTATATTTACATTTTGTTCACAATTATATTATTTTCCTATTTTATTTACACAACAGCTACTGAATATGAAGTTTCTTACCCCTCACTCTCAGTAGTAAAGCCCTTGTTTACACTTAGGATAGATCCTGAAGTATGAGATCTTTATAAGTAATGATGATTCGTGGACTCGAATTTTAACAATTTTTGAAGGCCTGCTACTCATGTAGTTAGGCTAAATTGTTGTGAAAAACAGCCAATAATATATTAACCTATTTAAAGTTAAGAAGTTCAGTTTGTTTAGTTGTCTGGAATGTGACATAGATTCAGCTGAGCATAACAATGCTTATTCAAGTATTTACATGAATCAATGAGAGCAGATATGTTGTAGACAAGTATTGAATATTTCTATTATTTTATTTGGTCTTCTAATATTCTTTGTAGAAAAGGCTTGGTGCAGAAGACCTCTACTGGGAGCTAGCTGCTAATTTGTGAATGTGATTGGCTCACTTGATATGTTCAGCTAGCTCCCATGTTTGCTAGTTCAGCTCAAAATGTGTCTTTGCCTGTGTAGCCAAAAATCCTAGCACCGGCCCTGATAACTCATTCAACACTAGATCCCAATATTACTATTCCAACCAGTACCAAACATAAAGCCCTTCCTTTTTTCCATCACGAAGCCGCCCTTGGTTCTCAAGGTCATTCCGTACATGAGGACACTCCAGAAACTTACAAGGTAACACCTTTTCTTTCTCACTTTCGTCTTTTTTCCCTCACAAAATAGGTGGCAGACTTGCCTGCTTCCTAACAAATTGGCATTTAATCACCTCCGATCCCTGGATTCTTCAAACAGTCTCAGGAGTGCTTATAGATTTTATCTCTCCCCCCTCCCAATTATTTCCTCCCAGACCCATTCAGTTCTAAAAGAAATACAAGCTCGCCATCGACTCAGAGATTTCTTCTCTAGCCTCAAAACAGGCTATAGAACTCGTCATTCTGGACAGAGACAGTAACCTAAGCAACATTTTTCTGGTAAAAAAAGAAAAATGTGCAATTTTATCCAGTTATAGATCTCAGGATTTTGAATACCTTCATTCTTTACCAACATTTCAAGATGGAGGGCATTCATCTTCTCAGAGATTGTCTCATAGATCGAGACTGGTTGGTTTGTCTCAATCTTACAGATGCTTACTTAATTGTTCCCATCCATCCGTCTAACAGAAAATGTCTTTGTTTTTATTGGAACAACATCCTATGGCAGTTCACTTGTCTTCCTTTCGGACTGTCTTCTGCTCCTTGGATTTTCACCAAAATCCTGAAACCTGTCGCCGCCTGGCTCAGATTCAGGGGTGTTCATCTACTAATTTACCTAGATGACATTCTGATTATGAATCAGGATCGACTTACTCTGTCCTCTCACCTCAATTTAGCTATCTCCCTTTTGGAGAATCTTAGATTTCTTGTAAACAAAGAGAAATCCATCCTTACTCCTACTCAGAATCTATTTTTTTCTGGGTTTTCAAATAAATACCCTCTCATCTACCCTCAGTCTCCCCCTAGAGAAAATCTCTGCAATAAAAAAGGAGATCTCATATTTCCTAAAAAAAAGTCTTATTTTCATCTGAGACTTCTAGCTCGTATCATTGGTCTCCTCTCCTCCTCTATCCAAGCTATCTTCCCAGCTTCCCTCCACTACCGGGCTCTTCAACTCCTCAAAATGTTTTTTCTTTGCAAATGTCTCTCATATGCTCACCCCATTTCTCTCTCTCTGGAAGCTCCTCAGGAATTACTTTGGTGGCTAATCCACATGGATGCGATGTCTGGAATGGCAGAGCAATCTTCGGCAACTCCCCAGATCTAGTTATAGAAGCCGATGCAAGCAACTCTGGATGGGGTGCCCAATGTGGTTCCCTTATCACTGGTGACAAATGCAGAGAGACTTCTTCACATAAATTGCAAGGAACTTCTTGCAGGTTCCTTTGCAATCAAGAGCTTCATAAAAAATTTAGCTCCCATTTCTGTGATCCTTTGCATGGACAACATTTCTGCCGTGAAATATTTGAACAAATTGGGAGGTACCAAATCCAAAGCTCTCTCATAGATTACCAAGGATTGTGTCCATCATTGTTTACAAAACAATATTTCCATTCAAGCCGAATACATTCCAGGTCTCTCCAATTCAACAGTAGATTGGGGATCTCGTTACCTTCAGGATTCCAGTGATTTGAAATTATTGCCTAATATCTTCCTTTCCCTTGCCTCCTTGAGAGGTCCCTTTAATATAGATCTTTTTACAGATCCAATTATCAGATAAAACCCTTTTTCAGTTGGCGTCCAGATCCAGAAGCTGCAGCTGTAGACGCCTTTCTTCAACCTTGGCCCCACCAAAACACTAATGCTCCCCCCCCCACTTTTCCATGATTCCCAGGACCCTTGCACATCTTCGCAGAGCTCAAATTTCTCTTCTCCTCATAACTCCCCTTTGGCCAACTCAGTCCTGGTATCCCTCTCTCCTAGAACTGTCCTTTCTCCCTCCTCTCCTAATTCCATCCCTTTCAGGACTTGTCATAGTATCCGTCACTCACCATCAAACCAGCAGACCCTCTGTAACGATTTGAGAGAGAGCTGATGACAATGCTGCATAGAGCAGGTAAGAACGGAGCGCTGCGCTGGGAGAAGCTCTCTAGAAATAACGAGCATTAAATCTCTTCTTATTAAAAAAAAAAAAAAACTCAGCTTGGTCTAAATGGTCTAGCTGGTGTTCACAAAGACACCTGGATCCCATTTCAGGCCCTCTTTTAGAAATAATTAATTATCTTTCTTCACTTTTTGATAATGGGTTTTGCTTATAGATCCATCAATTTGGTCCGTTCTGCTATTTCTGCTTCCCATGATTTTTTTCAATGATATTCCCATTGGTCATCATCCTCATGTCTGTTGCTTGTTAAAAGCCATCAGATTAAAGAATCCCCCTGCTTCTAGATACTCCTTTTTAGGGATGTAGATCTTGTCATTTCTTTCCTTAATAATTGGTCCTCTAATTCTGATCTCTCTCTCAAACAACTCTTTGCTAAATTAGCCACTCTTCTCTGTCTCCTGTCCTTTCGCAGAGTTTCAGACGTAAAGGCTATTGATATTAATTCCAAAATATTCTCCCCTTTTGGTGTCACCTTTTTACTTTCCCGCAGAACCAAATGTCTTTCTAAGTAGCATCCTGTCTTAAAGAATATTAATCCCGAACTTCTTCATTAAGATCTTGTTCCTCTCCTCAACTCTTAATTTCTTTCATTTCTCCTCACAAACCTGTCTCTTCCATGTCCATTGCCAGATGGGTTAAATGGGTTCTTCTTTTATCTGGCATTGAGAATTCTTTTACTGCTCATTCTGTTTGAGGAGCTTCTGCTTCCAAAGCATACTTAAAATCTTCTTCTCTTCAGGATATCCTCATTGCTGATGATTCGTCTTCTGACTATACCTTGAAACAATTATATTTCAAAACTATTTCTCATGCTGCCTCATCCTTAATCCTTTAATCTATTTAGCTTTAAACTAGATAAATAGGAGTCTCTGTGCTTGTAATAAAATTCAAATTCCGATTATCCTAGCTTTGTGAAGGAACAATCTAGATTTTATTAAAGACAGAGAGACAAGTATTTTCCCTACCTTGTTGGTATATTGTTTTCTCTCATATTCTAAAATATATATATTGTTATTGTATTTCATCTCTCCACTCTGATTTTTTCCAGGATTTCAAAACATGCAACATCCCATTTAATGAGCTGTCAATCTTCTTGCTTGGACTAGACCACAGAGACTGAATTTCGCCACCTTAGAGGTGCTATTACAGGTTTGCAAAAACCCGGTGCTTGTAGGCGATATGGCAGCGTTGAGCTCCATACCGCACACAAATACCAGCGCTGCTTTGAGCTGCGTTGTTGTGCTTTGCACGATTTCCCCATAGACATAAATGGGGAGAGCGGGCTAAACAAAAGCCTAACACCTGCAATGACAGAGCGTAAAGCTCCGTAACGCAGCCACATTGATGTCTATGGGGATAGAAAATGTATGTTTAAACCTAACACCCTAACATAAACCCTGAGCCTAAACACCCCTAATCTGCTGCCCCCGACATCGCCGACACCTACATTACACTAATTAACCCTTAATCTGCCGCCCCAAATGTCGCTGCCACCTACATAGATTTATTAACCCCTAATCTGCCGCCCCCAATGTCGCCGCCACCTACATAAATTTATTAACCCCTAATCTGCCGCCCTCAACATCGCCACCGCCACTATACTAAAGTTATTAACCCCTAAACCTCTGGCCTCCCACATCACTAACACTAAATAAATATAAGTATTGCACAAAGTCAAAATTGTCTGACTCCAGATAGGGGGCGCTAAACCCTCAAATGCGGTATGAACATATAACAATATACCTAAGTGAGAATATGACAACAATATATCTATATCAACATACCTGTGTATGTATACCAACTTATGGTTTGTAACTACCTATATTAACTCTATAAAAACATTGAGAAAATAAATGCAAATACAGAGATATAAAGTGAACAAGAAAGTCTCTTGGCATAGTTAGCAGATGTGTCATAAAGTCCACCTGATGAAACTCAGATGAAACCAATATTTGATAGAAGGCTGCTCTCTCCTCACAAAAAGATGTCAGGGTATCAAGAAGGATATAAAGAACAAGAGAGGTGAATGTGTGTACCAATAACACTAATGACAAGAACCAGATATAACCCTAATCAGGGTACTCATGTTTGTGAGGAGCACTCAGACAGTGCTATTGGATACAGGCTGGATATTTTGCAGCAACCCAGCTCACTGTTCATCTTGGATATCCAGAAGAAGGGGTCACAAGAAGTCTAGATAGGCAAATAAAACAGAAGGGGCGCCTGTGTGTGCCAGTAGTATAATGTATTAATATGTAGATAAAAAAAAACCTATACAGGGTACTCACATTTGGGAGGAGCACTCAGACAGTGCTATTAGGAACAGGCTGGGTAGTTGGCAGCAACCCAGCTTGCTGGTTACATCAATAAGCCAAAGCTCTGGAACTCAGGAACAGCAAGACCCTGGTAATGAACTCACAATCTCCTCAATTCAGCAGAGAAAGTATGTGTATATTTTTTTACACAGAACTTACTCTGCTGAGCTGAGTAAGTAACTTTATTTATGTTTTGTTCTATTCTTTTGTATTTATGAGAAATATGGCGTCTTATTATATGTACCCTGCTTTCTTGTAATAATAAAAATTTAACACCAAACAATACAGATTTGTGATTTATTTATTCAGTTGTCCTTGTGGTTGCCACACAAACAACCTCTAAAACTGTGGCTAAAACGTTTAAAGGGACACTGAACCCAAATTTTTTATTTCATGATTCAGATAGAGCATGAAATTTTAAGCAACTTTCTAATTTACTCCTGTTATCAAATTTTCTTCATTCTCTTGGTATCTTTATTTGAAATGCAAGAATGTAAGTTTAGATGTCGGCCCATTTTTGGTGAACAACCTGGGTTGTCCTTGCTGATTGGTGGATAAATTAATCCAACAATAAAAAAGTGCTGTACAGAGTATGAACCAAAAAAAGCTTAGATGCCTTCTTTTTGAAATAAAGATAGCAAGAGAACAAAGAAAAAATGATAATAGGAGTAAATTAGAAAGTTGCTTAAAATTGCATGCCTATCTGAATCACGAAAGAAAAAAATTAGGTCCAGTGTCCCTTTAATTTGTGATATAAAGACAGACTGAAGCTTAAAGGGACAGTCAACCCAAATTTCCCATTTTGGATCATCATTTCTCAATGCAGACCATTTTTCAAATATATAGAGTTTGTCAGTAAAATCACGTACTTTTCGCACTGCAACTGTTTCAAAATGTCCGTTAAGCCCCTCCCCTTTTACGTCAGCAGTGACATCAGCAGGTTCTTGTAACTTGTGTAAGTGTTTTATCATGCTTGTAACCTGATTTTTGCGCATGCGCAGTGCGCCTCTGGTATTGGTATTGAAGGGGAACGTTTGAACACAGGCTCATTATCTGTGCAGTTTACAGTGTAAGCGTTCCAGTGTCCTGTTTCTTCAACCCTTCAACTCTTCAAATGTTCCCCTACAATACCAATACCAGAGGTGCACTGCGCATGCGCAAAAGTCAGTTACAAGAACCTGCTGATGTCACTGCTGATGTAAAAGGAGAGGGCTTAACAGACATTTTGAAACGACTGCAGCGCGGAAAGTAAGTGATTTTCCTGACAATCTCTATGTATTTGAAAAATGGGCTACATTGAGAAACGATTATCCAGGTCAAGTTTTTATGTATAAATGAAAACGCTATTTGGGTTGACTACCCTTTAATCCAAATAACAAAACCTGAGCAATGTGAGTTTATTTCAGCTAATAATAATTTACATTACGTGAATCAGTTAAATAAGCACAAACTTAAAATCATAATATACTGACAATTATTGTATTGCAATATCCAACATTCAAACCACTATTTATGTCTCTTTTCTCCCATTATAATAATTACTTAAATAGTGTGTTGGAAGTTACTGAGCTGGGGCGCGATCCGATATAGATCGTAGTTTGCGGCGCAAGCGAGGGAACCCGCGTCGCCCGCAGTTTCAGCTCGCAACTCGAGCTATCCCATATACGGCGCCGTCAGATGCTAAAGTGCCGTAAGTCAGATAAACCAGCGATGTCCAGAAATCTGCGCAAGTACAAATTTCTGGCGTCGCAAGTGACTTGCGCCACGTTAGAAACTGCCGGCGCCTACAAAACCTGACTAAAGTCTAAATCACCCGCACTGTCTAACACGCCTCCCTAACATAGCCCGACACGTCTAACCCTCTATCCGCTATCCCCCTCACTATCTTAACAATAAAATATGTATTAAACCCTAAACCGCCGCTACCTAATAAAGTTATTAACCCCTAAACTGCCGCCAGCTATATTAAATCTATAACCCCCTAAAGTGAGCCCCTAACACCGCCGCCATCTACCTTACCTACCCCCTAAAGTGAGCCCCTACCCCGCCGCTATCTATTTTAAAATTATTAACCCCTAATCTAATCCCCCTACCCCGCCGCCATCTATATTAAATTATTTAACCCCTAAAATACTAAACTATCCCTACCACTAAACCTAAGTCTAACCCTACAAATAGCCCTGAAAAGGGCTTTTTGCGTGGCATTGCCCCAAAGTAACAGCTCTTTTGCCAGCCCTTAAAAGGGCTTTTTGCGGGGCATGCCCCAAAGAATTCAGCTCTTTTGCCAGCCCTTAAAAGGGCTTTTGGCGGGGCTTTGTCACAAAGTAAACTGCTCTTTTGCCTACAATCTACATCCCACTACACCGCGGCCACCTATAATAAATGTATTAACCCCTAATCTAATCCCCCTACACCGCCGCCAGCTA
The DNA here is from genome assembly GCF_027579735.1 of Bombina bombina. NCBI lineage: Eukaryota > Metazoa > Chordata > Amphibia > Anura > Bombinatoridae > Bombina > Bombina bombina. The sequence continues at coordinate 177,641,177 of NC_069508.1, forward strand.
TATTAACTATATTAACCCTAATTATATTAGGGTTAATATAGTTAATATAGTTATTATATTATATATATTAACTATATTAACCCTAATTATATTAGGGTAAATATAGTTAATATCGTTATTATATTATATATATATATATATATATATATATATATATATATATATATATATATATATATATATATATATATATATATATATATAAATATATATATATATATATTAATATATATATATATATTAAGTATAATAACCCTATCTAACTCTAACATCCTAACTAAACTCTTATTAAAATAAATCTAATATTAATATTATTAATTAAAATATTCCTATTTAAATCTAAATACTTACCTATAAAATAAACCCTAAGATAGCTCCAATATAATTAATAATTACACTGTAGCTATGTTAGGGTTTATATTTATTTTACAGGTAAATTGTTAATTATTTTAACTAGGTATAATAGCTATTAAATAGTTATTACCTATTTAATAGCTACCTAGTTAAAATAATTACCCAATTACCTGTAAAATAAATCCTAACCTAAGTTACAAATACACCTACACTATCAATAAATTAAATAAACTACAAATATCTATCTAAAAATACAATTAAATAAACTAAACTAAATTACAAAAAAAAACAAACACTAAATTACAAAAAATAAAAAAAGATTACAAGATTTTTAAGCTAATTACACCTATTCTAAGCCCCCTAATAAAATAATAAACCCCCAAAATAAAAAAATTCCCTACCCTATTCTAAATTAAAAATAGTTCAAAGCTCTTTTACCTTACCAGCCCTTAAAAGGACCTTTTGTGGGGGCATGCCCCAAAGAAAACTGCTCTTTTGCCTGAAAAAAAAACACAATACCACCCCCCAACATTACAACCCACCACCCACATACCCCTAATCTAACCCAAACCCCCCTTAAATAAACCTAACACTACCCCCCTGAAGATCTCCCTACCTTGTATTCACCCCGCCGGGCAGAACTCTTCATCCGATCCGGGCGATGTCCAATCAAGCGGCAAAGAAGAATTCTTCATCCCGGCGATGTCTTTCTCCAAGCGGCAGCAAAGTCTTCTTCCATCGGGCAGCCTCTTCCATCAAGCGGCATTTTCAATCTTCATTCTTCGCTCCTCCAACGCGGAGCATCCATCCCGGCCGACGACTGAACGACGAATGAGGTACCTTTAAATGACGTCATCCAAGATGGCGTCCGTCGAATTCCGATTGGCTGATAGGATTCTATCAGCCAATCGGAATTAAGGTAGAAAAATCTGATTGGCTGATTGAATCAGCCAATCATATTCAAGTTCAATCTGATTGGCTGATTGGTTCAGCCAATCAGATTGAACTTGAATCTGATTGGCTGATTCAATCAGCCAATCAAATTTTTCTACCTTAATTCCGATTGGCTGATAGAATCCTATCAACCAATCGGAATTCGACGGACGCCATCTTGGATGACGTCATTTAAAGGTACCTCATTCGTCGTTCAGTCGTCGGCCGGGATGCATGCTCCGCGTTGGAGGAGCGAAGAATGAAGATTGAAGATGCCGCTTGATGGAAGATGCTGCCCAATGGAAGAAGACTTTGCTGCCGCTTGGAGAAAGACATCGCCGGGATGAAGAATTCTTCTTTGCCGCTTGATTGGACATCGCCCGGATCGGATGAAGAGTTCTGCCCGGCGGGGTGAATACAAGGTAGGGAGATCTTCAGGGGGGTAGTGTTAGGTTTATTTAAGGGGGGTTTGGGTTAGATTAGGGGTATGTGGGTGATGGGTTGTAATGTTGGGGGGTGGTATTGTGTTTTTTTTTCAGGCAAAAGAGCAGTTTTCTTTGGGGCATGCCCCCACAAAAGGCCCTTTTAAGGGCTGGTAAGGTAAAAGAGCTTTGAACTATTTTTAATTTAGAATAGGGTAGGGAATTTTTTTTATTTTGGGGGTTTATTATTTTATTAGGGGGCTTAGAATAGGTGTAATTATCTTAAAAATCTTGTAATCTTTTTTTTATTTTTTGTAATTTAGTGTTTGTTTTTTTGTAATTTAGTTTAGTTTATTTAATTGTATTTTTAGATAGATATTTGTAGTTTATTTAATTTATTGATAGTGTAGGTGTATTTGTAACTTAGGTTAGGATTTATTTTACAGGTAATTGGGTAATTATTTTAACTAGGTAGCTATTAAATAGGTAATAACTATTTAATAGCTATTATACCTAGTTAAAATAATTAACAATTTACCTGTAAAATAAATATAGACCCTAACATAGCTACAATGTAATTATTAATTATATTGTAGTTATCTTAGGGTTTATTTTATAGGTAAGTATTTAGATTTAAATAGGAATATTTTAGTTTATAATATAAATTAGATTTATTTAATAAGAATTTAGTTAGGGGTGTTAGGGTTAGATAGAGTTAATATAGTTAATATAAATACTATAGTAACTATATTAACTATATTAACCCTAATATCATTAGGGTTAATATAGTTAATATATATAATGTAATAACTATATTAACTATAATATACTTAGGGTTAATATAGATAATATAGCTGGCGGCGGGGTAGGTAGATTAAATTAGGGGTTAATAATTTTAATATAGATGGCGGCGGTGTAAGGGGCTTATATTAGGGGTTAATACCATTAATATAGGTGCGGCGGTGTAGGGAGGGCAGGTTATAGGGCAAAATAGCTGTTAACTTTGGGGCAAAGCCCCGCAAAAGGCCCTTTTAAGGGCTGGTAATAGAGTTTATTACTTTATGGATATTAGATTAGGGGTTAATAATATTAATATAGCTGGCGGCGGTGTAAGGGGTCAGATTAGGGGATAGATCAGGTAGATGGCGGCGGTTTTAGGGGCTCACAGTAGGGGGTTAGTTTATGTAGATGGCGGCGGTTTAGGGGTTAAATACTTTATTAGGGATTGCGGCGGGGGATCGCGGTTGACAGGTAGATAGACATTTCGCATGCGTTAGGTGTTAGGTTTTATTTAGCAGATCGCGGTTGACAGTTAGATAGACATTGCGCATGCGTTAGGTGTTAGGTTTATTTAGCAGCTAGTTTAGAGAGTTATGGGGCTCCAATAGTCAGCGTAAGGCTTCTTACGGCTGCTTTTTGTGGCGAGGTGAAAATGGAGTAAGATTTCTCCATTTTCGCCACGTAAGTCCTTACGCTATATATTGGATACCAAACTGCGCGGGTTTGGTATACCTGCCTATGGCCCAAAAAACTACGGGCGACGGCAGAAATATACGAGCGTAACTTCTAGCTTACGCCGTATATAGGCTACCAAACCCGCACAAATATTGGCGTCGCCCGCTTTTGCGGGCGACGATTTTTATCGGATCGACCCCCTGGTTCTTTGCAGACATTAACAAGCTGAGAGTGAGGACTGAAGAGGTTAATATATTAATAGCATTAAGTGTATATGTTACAGTCATCATATGTAAATTATATGTAAATAATTAAGGGTTGCTATGATGGTCTTGTGTTTGGGGATTCTAGACTTGGTAAATTCGCAACTTCCCATTCAATAAAGAATTACAATATATAATAAATAAAATAAATCTGATATAATAAATTACACTGTATTGGTCAACCATTTAGCACAGTGGTCTCAAAGTACAGGCCCTGGGGCCTTATGTGGCCCTAAATATAGTTTAATCTGGCCCTCCATCGCTTATAAGGAAATTATTTATTTGAGCGCCAAGTTGATGTTTTATACAGACACTCACTAGATAAATATAAAGACAAGCATGCATTGTTCATTGTAGACTGCCACCATGCACTGGTTGGATAAATGTCACTTTTAACAGTTATACAGTTCTAGAAGGAACACTTCACTTGGTACTCACAAGAAAAATTTACACAACTGTGTAACATAGTAGATGAGGTTGCCTGGGATTCCTTTGGGAGGTCAAAATCTGAAAATACTGCTGTATGCTGATGACATTTTACTATTTCTGAATAAAACGGCGGTTACTACCCCAAAAGTGATTCATACAATAAATCTATTTAGCTCATTTGCGGGCTACAAAATTAATATGGAGAAGAGCGAACTGATGTGGCTTGGGCACCAACGTGTAGATCACCCCAATATAATTTTCCAGAAAGTGAACGCTGTTAAGTATCTAGGGTTAGAGATCAATAGAAACCCGAAAATGTGGTATCAGGCCAATTTCGGGTGACTTTTTCAGAAAATCCAAGATGACCTTAAGATATGGGCTGCATTTCCATTATCGCTTTCAGCTTCAATTAACTTAATTAAAACTATAATTTTTCCAAAAATTCTCTATCACCTGCAAAACCTCCCACTTTTGATTCTAAACAAGGACCTCAAGAAGTTTTCATCTTGGTTTTCAAAGTTTATTTGGAAATCTAAAAAAACGCGACTGTTATTAAATAGGCTCTCTTAAAAATATACGGATGCAGGGCTAGCTTTACCCAGTATTAGACTTTATTATTGTGCAGCACTGTGTAAGGTGGCAATTGATTGGAGCTCCCAGACTAATTTGATCACTTCTTTTGATCTTGAATCATATATGACTAAACCGTGGTCCTTGAAAGCTCTGTTACATTGTGCTCCCCATTCTTTACCATCCGGGGTATCCTCGCTTTTGTCTTTCAGAAATATAATTCTGGCCTAGCAGAACCATTTTGCTTAAAATTGATCCAGCTTTCTCTGAATATTTACCCATTAGGGGGAATCCGCTATTCTCTCCAGGTTTAGATCAGAAATGTTTCTATGATTGGCAGATGAAAGGGTTAGAATATGTTCACCAACTACTTAATGGCAAACTACAGATGCTCGCGTGGGAGATAATTAGGGAGCAGTATTCCCTTTCTAGGTTGAATCGCTTTGCCTATTTTCAGATCCGGCATTTTGTTAGCTCTCAGAATTGGTGCTCTGGTAGGAGTGGTGATTGGTCTGAGGTTAAGATTTGTGTTAAAAAATTAATCATTGGTGATGCATCTATTTCGTTAATATATGACATTATGTAGACTAAGCAAGGGGTCCTAGATGAGGATAAATTAATTAGATTCTTGCTCCCATATATCCCTTTAATAGATTGTGAGAAAGTACGTAATAGCCTTTCGATAGTGGCAAGATTCCCGGTCCCAGTGAGCTGGAAAGAATCTCATTTAAAATTACTAAATAATAATTATCACCGGCCTTATTGTCTAAATTTTTTCCTAATAAAATGTTTAGATGTGAGCATTGCTCATATATACGGGCAGATCTCTGTCATATGTTATGGGCCTGTCCTAAAATCTCTCAATTATGGCTGAAAATCCAATTCTGGTATAATAGAGTCTTTGGAAGCTCCATCTCTTTCTTCTTTGAGGATATTGTGTTACTTTTTTCAGAATCGAGTGGGAGCGTAAGAATGCGCATGTTAAATTCTATTATATTAATAGTGAGATATAATATTTTTTAAAAATGGATAGCAAAGAGCCCTCCGAGTCTGTTACTAGTTTTAAGAGATATTCAAGCTCAGATAATTTTTGAATCCTTTCACTTACAGCAAGTATCGGGAAAAAAAATCAAGGACTTTTTGGTTGGCTGGGCCCCGGTTATTAAGTTATATCCAAGTTGCCTGCAGAGGCAGATTTTAAGGCCGTTTGTGGCCTCAATCAGTTTTACGGAATTAGTGATTCACCAGGTCTTTCCAGATTCTTGGATTAGAAACAGATCGGATATAGATTAGTCGCGATCAAGAATTGACATCCCTGATGTACGCTGGTATACAATTGATCCTGGAGGTGGGGGAGGGGGAATTGATCCTGGAGGTGGGGGAGGGGGGGAGGTTTCCCCCCCTTTTTTTTTTCTTTTCTCTTTCTTTCTTTTTCTCTCCTTTTGTTCTTTCCCTTTTTGTGAGTTTTTCCTTTTATTTTCTTTTTACTTTCTTTTTCAGTCTGCTCCTTGTTTGATGTAAAGACACTCGAAAATTAGCCACTTTAGTTTAAATTGCATAAATGAATAAAAGTGATTCTGATACAAAATTTTGCTTTGTATATTTTTTTAATTTTGCCAATGGAAAAAAAAAAAAAGAGAAAAAAGAGAAAGAAGAGAAGGGAAATGTAAAAAAGAAAAGAAAGAAACTCTTTTTTTCTCAGGTATGTTGGTATTTTTGATATATGTTGGTCCTGCGTGACTAAGAATATGTTGAATACATGTCATTTCTATTTTTGTTAAGTGGCTAAGACTAATAAAGATGTTAAAAAAAAAAAGATGAAGTTGAAAAAAGACAGAAGTCCATCGAGTTCAAAATATACAAATCTAAAATAATTACAAAAAGCTCCAGTAAAGCTTAAAGGGACACTGAACCTAAATTTTTTCTTTCGTGATTCAGATAGAGCATGCGATTTTAAGCAACTTTCTAATTTACTCCTATTATCAATTTTTCTTCGTTCTCTTGCTATCTTTATTTGAAAAAGAAGGCACCTAAGCTTTTTTTGATTTATACTCTGGACAGCACTTTTTTTATTGGTGGATGAATTTATTCCCCAATCAGCAAGGACAACCCAGGTTGTTCACCAAAAATGGGCCGGCATCTAAACTTACATTCTTGCATTTCAAATAAAGATACCAAAAGAATGAAGAAAATTTGATAAGAGGAGTAAATTAATTAGAAAGTTGATTAAAATGTCATGCTCTATCTGAATCATGAAAGAAAAATTTTTGGGTTCAGTGTCCCTTTAAATAATCCCACTAAAAGGTGACCCATTTAATACTAGCAATCATATCTATGGATTTTGTTTATAGACAGAAATGTATCCAAACAATTTTTAAATGTATCTAGGGTATTGGCATTCACTACCTCCTTTGGTGATGAGTTCCACAATTTTATTGCTCTTACAGTAAAAAAAACGTTTCTGTTGCAGGTGATTAAATCTACTTTCCTCCAAACTTAAATTGTGACCTCTTGTCACAAACAATGTTCTAGGAAAAAACAGAGCTTCTGCCATCTCTGTATATGGGCCTTGAATATATTTATATAAATAATCTCACCTCTCAATCGCATTTTTTCTAAATAAAACAGACCTAGTTTGGCTAGCCTCTCCTCATATCTTAAATTCTCCAATCCTAAGAGCTTTGTGGCCCTTCTTTGATTTTTTTCTAGTTCTGCAATATCTATTTTTTTTGCGATTGGTTCCCAGAACTGCACTCCATACTCAAGGTGAGGTCTTACCAGGGCTTTATATAGTTACAGAATTATGCTTTCCTACCTTGAATCAATGCCTCTTTTAATACATGCTAGTATCTTATTAGCCTTTGAAGACGCTGACCTGCATTGTGCACCCATCTTTAGCTTGTTATCTATTACTACTCCCAAATCCCTTTCCTCCTCTGTTTGGTTAAGTCTTGTCCCATTTAAATAATACTTTGCCTGCTTATTTTTACTTCCAAAATGTAGAACCTTGTATTGTCCCGCATTAAATCTCATTTTCCATTTACCTGCCCATACTTCTAATTTTTACAGATCCCTTTGTAACGAAAGTTCATTCCGATCTGACCTAATGACCTTACTTAACTTAGTATCATCTGCAAAAATAGAGATGTCGTTATTTAATCCTTGCTCCAAGTCATTTATAAAAATATTAAAAAGAACATGGCCCAGTACTGATCCCTGGGGGACTCCACTTATTACTTTGGTCCAATCTGAGTATGATCCATTCACTACTACTCGTTGCTCCCTATCTTTTATCCAGTTATTTATCCATGAGCTAACATTTTCAGCTATTCCCAGTCCCTTAATTTTGTGCATTAATCCCCCGTTGGCACTGAATCAAACGCCTTCGCAAAATCTAAGTATATCACATTAACTGATTCCCCTTTATCTATATTTCTCCTACATTGGTGTATCTGGTCCACGGCTTCATCCTTACTTATGGGATATTCTCAATCCCTACAGGAAGTCGCAAAGAGAGCACACAGCAGAGCCGTCCATATAGCTCCTCCCAGGCTCCGCCCCCCCCAGTCATTCTCTTTGCCGCTCTAACTAGTAGCATCTCCACGGGGGTGGTAAAGAGTATGTGGTGTTACTTGTCGGGTTCTTCAATCCATTCCTCAACCCTCCATAGCTCAGTGCATGGAGGTAATAGGACTAATGGTTGCAGCAATGGACGTGGTTCCCTTTGCTCAAATTCATTTAAGACCACTGCAACTGTGCATGCTCAAACAGTGGAATGGGGATTATGCAGATTTGTCTCCCCAAATACAAATGGACCAGAAAACCAGAGACTCACTCCTCTGGTGGTTGTCTCAGGATCACCTGTCTCAGGGAATGAGTTTCCGCAGACCAGAGTGGATCATTGTCATGACCGACGCCAGCCTCTTATGCTGGGGTGCGGTCTGGGAGTCCCTGAAAGCTCAGGGTCTTTGGTCTCGGGAAGAATCTCTTCTCCCGATAAACATTTTGGAATTGAGAGCGATATTCAATGCGCTCCAGGCATGGCCTCAACTAGCGGAGGCCAAATTCCTCAGATTTCAGTCGGACAACATGACGACTGTAGCGTACATCAATCATCAGGGAGGAACAAAGAGTTCCCTGGCGATGAGGGAGGTATCCAAGATCATCAAATGGGCAGAGGATCACTCCTGCCATCTATCAGCAATTCACATCCCAGGAGTGGACAACTGGGAAGCGGATTATCTGAGTCGTCAGACTTTCCATCCGGGGGAGTGGGAACTTCACCCGGAGGTTTTTGCTCAGTTAACTCAACTATGGGGACTTCCAGATCTGGATATGATGGCGTCACGTCAGAACTCCAAAGTTCCACTTTACGGGTCCAGGTCCAGGGATCCCAAGGCGACACTGGTAGATGCCTTAGTGGCGCCTTGGTCGTTCAATCTAGCTTATGTCTTTCCACCGTTTCCTCTTCTCCCCCGGCTAGTAGCCAGGATCAAACAGGAGAAGGCTTCGGTAATTTTGATAGCTCCTGCGTGGCCACGCAGGACTTGGTATGCAGACCTGGTGAATATGTCATCGGTTCCACCATGGAAGCTACCTTTGAGGCAGGACCTTCTAATCCAAGGTCCATTTGAACATCCAAACCTAGTTTCTCTGCAACTGACTGCTTGGAGATTGAACGCTTGATTCTAGCTAAGCGTGGGTTTTCGGAATCAGTTATAGATACTCTGATTCAGGCTAGAAAGCCTGTCACCAGAAAGATTTACCATAAGATATGGCGGAAATATCTTTGCTGGTGTGAATCCAAGGGTTACTCATGGAGTAAGATTAGGATTCCAAGGATACTATCTTTTCTCCAAGAAGTATTGGAGAAAGGTCTGTCAGCTAGTTTCCTAAAAGGACAGATCTCTGCTCTGCTCTGCTCTGCACAAGCGTCTAGCAGCCGTGCCAGATGTTCAGGCGTTCGTACAGGCTTTAGTCAGAATCAAGCCTGTCTACAGACCTGTGGCTCCTCCATGGAGTCTAAATTTAGTTATTTCAGTTCTTCAAGGGGTTCCGTTTGAACCTCTACATTCCATAGATATTAAGTTACTATCTTGGAAAGTTTTGTTTTTGGTTGCTATTTCTTCTGCTAGAAGAGTTTCTGAATTGTCTGCTTTGCAATGTAATTCACCCTATCTGGTGTTTTATACAGATAAGGTCGTTTTACGTACCAAGCCTGGTTTTCTTCCAAAAGTGTTTTCCAATAAGAATATTAACCAGGAAATAGTTGTTCCTTCTCTGTGAACTAACCCAGTTTCTAACAAGGAACGTCTGTTACACAATCTTGATGTGGTTCGTGCTTTGAAGTTTTATCTAAAAGCAACTAAAAACTTCAGACAAACATCGTCCTTGTTTGTCGTCTATTCTGGCAAGAGGAAAGGTCAAAAGGCGACTGCAACCTCTCTGTCTTTCTGGCTGAAAAGCATCATCCGGTTGGCTTATGAGACTGCTGGAAGGCAGCCTCCTGAATGAATTACAGCTCACTCTACTAGAGCTGTGGCTTCCACATGGGCTTTCAAGAATGAGGCTTCTGTTGAACAGATCTGTAAGGCAACAACTTGGTCTTCACTGCATACATTTGCCAAATTTTACAAATTCGATACTTATGCTTCTTCGGAGGCTATTTTTGGGAGAAAGGTTTTACAAGCAGTGGTGCCTTCCGTTTAGGTTACCTGACTTGTTCCCTCCCTTCATCCGTGTCCTAAAGCTTTGGTATTGGTTCCCACAAGTAAGGATGAAGCCATGGACCGGATACACCAATGTAGGAGAAAACAGAATTTATGTTTACCTGATAAATTTCTTTCTCCTATGGTGTATCCGGTCCACGGCCCACCCTGGCATTTGGTCAGGTTTAAATTTTTATTTTTGTAAACTACAGTCACCACTGCACCCTATGGTTCTCCTTTTTCTCCTAACCGTCGGTCGAATGACTGGGGGGCGGTGCCTGGGGGAGCTATATGGACGGCTCTGCTGTGTGCTCTCTTTGCCACTTCCTGTATGGATTGAGAATATCCCATAAGTAAGGATGAAGCCGTGGACCAGATACACCGTAGGAGAAAGAAATTTATCAGGTAAACATAAATTCTGTTTTTTACTTACTTCCTCATAGAACCTAATCAGATTAGTTTGACATTATCTATTTCTCATAAAACCATGCTGATTATAACTCATAATCTTGTTTATTGTTGGCTACAACTTCCACCATACACTACTACTTGGGTAAACGGCACTTCCGGTTCCTAGTATATTCAGCTCAAGAGCACTCACTCTGTTCAAGCAGCCCCCATCAGAGAAGCACACTTGGCCATCGGCTCCTAGATACAACGAGCTTGATAGCCCTAATTCAGCAAATCAAACTCTACACAAAATCTATTATTAAACTCAGTAACCAGCTTGCTTTACATCATCACCTTCTGTAAACATTAGCTAATATGGTTATTTAACCATCAGCATAGACCACTCACCAACATAAAAAAAAATAGACTTTCTGAAACGATAATAATGGAGTTCCCTGAAGAACCTAATAAGCTGAGGGTGAGGATTGAAGACAATTTTGTTTACTGGGCTTATAGGTATATCACACTGGGCTTATAGGTATATCACACCCCAAAAAAATCTTTCATGATTAAGCTAGAGCATGAGATTTTACACAATTTTCTAATTTGCTTCTGTTATCAAATTTTCTTTGTTCTTTTGGTATCTTTTTGTGAAAAGCAGGGATGTAGGGATGTAAAGCTTAGGAGCCAGTGTTCTGTAATATTCTCCTACTGCGTTATGTTTCCCTACCTTTGGCCACGCCTACAAAAAATTGAAAACACAGTTGTTCACGCATGCGCTCACTGCCGCAGTAGGAAAATATTACAGAACCCGCCTACAATAAACTTGCAAATTACACTACAGAGCACGCATATGCTCAATGCTGCAGTCTGCAAATATTACTAAAGTGGTACGTCCATAATTTTGGCACTAGCTGGGGACATCTAAATAACAGAATCGAAAAAAGGCTTCATAGTCCAAATTATTGTACGGATTTGTTTGCTACATCTTTGCACTTGCTGGGGACATCTAAATAGCAGAACAAAATCCGTATTGCAGCATATTTTATAAATACTTATAAATATATTTAACCTGTTTTATTGTTAAATGGATATCTGTTTTTATTGGATTTTTACTGAAAAATTATATTTTAAGCAACTTTCTAATTTACTCCTATTATCAATTTTTCTTCGTTATCTTGCTATCTTTATTTGAAGAAGAAGGCATCTAAACTATTTTTTGTTTCAAACCCTGGACAGCGCTTGTTTGTTTATTGGTGGGTGAATTTATCCACCAATCAGCAAGAACAACCCAGGTTGTTCACCAAAAATGGGCCAGCATCTAAACTTACATTCTTGCATTTCAAATTAAGATACCAAGAGAATTAGGAAAATGTGATAATAGGAGTAAATTAGAAAGTTGCTTAAAACTGCATGCTCTATCTGAATCATGAAAGAATACAATTGGGTTCAGTGTCCCTTTAAGCACTGGCAAAAGAGTTAGGCAGGGAATTAAAAAGCACATTTGTCTGTGATTGTGTATTGTCCAATCTAATACATTCACACAGTTTGAATATCAAACGTTTCATGTTAGATATATTTTCAAAAGTATTAAACAGATTAAAACATTTATCTGAAATGTATATTATAATTATAATCACATAGTGTAATAGGGAAACAGTTGTGACTGAAATGTTTGTTTCTCTTCACAACACTAATTCCCTATTAAAGAGAGTGATTTAAATATCTGTTGCAGTACATAACTATGATGAATTTAAAGAGCACATGACACATTTAGAATCGAGTGAGTCAGTATTATTAGTTGCTGTGCCTGGTCTGCAGAAAAATGAAATTTCAATCAAATACTTGTATCGCTTTGCAAAATTCTTTTCTTAAACTCTATAACAAGCCCGCTTTACATCGCCAGCTTCCAAAAATTCCTTTATAATTAAAGGGGTGTTCTTTGCCTTCTCCTAGTGGAGATACTGAAGTTTGAATTGTAAAGTTACTGATCTGGTTTCCTGCAGAAACTAACAGGCTGAGGGTGAGGCAGAAGCAAAGACGCTTTGTTTACTAAGATTTATATTTACAATGTTATAGTCATATGTAAATAATATGCAAGTAAGGAAGTCGGGTTGTCATGATAAAGTTAGGCAGTTGATGAAGCATCACAATACAGATTTGAGATTTATTTGTTTAGATTTCTTATTATCTTATTGTCATTACAACACAGAAAACCTTTAAAAAGGTGTCTTAAAGAGACCATATACACCAATTTTTATATAACTGCATATATTAGACAGTACTATAAAGAATAAGATGCACAGATACTGATATAAAATTCCAGTATAAAACAGTTTAAAATGTATTTAGAAGCTCTCAGTTTAGCTGTGTTGAAAAGGTAGCTAGAAAACCCACTGCAAGTGGGAAATAAGACCCCCCCCCCTTCTTTTGCATATGAAAAGACCCTTTACACAAACAGGAGCAAGCTGGAGTAGGTAGCGGACGCAATTCTCCAAAATCTTTGGGACTTGGTTAGGAGTCTGAAAACCAGAGCAATGTTATTTTTAAATAAGCAAAACTATACATTTATAAAAAAAAAAAAAAAAAAAAAAACACTTTATGGGCTATATAAATAGATCATCTACAAAACATTTATGCAAATAAAAAATGATAATTTAATATAATATGATGTATATAAAATAGTTGATGTAAAAACACACTCCACTGCTAAGGACAGGAAAGTTATGCAGTTTGAAGATTCATGTTATCTATTTTATATTCATTAACATAAATAGTTAGTATATTGTAACTACATAAGACATGCATTTAGCAGCAGGTTTTCTGCTTAAATCAATCAATTATCAAATAAATATCTATGTAGTTGAACTAACACCAACTTCTCAGAAAACACTGCCTACAAAGTAATGACATATTTAGTATGTGTTTTTCTTTTTTTTTAAAGGTCCATAAAAGGGTAAACTCGCCAATTGATTTTAACCAATCACAGCTAACTTTGTGCTTTTTAACTCACAGCTGTGAATGTTCACACTGAGCTAGGAATAAGACTACGGCCAAAAACGCGTAAGCTTGTCTACTAGGCGTTTTATACCTATCCATGTTGATAGTGCTTTTAATTTGATGGATTGAATAAAGCATTTAAATAGTTTTTGGGGGATTCTAGACTCTTTATCTTTGCCGGTCCCACTTTAAATCCCTATAAGAGCAAGCACCAAGGAGACCTGTGACCATGAAACAAGCGATTTGGCAGTTTGGTAGCCTTTAATTCCACGTGACCAGTGACGCTTCCAAACAATTCTCTCACCTGGAACTTGAGGGAGGAACTAAGACAAGCGGTGTGACGGCTCTTCACAGGTTTTTCCAGTTTTTAGGAAGAGAGGACGCATTAGGCCCCCGCAGTCGTCTGACCCCCCACTGATACACTGAGTGAGTACACTATTTGGGCGAGTTTGCAGTAGCTTTCACACAGCTTTAAAGTCTGATTGGCTGGTTTCACATTTAAAGTGAATGTAAATGTTGATGCTAAAGTGCCCGGTTTTTAAAAATTCGATTAAAGACAGGGGCACTTTAATTCATCAAAATTTACATTACACTCCTGTTGTGAAAAAAAAACAAACCTTAGCTTCAGCTTCCTCCACCCGTTGCAAAGCCTCTTCCTGGGTCTAAAATGAGGAATCCGGCTTCCTCCAATCACGGCATTGGATCAGACACTGATTCCCCCGGGGGGGAAGCTGTGATTAGAGGATGACCTATCCATCATTTCTGACATCAGAAATGGCTTGCAACGACCGGAGGAAGCTGGAGCTGCTGTCACGTTTAAAAGGTAAGTTTTTTTTTTCACAACAGGAGTGAAATGTAAATTTTGATGGATTAAAATGCCCCTAATTCAGCAAAATCAAACTCTACACAAAACCCCTGTTAATCGAATTTTTTAAAACCGGGCACTTTAGCATCAAAATTTACATTCACTTTAACTCTCCTAAACATGATAGGAGAGATAGTTCTGACAGCCATTAACATTGCTTTGGAGTTATGGCTCAGCAAAAATATACATGTGCATATGCATATACAGCTTTGAACACGCTGTTAAGCCACAGTGGGTTTGTTTTCTGGTTACTGTTCTGGTATATACCGTGACTTTTTGGGCCAGTCTACCTTAGTATTCAACACTGCCAAGAATTGGATGTTACACAGGAGTTTCCTCAGTGTGCCATATATAAATGATATATTCCTGGGTAGTAGGTTTAGTACATTGCTTGCATCACCCAAACTTTTTCTTTATTAAGAATATAGACCTAATTAATTCAGCTATTCTAATTGCTAGACAACTTATTCTTAAATCCTGGAAGGAGTTTCAAAGTCTTTTAAAGGAAATTAGATTCCAAATAGCAGTGGAGCAATACGATGCTTTAAATTCCCCTGAAAATAAAATTTAAAAATTTCTAGGTAAATGGGATAAGGTTCTTATGTCCTTCACGCTAGTTTTCCAGCTTCAAATTCTTTATCCTATGAGACACTCGTCTGAATTTATACTAGCAATCTTAGCAAGCGACTAGTACCCTGTGGAGTGGAAAAATATTTAACAAAGAAGGCGCGGGGATCGTTGGGAAACTGTTCATGTTAAATAGATAGTAATACAATAGCTCAAGACCATAATAATGATACAACTGTATTATTATTTATTACGGATTACATATGTGAGATATCGCAACTATCTAAATCTCTGCATATCAGCAATAATCAAATCAATCACAAAATTAATCCACAATACCCATTTATTAGCTAATAGTAGTTTAATTTAGGCTTGGGCAGTGAGTCACTGATTCGAATCACTGACTCAACTCACTGCAGTGATCTGAGTGAATGGAATCATGAAAGTGATTCTGATTTAGTTAATTGCCTGTGCTGTGTAAAAGCCACTTTTGAGTGAAGGTGGAGTTTAGGACGCAGCTTTCAAATCAGCTCAGCTCATGACCAGTAATATAATCTGTGTGTGTTTCACTCAGCAGAGAGCTTGTATGAGTCTTTGCCTGAATCACACAGCGTTATATAACAGTGCGCAGCTCTGCTGTTTCTAGACAGTGAAGAAAGTTATTCATGTGTATGGTTATTTTTAACCTGTTTTAAATGTTAAATGGATATCTGTTTTTATTTTTATTTTTACTGAAACTTATATTTGACACACACAGCAGTTTATACTAATCCTGAGCTGCTCTGTGCTGTGTGTGACTCAGTCTCAGTAAAAGTTTGTGCTTCTACTTGGGACTTGCAGAGTTGTCTGTAACTCATCTTGGGAGTCAGTGATTCAGTGACTCATTAGGACAGGAGGGAATTAGACTAAATGGAGAGAACATTAAAGGACACTGAACCCAATTTTTTTCTTTCGTGATTCAGATAGAGCATGCATTTTTAAGCAACTTTCTAATTTACTCCTATTATCAAATTTTCTTTGTTCTCTTGCTATCTTTATTTGAAAAAGAAGGCATCTAAACTATTTTTTGTTCAGACCCTGGACAGCACTTGTTTATTGGTGGGTGAATGTATTCACTAATCATCAAGAACAACCCAGGTTGTTCACCAAAAATGGGCCAGCATCTAAACTTACATTCTTGCATTTAAAATAAAGATACCAAGAGAATAAAGAAAATCTGATAATATGAGTCAATTAGAAAGTTGCTTAAAATTGCATGCTCTATCTGAATCAGGAAATAAAAAAATTGGGTTCAGTATCCTTTTAGGTGCTGGCAAAAGAGTTAGGCGGGGAATTAAAAAGCACATTCGTCGACTTCCTGTGGGAGGAGCGTGTAACAGGTGCAGCAGGTGTACACGCTGGTACTCTGTGAGAGAGAGCCGCTTCCAACCTACCCCGCCACTGATTCTCCTATTGCCAGGAGTGAATAGCCCGCTTGGGGAGAGCAAACCACCTACGTCGGAAGTCCCCCGTAACCGAGACTTGGCCGCCTGGTATCGGCCACCACCACACACACCGGACCTTTTAACTGCAGTAGCAGTAACTGAAAGAAGACACAGCGGAGGTTTGAGCGCCTTCAAAAGCCCCTGGAAGCCGCTGCACAGACTGTACTAAGGACAGAGTACAGACCTACACTTTCGGCAGCGCACGTCGATCAGCTGTTTCACCCGGAAGCAGACGGGAGGTGTCCTACCTGAGACCGGGTAAGCGGTGAGACAAAGGGGAAGACGGAACACGTAGATCCGGACGGCAGACGCACAGCAGGGCAAGCAAGTATAGCCTGAGTAGTGATACGCTTTAGTCTGTGTGCCTACAGGAGATACAGATTCCTGTTTTTCTCTTCAGAGCTATTAGTACGGTGTGGAATGGGGGCAGAAGATTTGTAAGCTTGGAGTATAACTGAAAGACATTACTGGTTCACTTGAGTGGTGGGGTAGCTGGGAGACCCTGAGTATATGTGAAGTATGGATAGTATTGAGTCCTCGCTGAAAGAACCTGGTCACATATAAGATACTAGTGGCGGACACCGTTATTTTTTTTTTTCTTGTATGCTTTTTCCTGGTGACGATAACACAAAAGGAGAGGAGGTCAGCTTTCCCTTTTGTTTGCTTAAAGATCTGTGCGGTGGAAACTGAGTTTATAAAACTGGCAATAAGCGATGAATTGACAGTGGTGTTAACTCCTTCCCCTAATAGATACTGACATTCTCTTTGGAAACCCCTGAAGGAGAGAACAGGACTTTGCTTAAAGTTTATATTAAAGAGGGGGAGATTGAGAAAGGGAAGGGAAGGAACTTTGACCACTAACAGCCTGAATTGTATCCGCTGACTGCTAATGATTATTGCATGTAACAATTGTAACATTTACTACCTTTTTTGTGCGCTGTTTTTTTTCAGGCATAACATAATTGTTTCTTTTGTGGGGTCACAGGAGAGAGAAGAAAATCAAGTCAGACTATAAGTTGAGATAGGGAATTAGGGTAGACTGCACGTTATATATATAGTCATCTTTATTTTTATTTAATTGTTTTTTTTCATCTCACATCATACAATCTATAGGCTTTAGAAGCCTCACTAAGATCCCTGAACGGACACCCTTTCACTTGCACAGTCCGTTTTTTAGGGTCAGTGTTGTCAAACACATTTACACATTTTTGTAGTATCACCACCAAGTATTGTATCTGAACCACTCTGGTTTAAGAGAGTGGCTTATCTTCACTTTCTAATTTTTCCTTTGTTTTTTTGTTTTTTTTTTTTGTTTTTTTTAGGGGTTAAGGAAGGGTAGAGGGGGGAAGGGGAAAAAAAAAGGTATTACACTAAGATCACATTAACACTTATTTTTTAAACTATTTTTCATGGAAAGGTACATCCCTAATCTCAAAGTCAGATCACCCGTGATGCCCCCCAAAAAAGATAAAAAGTCTAAAACAACACAAGAGATAGGGTTGGAGGACAATATTGATACTCAATCGGCAGGTAGTGAGAAACAGCTGACACTCAATCAGCTGGCAGAGATGCTCCTACCCCAATTTGAATCTGTGAAGAAGGAGATAGCTGCCTTATCTAGTGAGATCAGATCATTTTCAAATAGGATACTAGAAGTAGAGGAAAGAATCTCAGTAGTTGAGGACAGACAGAATGCACAAGATTCCAATTGGTCGAATTATGAAAACAAGATAAAAATGATGCAAACTAAGATAGAGGACCTGGAGGACAGGTCCCGTAGAAATAATATACGCATAATTGGACTGCCTGAGTCAAGTGAGTATCAAGATTTGGTAACATTTGCCTCAGTCACTCTACCTCAATTACTTGGAGTGCAGCCCGCTGAAAAAATACACGTAGAAAGAGCACACAGAACAGGAATTGTAAGGGAATCTCAAGAAGGCAACCCACGCCCTAGAATGGTGATAGTCAAGTACTTACATTTTCAACATAAATTACAGATTATGAGACACTATAGAAAGATTCAGGGGTTTAAGATAGGTAAAAATCCAGTCTTTTTATTTCAGGATTTCTCAAGTGAAACTTCCTCAAAAAGGAAAGTTATGGCAATAGAAGCAAAAAAATACTGTTCAGAAAAAGGTATAGCGCTATGATAAGTACTCAGGTCTTCTAAAAATTTGGAAATATAAAAATGAAAGTCAGAGATGATTTTTATTTTGTTGGTGGAAAGGGGGGTTTCCCTCTTTTTTTTAAATCCCCTTTTTTTTTTTCCTTCTCTCCTCTTTTTCTCCTGTATTTTTCTTCCCTTTTTTTTTTTTTTCTTTCTCTCTCTTCCCCTGTCCTGATGGCCTTATATTGTCTGTTACAGGGCTACCGTAACGGCCTTGAACACCCGATCCCGTCAGATCTCGGAAGTGGAGCAAGGCTGGGCCTGGTCAGTACCGGGTTGGGCGACCGCCGGGGAACACCAGGCGCGGTAGGCCGGACAGACTGGATCTCACTCCCGGAAAAAGAGGTAGAAAATAAACTGTTAAGGATAATGAAGTTTTTTCGTTTTAAACTTGGAGTCTGAATGTTGAACTGTGTGTCTTGGAACGTAGGAGTTATTACCTCGCCCATAAAAAGAAAGAATGTGCTTAGGCTGCTAAAACGTCACAAGCCAGATATTATTTTTTTACAAGAGCTGCATTTGAAGGCTACAGAAATTCAAAAGCTTCAAACGAACTGGATTACTGATATTATAGCAACCCCCTGTAATAATAGGAAATGTGGAGTAGCTATAATGTTTAATAGGAACTTATCCTATGTAATAAAGAATCAAATATTAGATCCTAGGGGGAGATATATGTTTTTACAAGTTGAAATAAATAATAGACTGTGGTCGCTTTGCAATATTTATGGCCCAAATGAAATTCAACCAGAATTCTGGGAGATGATTAAAAATAAAGCGGTTAATTATTTGGGACAAAATTTAGTGATGGCTGGTGATTTTAATGCGACCATGTATCCAGAGGTAGATAGATTTAGATCCGGAGCCACTAGGAAACATAAGAGAGAAGCTAAGCTCTTACGGGAATTTACTAAGGCATTAAATTTAAAAGATATCTGGCGCCTACAGCACCCTGATGAGCGCACATTTTCGTGTGAATCCAGAGCATTTAAAAAAATTTCTAGGTTAGATATGTTCTTGATAGATGGGAGACTCCTGACGTTGGGAATAGAGTCCCACATTGATGAGATAGTTTTATCGGACCACGCAATAATAAGTCTGCAGATTGCGGATACAATGGTCCAAGACAAGAATAGAAATACGTTCAGCTTCCCAAAATATATGTTTCAAGACGAAAAGTTCAGAAATTTTCTATCAGAAAAATGGAAGGCGTATTACAGTCAGAATAGGTTGGATGTGAGTAGCCCAGAAGTACTCTGGGAAGCAGGGAAAGCGGTGCTGCGAGGTGAGGTCAAGGGCTATATGGTTAAGAGAAAGCGAAAGCTAACAGAGAGGGAATTCCAATTAATGAACCATCTTAAAAATTCATATAGGAGGTATGTGTTGACTCCAAACAGCGGGTCATGGAATAATTATAAAAAGGCCAAATTAGAGCGTGAGACATTTATCAGGGAAAAAGGCGCCAGGGAAGATATGCATATAAGAGCATTTTGCCAAGGTTATCAGGGGATTGCTACGAAACATCTGGCAAAAATAATTAACTATAGGAAAAAAAAAAATATAATTCCGACTATTAAAGAAGGGAGTAAAATGCATACTCAAACAACAGAAATTAGAGAGGCCTTCCACAGATATTATCAGAAACTATATGCAAAGGTAGATATAGATGAAAAGAGAATGTCTGAGTTCTGGCAAAAGATACAGCTCCCAAAAATCGAGGAAAAAGAGTTAGAGTTGATGAACTCCCCTATAACAGAAGAGGAAGTGATAAAGATGATAGACCGAATTAAAATTAATAAGGCTCCGGGACCGGATGGTCTTCCGGCCGAATTCTATAAAATAATTAAGAAGGATATCTCGAAAATACTTGTGGAATTGTATAATAGTTATTTGATACAGGGGAGATTAAATTCTCGTTATTTCACAGATTCCACAGTGACATTAATCCATAAGAAAGGGAAAGCAGCAGAGGAACTGGGGTCCTATCGTCCAATTTCGCTCCTAAATCAGGACTATAAGATATTAACGGCCATCATTGCAGACAGATTAAAAAAAGTGGTCGGCAATTTGATCCATAGTGACCAATCTGGATTCATCCCGGGGAGGAATGCGGTAAGAAACATGCGGAGGGTCTTAGTCACTGTGGACCATTATCATAATATATCACAGATACCGAAGAAAAAATTACAACCAGACTTGGCCTTACTTACTATCGACGCAGAAAAAGCGTTTGATTCTATTATTTGGGAGCATCTATTCTTATCCCTTAAGAAATTTGGCTTTGAGGGGAATATGATTCAGCTAATTAAAAAGATTTATGCCTATCCTAGGTCTCAACTATTAGTCAATGGTGAACTATCTCAGTTTATAACGTTGCAGAGAGGGACTAGACAGGGGTGTCCCCTGTCGCCCTTACTTTTTAATCTAGCGCTAGAACCTCTGGCTATTCACCTTAGACAAGAACTAACAGGAATTGAATGTGGGGGTCATAAAGTTGTAATCTCTTTATATGCCGATGATATTATGTTATTTCTACAGAATACGAAAGAAAGTATTCCTAAATGCTTGGCAGTTATTAATAATTTTTCCACATTCTCGGGTTATAGAATGAATAAGCAAAAGTCAGAGTTGCTCTGGATAAACCAAACAAGAACAATTTCGACGCAACACGGGTTTAAAGTGGTAAATTCGTTAAATTACCTCGGCATAAAAATAAGTAAGAATCCTAAAGAATGGCATAGTCTTAATTATGGGGATTATTTTGACAAATTAGAAGGGAAATTAGGCAAGTGGAAGATCCAATATCTCTCGCTCTCTGCAAAAATAGTCCTAATTAAAACAATTGCTTTCCCCCAATTATTGTTTTTAATGCAAAATTTACCGCTGTGGATTAGCAGACGTGATATTGCAAGATACAATAGTACATGCGCACATTTTATATGGGGTAGGAAAAAAGGTCGGATTGCGATCAAGAAGTTGGTCCAAAGTAAAAGATATGCAGGCTTGGCTTTACCAGACATTGTAAAATATAATATAGTAGCCCTTATGAAATTTGGTATTGATTGGCTAACGGAAGCCAACTGTCTGACTTATTATGATATGGAATCCTCCCTGGTGAATCCATTTGATCTTAAAGCAATCTTACATTATCCGCATAGGAAATTGCCCTGCAATGTTAGTTCATTGCTGACTTTTTCCAACGTGGTTTGTGCATGGCAGAAATTCTGTGGATTAGCTGGTCAAGAGATATACATATCTAAATATCTACCGCTCATTGGAACATTGGAACCCCTGATTTCACACCCGGGATGAATAATAATCTGGCCTTTAAAATCTGGTCTGCAAAAGGGTTACGCTATTTTCTACAGTTAGCCCAAAGTGAAGGGCAAGCGATACAGACATTTGAGATGTTAGCTGAACAATACCAGCTACCGACTAAAACATTCTTTGCTTACTTACAAGCACGAAGTTATCTTTCGGAGAAACTACAATCGCATAGGATGGTATGGGATCCAGGAATTGATTTAGGAGTGAAATTATACGTTGCTGGGAAGAGATCTATATCATACTGGTATAAATACTTTTTAAGGATAGAAGGTAAAGAGCATCTTGATCAAAGGAAAATGTTTCTCTCGAAATATATCAATACTGTACAAGTGGAAGACATTGAAAGGAGTATTAAATTGGCTGAGGCAGCGACAAGAGTAGTGAGTTGGAAAGAATCACATGTAAAGATCCTAAACAATTTTTATTTATCCCCTATGAGAATGAGCAAGTGGAAGCAAAACGGGGCCAAGGGAAATTGTTTTAAATGTGGTAGAGAGGGAGCTGATTTGCAGCACTGTATATGGGATTGCCCAAAAATAGGACAATTTTGGAGCAAGGTACAATTTTGGGTGAACAGGTATATACAACAGGAATGCACTCTTCAATTAAGATACATTTTTCTTCTAAAAGAATATGGGCGTTACAGAGGGGAGGGACAACTAATTAATATGGCTATCCTGGCCGCTCGGCATATGATATTTCGGAAATGGGGAGCTCCTGAAGCCCCGACGATAGGGGAGTTCGGTAATCTTATTAAACTACACATGATTATTGAAAGACAGCTCCTAACCTGAGGCACTGAGAAAGTCTACAGGCTCTTTTTTGATAAGTGGAAGAGGGTAATTCTAGCATGGCCCCAGAGGGAACAGATTCAATTTGTTTCACCCCTAAAAAATAATATTAATTTTATGATGCTGGTTGCCGGTGAGGTTCTCCCCGCATATTGGCTTTAGTGCTCTGTGTTCGGGTTGAGGGATTATCGGACGATACAGATATGAGGTAGTGTTCAACCACGGTTTCGGGGTGGGGGGAGAGAGAGAGAGGAGAAGAATTTTTTTTTTTTTTTTTCCTTCTTCCTCCTTTTCTTTCTTCTTTACCCCTCTTTCCCCCTCCCTTCCTCCCCCCCCCTTACTTTATGACTTGACTACGCCAAAATCAACAAACATAGTGGATAGGCGCTGAACAGGAAGGATAGTTATACGAGATTAGGTATAAGTACAGGAAGTTGTGTCTTCCAATTTAGTTATGATGGCTAGAGGTTCAGTATGTGCTTTTTATTTTTTGCTTTTTATTCTATTTTATGTTAGGTCCTCTTCTTATTTACAGATGAAAATAGGAGATATGAGGTTTATTTTGAACAATTTATCAGGGATACAATAGCAGTGTTTATTTAATTTTTAGGACCGTAGTATCCCAGAAGTGAATAGGTTTTTTTTGATTGTTGGTATTTTTGTATTATTGATTTTTAATTTAAATATCGACATAAGAATGTATTATGATTAATTTTGTTTCAACATAATAAGATTGGAAATACCAGGCATCAGGGGAGAGGAGGGAAAGGGGAACAATTTCTTCTTTTTCTCCTCTTTTTTTTTTTCAGAATATTTGAGAATCATATTTTTTGCTCTAATATGTACAACTGAAATTTTGTATGTAACAACCTTGTTATTTTTTTTTTTGAAACCTCAATAAAAAAAAAAAAAAAAAAGCACATTCGTCTATGATTGTGCAATCTAATACATTCACAGTTTAAATATCAAAAAATTCATGTTAGATATATTTTCATAAAAATTAAACAGATTAATACATTTATCTGAAATGTATATTATAATCACATAATGTAATAGGTAAACAGTTGTGATACATTTAAAAAAAAAAAAATGCATAGTTTGAGTGTTTGTTTTTCTTCACAACACGGATTCCCTATTAAAGTGTGTAATTCAAAGATCTGTTGTTGCACACATCTCCTCTGACTCTATAGAACAGATGACACTTTTAGGACTGTATGGTAAGAATTACTAGTGGCTGTACCTTATGTTTTGCAGAAAATTAACTATAATTTGATTCAAATCACTTAGGACAACTATAATTTCTTTTCTATTTAACACTTGAACAAGCCTGCTTTATAATACCAGCTTTAAATAATTCCTTTATAATTAAAGGGAGTGTTCTTTGATTTCTTATACTAGAGATTCTAAAGGTTGAATTTTAAAGTTACTGAGCTGATTCCCTGCAGACACTAACAAGCTGAGGCGAGGACTGAAGACTGTTTGCTAAGGTTTATAATGTTACAGTGATATGTAAATAATATGCAAATAAGGAAGTCAGGTTGTCATGATGAAGTCAGCCTGTTGAAGCATCACAATACAGATATGTGATATATTTTGTTTAGATGTCTAACTGTCCTGTTGCTCCTTGCGTCACAGACAACCTCTAAAAGTGTGGCTTAAACATTTAAATTGTGATATGAAAACTGACCTGAAGCTAAAACCAAATAACAAAAGCCTGAGCAATGTGGGTTTTTCCCCCAGCCAATTATAATTTTACATTTTAGAGATCAGTAAGATCAAACCATTGTGTTTACAGGTCATAAAATACTGACAGGTATTTTTACTCAGTAAACCGATATTCAAGACTTCAATGTATGCCTCCTCTCAACGGAAATACTTTGTGTTACTGAATAGCATTATGGAAGTTAGTTACTGAGATGGTTCCCTTTCTAGGCTGAGGACTGAAGAGGTTATTAATATATTGATAGCATTAAGTGTATATGTTACAGTGATCATATGTAAATAATATGTAAATAAACAAGTCAGGGTTGCTATGATGGTTCTTATGTTTGGGGATTGCAGACTCTGTAAATTTGCATCTTCCCATTAACCCTTTGAGAGCTAATCTGTTTAAAGGTTTTTTTTTTTCTTTTCGCAGATCCCCAAGACTTACACTGTAGGAAAGGTTTAGACGATTACCTCTCCAGCGAAGGTCTTGGAGGCTTCTAAGCAGCATACGAAGTTTAAATAAAGTTGCCGCATTAACGTTATGTCACTGTGCATAACGTGAAGCCACCTGTCACTATTACAGGCCTGATTGTCGGGAGTCCCAGATCTCCCTTAATGTTGGGAGAGTGCTACCAACGGCTCAGAGCCATCATTAGTACTTAACAAGATTAAATACAGAATTACATTAAATAAGTCAATTAAACTACATTATTGACTAGTATTATTAGAAGCAGTTCAGTATTACACCAACATAGGATATGTAGTTTTACTTAAAATCTATTGTCATATTCAGACAGCATGTTTTTTAATTACTGACTGTTAAAAAACTGTTTTAATGTAGATACCTTATCATTATTTTAAAGATAATAAAAAATAATGATAATGGAATTAGCTGAAGAACCTAAAAAGCTGAGGGTGAGGATTGAAGAGACATTTTGTTTACTGGGTTTTATGGGGATATGAGACCCAACAGTTTTCTTTCATATTAAAATAGAGCATGCAATTTTACACAACTTTCTCATTTGCTTCTGTTATCACGTTTTCTTTGTTCTTTTGGTATCTTTTGTTGAAAATCTGGGATGGTTAGGTTGGGACCTGGCTTATTTCTAGAGCACTGTATGCAGCAGTTTTGCAACAATGTTATCCAATTCAGTATTAAGAATGTTATTCTTGGCAAAGCCACTAGATGGCAGCACTGTAATCCTACCATGTAGAATTCAAGATGCCTACCTAGGTATCTTTTCAACACAGAAATCATAGAACAAAGCAAATGCTTATTGGTGGGTAAGTGTAGCCACCAAATAAACCTTGTATCTTTATTCAGAGGCTCTCCCCCGGGCTAAAGAGGATGGAGGTATGGCGCTACCCTGACATTTAAAATATATAATTAGTCCAGTATGGGCAAAAAATTAAACTAGAATGGCTATCAGGGGCGAATTATATCACAAACTCGCAAGTGGAAGAGAAGATAATCTTTATATATTCTCTTAATGCACTTCTGCAATATACCCAAATTTGATAAACTAAAAAATAATATTCCTAAATTCACCTTTCTTAATATAGCAAAGGCCCGGAATAAAATGTGCATAGGGCTCAATATAGATAATACATCTTCCTCTTTCCTTTCTATTCAAGGGAATCTGAGCCTGGATTAGATTCCAGACGCTTCCATATCTGAGCACCGAAGGGTCTTAAACTGTTGACTCAATTATGACAGAAGAAGCAGATTTTAGTTCGCTCTACTTTAATGGGCCTTTGATTTAGAGAACTTACAGTTTGTAAACTTCCTATATGTCTTCACTAGAATAAATAAATTTATACCATCAATATCTTGGAAGAAGACGCAAATTATTACTAGTAAATTTGTAGCGTTTGTCATGATAACAGTAGTAATACCAACAATTTGATACACACAGGGTATTTGTTGTTCTTATCTGGGGGCATTATTGGTTTACCTCCATACTAACAGATCTGGAACAAATCTGAAAGTATATCTATATAAAAGATGCATGTTTTTTTTTTTTGCCTTCTAATTGATGTATATTGCCCACAGATTTGTGACAATTTTTTCTTATGTTTTGCGTTTACTGTGTATTTCTGCATTATTGTGCTTCTTGTTGGTCAATAAAAAAGTATAATATATATTTTTATATACTTGACATAGATCATGAGATTGCAAGTTTAGCTAAACTTGCAATCTCAGGATTTATGTCAAGAATATAAAATTATGCACTAGCGCTCCTGAGATATGTGAGGCCCTCCTGCAGGAGATCTTGTAAATACGCTTATTCAACTGGTGGACCCCTCTTATCTCAGGAGCTAGTGCCATAATTTTATATACTTGACATAAATCCTGAGATTGCAAGTTTAAGCAATGTTTTCCTACAAACTGAACTTTTCCATGCACCGTGCTGGACTGAATTAGAAATAACATTATGGCACTAAAGCTCCTGAGATATGTGAGCCCTCCGGCATGAGATCTTGTAAATACGCGATTCAGCTTGGTGGGCCCCTCTTACTTAGGGCAAGATTTATCAAAGCTGAGTGTACAGGGGCACGTATACGTGCCCCTGTACGCCTCAGCCCGGCCGCTGTGGTGGGGCGAAATTACCCACAGGTAATCACCATTGTCACATGAGCAAAATTTTTGCGCTTGCCGTGCAATCCCGCCCCTGCCCGCACACAGCCAATCACGGCGCGGGCAGAGCTGTTAATCTCAGCCGAACTCGACCGCAGAGAATGAATTTCGCCACCTTAGAGGTGCGAAGAGGTTAGGGAAGCAGCGGTCTGGTAACCGCTGCATGTTTAAATTATGGCTAGAAAGTTCTTGTGAGAACTTGCCGTAGGGCATTGATAATCGAGCCTCTAGTCTCTTTATAGCCTTTTTATATTTATAAGTGCGCTCAGGAATGGGTGACATCACTACACAGGCTGTTAGCAATCAGCTACATTCAAGATAAATCCACTATGTACAAAGAAAACATCTTATTTCTAGTGATTTAATCATGGAATCAAGTTTACAATTCCATCATATCATTAATTGTTTTTGTCTTTTGCGTAACAAGTTAAAGTAGCTCTACAAAACAGCAGAAGCCCTCAAAAAATTGATGAAACTCATGTTGTTCCCTCCACGGAAATCTTTAGTAAAAGGCGAAAGATTTATTCGATCTGAAGAGAAACCAGAGTATAATCATAAAACATTTAAATATAAGTGGAGTTTACAGTAAAACCTTTAAAACCTAAAGTTGGGAAAAAAAATTCATTAAAAATTTAGAAATAAATACAGTTAAATTACATATATATGAAATTCAAATACTGTAAATATATAATTAAGCGGTTATGAAAAGTGAACTAATAAATTACAAGCACATTCCAAAATAATTTTGAAATGCACCATGGGTATGCAAATGAGAACATTGTAAGTCCAACAAAGCTACTCGTACAAAATGAAGCACTGAGATGTAAGATCACGATTCCTATAATAATAATTGATTTTATTTTTTATTGTTTATGCAGGTGCACATTAACATAATCACATTAAAAACACATATAACCGTTTTTTCAAGAGGGTCACAAGCATATACTTTTAACACACATTTGCATGATATATCATGGCCCTGTAATGCAGAATTTCCCTTATCTTAAAATAGAAGAAACAAAGTATCCAGCACTGTGAATTAGATTAAATAAATATAACAATCCCTAAAAGAATTCACATTAAAGGAACATACTAAATTAGTTTTGTGCTTGGCTGTATTTGGTCAATGTAATCACCAAGTGTTTAATGTCACTTTTAAGGGGACTTTCTAATATACTCCTAATATCATTTTGTCTTTATTCTCTTGCTATCTTTATTTGAAAATGGGCCAGCGCCTAAACGTATATTCTTACTTTTTTAAAAAAAAAAAAAAAAACATATCAAGAGAACAAAGTAAAATTTATATCAGGAGTAAATTAGAATGTTGCTTAAAATTACATACAAAGCAAGTGGAGGTATCGTTAGAAATGGCTCAGGATGGTAGACCTATCTATATGTCCCCAGGAAATACAAACAATCTGTATACTAACTCAATAAAAGACACATCATAATAAAAAACAATAGTACTCAGCTTTTGATACGAATTATGAATCGTGTGTATTCTATTACTCATTTATTTGCACCACCTCTACAACCAGCCAGCTTTACATTGCTAGCCTCCAAAAATTGGATTTTATACAATCTTCTGTGTCTGAAATCTTCAGTGAAAACTAGCGTAGTGAAAACAAAAGTTGTCTGCAGAAACTAACAAGCTGAGGGTGAGGAGTGAATTAGATTTTATTTACTGAGATTACTAATATAGTGACACCTTAATAACACAGATGTGTTTATTTCATAATAACACCGATTATAGATTTAAAAATAAGGAAACAAAAGTACGTGTTAAATTGTCTAAAATCAAAACTCATGGTGCTGCTGGGAAATTATTCGAGAAAAGCTGTTTCATTGCGAGTGACGTCAGATTCGGACATGCGCACTTAACCAACCCCAAAACAGGCTAGAACATTTAAAATGTGATATAAAAACGGACTCGGTACTATTTATTCAGCTGAAACAAACTATTTTGTTTTCATTCACTTATAATTATTATGGTCTGAATTAGCTAAATAATATATAGCGCAAAAGTGTAAAACGTATTGATCTCCAGAACTATAAACCTTATGTTTATTAATATTTGATATAAATTAACACAATAATTTAGTTACAAATACATTCTATTAAATGTCTAGAAGGTTCATAATAGTCTGATTTAAGTATTCATCTTATTTTTATACACAGAAATAAGCCCGCTTTACATCGCCGGCCTCCAAAAATTCCTTAATAAAAAGGGGTGTTCTTTGCCTTCTCCTAGTGGAGATTCTAACAATTACACTGAAAGTTACTGTACTCCTGCTCTGCAGCATCTAAAAAGCTGAGGGTGAGGACTGAAGACGCTTGTTTTTTTACTGAAATTGATACGTTAGAATCATCATATGTAAATAAGGGTGTCGGGTCGTCATGCTGGACACGAAGCGTCACAATATAGAGCTCTGATGTTTTTTCGAATTTATAACTGTCTTGTCCTTGCGACACAAACAACCTCCAGAAAATGAAATGTATTAAAATATATAATCATAGACTCTGCTGCTAAAAACAAATAACAAAGAAACCTGAGCAAACTGTTATTCATTTAAAATCAACAATAAACCATGAACGTGTTAACACGTATTAATTTACAATTACAACGCTGTTTATAAAAGTAAATTTAGGATTTGAAGTGCGAAGATATTTCTGCAATGGTTTCCATCCATTGATTTGTTTACGCAGTACATAACCAGTAATAATAGGTTGCACTCCCCTATAACGAACAGTTGCTACTAACAAACTCATATTTTTCTTTTTGTCCTTATTCAAACACACCAACCCCCTTTGTATCACTGGCTTCCAAATACTCTTCTATAGGTTCTCCTGTAGGCGACGGTAGTACTTTTTGTTAAGGCTTCTGTCATGAGTGACGTCATATTCAGACATGCGCACTTAACCAACACCAGAAATGTTCTAAATATTTTAACTACAATATAAAGACAGACTCATCCAGAATTATAAACCTAATATTTATATAAAACGAATTTATTTTTATTTTATTTTTAAAAGGCGCAGGTATAGCTAGGAAACTGTTCAGATGAACATCACACAGGTTGGTTAGTTTGTGAGGACAGAAACACAATGGCAGTCAGGTACATATCATGGAGTCTACAACTAGAGAACGCTTCGCATTGGTGTCTGGGTATGCATATAATTACGCGCTCATGGCCTGGCTGTACTTCAATAGCTAAAGACATTATATAGATGCTTTGAGTTGTAAAATCTCCGATTAAAACTTTATTATTTATGTAAGATTCATTAATCACTACATGGTAATGTTCATGACGTAAAGTTTGTCTATTGTTAGCATGAATTAGTAGCTCTGCATGTAGCAGAACCTCAAAAAAAATATTAAAACTCATGGTTGTTCCTCTCCACGGAAATCTTTAGTAATAGGCGAAAGATTTATTCAATCTGAAGAGAAACCAGAGTTTATGAATATATTTATAAAAAGCATGTTCCTCTTGTTTGTTGCGGTTCTTTATCATGTTCTCCATTTTTCTAAAGACCTTGGCACAAGCTTATTATTTGTTCTCATTTGCATACCCATAAGGCTCTACGCATAGTTTTCTGAACTAACTAAATGTTATCTTACATATCCTTTAGGTTACTAATATAATATTGCTGTCCTAGATTCTTATTATGTCACGTTGTTATATTACACTATGTATGTATAAGATACGTTAAATATTTATTTTTCTCTTTATGTTCAGTAGACATCGATTGTTATGTGGATTATAGAAATTTGTTTTATAGGTATACTCTGGTTTCTCTTCAGATCGAATAAATCTTTCGCCTTTTACTAAAGATTTCCGTGGAGAGGAACAATCATGAGTTATCATGAATTTTTTGAGGCTCTGCCACATGCAGAGCTACATTTATTTGTCAATAACAGAGCTCTTAGATGTATTAATAAATACTGCAGTTAAATTCTTAAATGCAGTCTATTTAAATTGCAGGATTAATTACATCGAGCTTACGTGTATGATAACCCGCCTTTGCACAATTTTTATGCAGGTGGGAAAGCGAAGCATATGTTTAAATGGAACAAGTTTCTTAAAATAGAATGTTATAACTAAATGTTTAA
Organism: Bombina bombina; assembly: GCF_027579735.1. Taxonomy (NCBI): domain Eukaryota; kingdom Metazoa; phylum Chordata; class Amphibia; order Anura; family Bombinatoridae; genus Bombina; species Bombina bombina. Next base: position 177,672,361 of record NC_069508.1, read on the forward strand.
GCAGAGAACAGGAAGCAGCCATGGGGCATTACAGCCAATCAAAAATGATCCTATGTGGTATCTACTAATATGCAACTGCGCTGCAGTGTTCATTATTTGCATACCCATGATGCTTTGTGAAAATGAATTTAGTCAGAATTCTTTCTTGCTAATATTATATCCATGAGTTATTTTGTAAGCAACGTTATTACTCAATCATCCATCCAGTTTAATAGATAACCCTGAAAAAAATACAATCTGCAAAAATCACCCTCAGTGCACTAACAACTGTTTACATCTAGATCAGTAGCTTTACGAGGTTGTAGTTAGAAATCTTCGTGCCTCTTGGAGTATGGTAGAAACTTTCCAATTTTTGGAAGCCTGTGAAAGAAAGCAGGCTGCTAAGCAAGTTAAAAATAGATGTAAAGTTTCTTAAAGAAAACTTTTCCTAGAATGTTAAACATCATTAAATGGAAGTGTAAATCACCATAAAATCTCTGGTATTGATAAATTAGGAGAGATTGACTTTTATATCGTCATTTGAAATAGCCTTTGCTTTTGAATGCACCACCTAACTGAAAACTGTAGTACTGCAGTAATGAGTACGGAAAAGCTACCTAAATATAGTAAATATCCATCAGAAGAAATCACACTCCTAGTGTGGTGAGGGTGTTAGAGATAAGTGCTACAATATCCATTTGTTATATGATACACACATATTTATGATTATATAGAGTGATAAGATAATTAAATCTGTTCTGCCTGCAAGTTAATGGGGTGTGTGGTATCAAAGGCCAAAAGCTGCAATTTTGTATATAGAAAAACCCTAAAGGAACAATTTCCCATACATTTTATACTTTGCAGCAGGTATAGTCATTGGACGCACATTGAGGGGAAGTAATTTTAGTGTCCATTTAACCCCTTAGTGACCAGAGCACTTTCCATTTTCTGTCCGTTTGGGACCAAGGCTATTTTTACATTTCTGCGGTGTTTGTGTTTAGCTGAAATTTTCCTCTTACTCATTTACTGTACCCACACATATTATATACCGTTTTTCTCGCCATTAAATGGACTTTCTAAAAATACCATTATTTTCATCATATCTTATCATTTACTATAAAAAAAATTATAAAATATGAGGGAAAATGGAAAAAAACACACTTTTTCTAACTTTGAACCCCAAAATCTGTTACATATCTACAACCACCAAAAAACACCCATGCTAAATTGTTTCTAAATTTTGTCCTGAGTTTAGAAATACCCAATGTTTACACGTTCTTTGCTTTTTTTGTAAGTTATAGGGCCATAAATACAAGTAGCACTTTGCTATTTTCAAACCATTTTTTTTCAAAATTAACGCTAGTTACATTAGAACACTAATATCGTTCAGGAATCCCTGAATATCTATTGACATGTATATATTTTTTTTTAGTAAACATCCCAAATTATTGATCTAGGCCCATTTTGGTATATTTCATGCCACCATTTCACCGCCAAATGCGATCAAATACAAAAAATTGTTCACTTTTTCACAAATTTTTTCACAAACTTTCAGTTTCTCACTGAAATTATTTACATACTGCTTGTGCAATTATGGCATAAATGGTTGTAAATTCTTCTCTGGGATCCCCTTTGTTCAGAAATAGCAGACATATATGGCTTTGGCATTGCTTTTTGGTAATTAGAAGGCCGCTAAATGCCACTGCGCACCACACGTGTATTATGCCCAGCAGTGAAGGGGTTAATTAGGGAGCATGTAAGGAGCTTTTTGGGGTAATTTTAGCTTTAGTGTAGTGTAGTAGACAACCCCAAGTATTGATCTAGGCCCATTTTGGTATATTTCATGCCACCATTTCACCGCCAAATGCGATCAAATTAAAAAAAACGTAAAATTTTTCATAATTTTAGGTTTCTCACTGAAATAATTTACAAACAGCTTGTGCAATTATGGCACAAATGGTTGTAAATGCTTCTCTGGGATCCCCTTTGTTCAGAAATAGCAGACATATATGACTTTGGAGTTGCTTTTTGGTAATTAGAATGCTGCTAAATGGCGCTGCGCATCACACGTGTATTATGGCTAGCAGTGAAGGGGTCAATTAGGTAGCTTGTAGGGAGCTTGCAGGGTTAATTTTAGCTTTAGTGTAAAGATCAGCCTCCCACCTGAAACATCAGACCCCCTGATCCCTCCCAAACATCTCTCTTCCCTCCCCTACCCCACAAATGTCCCCGCCATCTTAAGTACTGGCAGAAACTCTGCCAGTACTAAAATAAAAGGTATATTTGGGCTTTTTTGTGCATTTTTTGTTAGCATATTTACATATGCTTCTGTGTAGGGATCCCCCTTAGCCCCCAACCTCACTGATCCCCCACTAAACAGCTCTCTAACCCTCCCCCTCTGACTTAATGTGCGCCATCTTGGGTACTGGCAGCTGTCTGCCAATACCCAGTTTAGTGAAAAAAAAGCTTTTTTTTAAATAAAATATGTCCCTTTTCTGTAGTGTAGCTTTCCCCCCCCCCCCCCAAGGACCAACCCCCACCCCCTTCCAGATCCCTTAGATGGTTTTTAAAATAAAGTTTATTAAATTTTTTTTTTACTTTTACTTTTTAACTTTTCTGTAGTGTAGCGGTTCCCACCCGCTCCTGCCCCGTGCACGCGCCCGCCCGCCACCCCCCGTGCACGCGCGCGCGCCCCGTGCGCGCCCCTGACGGTCCCGATCCCGATCCCGCCCCCCGTGACGTCACGCGCAACACCGATGGCCGCCCACCCGCCTCCCAATTCGGCTCCCACCCACCAACGATACCGGCCATCGATGTCCGGTGCAGAGAGGGCCACAGAGTGGCTCTCTCTGCATCGGATGGCCATGTATGGTTATTGCAGGATGCCTCCATATCGAGGCATCACTGCAATAACCGGAAAGCAGCTGGAAGCGAGCAGGATCGCTTCCAGCTGCTTTCCACACCGAGGACGTGCAGGGTACGTCCTCAGGCATTAACTGCCTTTTTTTTGAGGACGTACCCTGCACGTCCTCGGTCATTAAGGGGTTAACAATCACTTTGTGGATGTTTAATGCAAAGTTATATGCAAGAAAATGGTTTAAAGGGACAGTAAACATTAATTTGTATATAACTGTGTGTAATAGACACTATAAAGAAAAAACTACTAGTTGGGCACTATTGATGAGATTAGGCTGGGACACTCACTGAAAGAGGCTTAGAAAGCAGAAAGAGCAGACAATCCCCCAAGCCCTGTATATTAAAAGACCCATTACACACACATTAGTCTGTAGACTTCTGAAATTTGGGGGGTTTGATAGGAATCTGAAATCAGCACAATGTTATTTAAACAACATTTAAAGCAAAACTATTACATTACATTGTTTTATAATTCACTCACAGATGGGCTATATAAATAGATTACCTAATAAACGTTATGCAGAGAACAATCTAGTGAACAATGTCCCTTTCACATGGACTTTCCTTATGTATATTTATATGATAATTTAACCCTTATAAAATCACTGAACTTCAGTACTGAACTAACTGGTAGTGTAGATTTATTTACATCAAACTTTACTAGGAAATAATTATTCTCTCATATTAAGTAAACAGTCTGAGGCTTCTACTTAGTAGTAATAGATCGATATAATGCGTATGCACAAGTTACTGGCACATAACTAGAGAACATTTTCACTGCAACAAAGTACAACGCTCATGTAAATTACATAGAATAACAGCGCATCTCACAGCACTGAATTGCAACTACACTTGGCTTCCATACAACTGGTTGCATGTTATTTTGCATAACCATAATGCATTGCGATGTTCATTTTTACGAAAAACAGCTTATTTGTACACTATATATTTTTTAACATTTATACATGTTTACATTTTGCACGCACTAATTTTCTGTTCATATTGTTTAGAGATGAAAAATACTCAATAGGAATTTTCTTAATTCTCACTCTCATTCAAAATGCCCCAGTATACAGGTAGGGTAGAGCCCTGTGATAAGCATCTCCAGAAATATGGCTTGTGGACTCTTGCCGAAATTTTTAAATTTTTGTAAGTCTGCTATTAGGCAAGCAGGCTGATAACAATGTAAAGAAAAGACTTAATCACTATGTATACAGATGTACATGTGAAACTGTAAAATAAATAATTAATTACTTTATACAAACTTATTGTTTTGAAATTTTCTATCACAAATAAGGTGGACAGATTATTAACACATTTCCGAAGCGCTTACATTCTTTATCAATAACTGCTTTCTTAGTGTGGTGAAGCATATTTAGGTAGCCAATAGAGCACTATCTGGAGCTAACTGTTAGTGACTGCACAAGTCTCTCATAATTGGCTCATCTGAAGTGTATTGATATTACTTCAACAAAACAATGCCAAGATAATTAAATAAATTAGTTAATAAACGTAAATTAGAAAGTTGCTTAAAAGTCAAAGCTCTATTGAAATCATGAATGAATAATTTTGGCTTCCTTATATGGGAAGCTATGTAAGCATAATCAGGTTAAGAAATCCCACCCCTTGTGAGGGTAGTAAAGAAAAAGTACTTAGTTGTTAATTTTCAATTGCTCTGTCTAAGTATCAAACTGCGGCAAGTTAAGGAGGTTCTGTGTGTGGTTTTAGTGATAAAGAATTTGTATATATTAATTCTATTGTTTAACCCTTTGATGACATGGTTAATTTGTCTGCATCAGAACAACGTTTTGATGTAAACAAATTGAAATCCCACAATCGTGCATGCGATCACGAGATTTCAATGACGGGGTCAAGTAAGGGTGGCGTCCATATGACCCTAGGCACACCCTCCTGACCATGATACCGTCTTGGAAGCGCTGTTGTCTTCAGGACAGCCAAACAGTTCTATTTCGTCCTAACGGCGCTGAAGCCCATTGCGCGGTTTGGACAGAATAGAACGTCATAACGGAGCTAAAAGGTTAAAATAAACACCAAATATTTTTAAAAATTCTGGTATTTGTTTCCACTAAGTACTGTGATTTGTTATACAAAGATAAGGTAATACAGTATTTGTGTGTGTTGAAAGTTGTAAGGTAAGGTGCACCAATTTCCCTGCAAGCTCAATCCAATTTAATGGGTTGTGATTCCAAACAACAAAACCAGCAATCTTGTATGTAAAAATAAAGCTAAAAGAGTATTGCCTTACACATTGTATTCAACATTGTTAAGGAGCATCCAAATGACACTGTCCCGACTCCCTTTAAATTGTAAGTTGATCGTTAAACAGTTATGGTTGCACATGTTGTCACTGAAAAAGGTTATAGTTTCTCTGCGAGTGACGTCACATTCAGACCTGCAGACTAGACCAACTCGCCGCGCTATGTTTCAGAGTAATTTCTCAGCAGCACCCAAAGCTTTCGCTTTGAGATAGATAGGCACGTACAAAGCTTGTTTCCTTATTTACAGATTCATAATTGTAATATAACCTCAATAAACGTAAATGTCTTCAGTTCTCACTCTCAGGCTTGTAAGTTTCTGCAAGGGCACTCATTCATTTCTTTTTTTTTTTAAATATTTATTTATTTGGAGCTGCCGAGAGGAGGGCTCTCGACTTGGTGCAAAAAAAAGAAAAACAAAACTAAGGAACAACACCTCGCAGGGTGTAATCATTTTCATGTCATGCAAAGAATAGATTTGAGACAATTTTATGTACATGAAAAAATAATGATAGTATAAATTGAAAACACAACGTTGATCCATCTTTTTTAACATGCGGATATTATCCTAAAAATTGTCCCCTCCTTAGCCCTGGCAGCTCATTTTATTAACACAACAAAATAATCATCCGACCATAACCTAACACATAACATAACACAAAACCGCAAATCTACAAATTAAAAAAAAAAAAAGAAACACAACCTTTCCCCCTTACTCTAATAATATTGACACTCTCGCTCGCAGCTATACCCTACTAGGAATCCCCTCAACCCAGACTTAACTGCTATTATCCTGGCGGGTTGTTTCAATCACCTCTACTATAGCTACCTGTAATTCCTAACCCATTCTACCGGAAAATCCCCTAATAGTGCTAATTCAGAAAAAGCTTGCAAACTTAAAAATGGATACAGTATTATTTTTTGCACGTCTTCTGGATATGTCTTAATTATGGGTAGCCAACCCAGGAGAAACTTTCTAATTTCTTTTTCATTTGCCTCCCTGAGATAGAAAGATTCAAAAAACAATTTGCACCTGGATTTCTTTAGTAAAAACTGAGAAGCCCGGCATTTTTCTCTTGTTAAGTGTATCCAGTCCACGGATCATCCATTACTTATGGGATATTAACTCCTCCCCAACAGGAAGTGCAAGAGGATTCACCCAGCAGAGCTGCTATATAGCTCCTCCCCTAACTGCCATTACCAGTCATTCTCTTGCACCCAACGAATAGATAGGATGTGTGAGAGGACTGTGGTGATTATACTTAGTTTCATACCTTCAATCAAAAGTTTGTTATTTTATAATAGCACTGGAGTGTGTTATTCCTTCTCTGGTAGAATTTGAAGAAGAATCTACCTGAGTTTTTCTATGATTTTAGCCGGAGTAGTTAAGATCATATTGCTGTTTCTCGGCCATCTGAGGAGAGGTAAACTTCAGATCAGGGGACAGCGGGCAGATTAATCTGCAAAGAGGTATGTAGCAGCTTATTATTTTCTGACAATGGAATTGATGAGAAAATTCTGCCATACCGATATAATGTAAACTCAGCCTTAAATGCAGTAGCAGCAACTGGTATCAGGCTGTCATGTATGTATATTTTACACTTCAGTATTCTGGGGAATGGCACTTCACTGGAATTATACTGTATGCATAAAACTTTAGCCTAATTTGCAGGGACTAGCAACAGGCTTTTTAATAACACTCAATTTATTAATGTTAAACATTTTTTGCTGGCATGTAAAATCGTTTAATTTTCTGAGGTACTGGGTGAAAAAATGTTTTGGGCACTATTTTTTTCCACTTGGCAGTCGTTTTATTTAATTTATGACAGTTTACTGATCTCTCTCACTGTTATGTGTGAGGGGGAGGGACCTTTTTTGGTGCTTTTGCTACGCATCAAAAAATTCAGTCAGAAGTTTATTGTCTTCCCTGCATGATCCGGTTCATCTCTACAGAACTCAGGGGTCTTCAAAACTTGTTTTGAGGGAGGTAATCACTCACAGCAGAGCTGTGAGATTGTAGATGACTGTGATAAAAAAAAACGTTTATTTCTGTATTTTTATTATTTTTTTTTTCTGCTATCAGGGTTAGTTATCCTTTGCTAATGGGAGCAATCCTTTGCTAAAATTGTGTTTTTTACAAAGATTTGATGCTATAACTTTTCAGTTTATTAATTTTCAACTGTCATAACTTTTTCTGTGCTTCTTATAGGCACAGTACGTTTTCATATTATAGTAAATTACTTGAAAAGTATTTCCAAGTTGCTAGTTTATTTACTAGTGTGTTAAACATGTCTGATTCAGAGGAAGATATCTGTGCTATATGTGCTAAAGCCAAAGTGGAGCCCAATAGAAATTTATGTACTAACTGTATTGATGCTACTTTAAATAAAAGTCAATCTGTACAAATTGAACATATTTCACCAAACAACGAGGGGAGAGTTATGCCGACTAACTCGCCTCACGTGTCAGTACCTGCATCTCCCGCTCGGGAGGTGCGTGATATTGTAGCGCCGAGTACATCTGGGCGGCCATTACAAATCACATTACAGGATATGGCTACTGTTATGACTGAAGTTTTGGCTAAATTACCAGAACTAAGAGGTAAGCGTGATCACTCTGGGGTGAGAACAGAGTGCGCTGATAATATTAGGGCCATGTCAGACACTGCGTCACAATTTGCAGAACATGAGGACGGAGAGCTTCATTCTGCGGGTGACGGTTCTGATCCAAACAAACTGGATTCAGATATTTCAAATTTTAAATTTAAGCTGGAAAACCTCCGTGTATTACTAGGGGAGGTGTTAGCAGCTCTGAATGATTGTAACACAGTTGCAATACCAGAGAAAATGTGTAGGTTGGATAAATATTTTGCGGTACCGGCGAGTACTGACGTTTTTCCTATACCTAAGAGACTTACTGAAATTGTTACTAAGGAGTGGGGTAGACCCGGTGTGCTGTTCTCACCCCCTCCGATATTTAGAAAGATGTTTCCAATAGACGCCACCACACGGGACTTATGGCAAACGGTCCCTAAGGTGGAGGGAGCAGTTTCTACTTTAGCTAAGCGTACCACTATCCCGGTGGAGGATAGCTGTGCCTTTTCAGATCCAATGGATAAAAAGTTAGAGGGTTACCTTAAGAAAATGTTTGTTCAACAAGGTTTTATATTGCAACCTCTTGCATGCATTGAGCCTGTCACGGCTGCAGCAGCATTTTGGTTTGAGTCTCTGGAAGAGACACTTGAATCAGCTCCATTAGATGAGATTACACACAAGCTTAAAGCCCTTAAGTTAGCTAACTCATTTATTTCAGATGCCGTAGTACATTTAACTAAACTTACGGCTAAGAATTCCGGATTCGCCATTCAGGCACGCAGAGCACTGTGGCTAAAATCCTGGTCAGCTGACGTTACTTCTAAATCTAAATTGCTTAATATACCTTTCAAAGGGCAGACCTTATTCGGGCCCGGGTTGAAAGAAATTATCGCTGACATTACAGGAGGTAAAGGCCATGCCCTGCCTCAAGACAGAGCCAAACTTAAGGCTAGACAGTCTAATTTTCGTTCCTTTCGTAATTTCAAAGCAGGAGCAGCATCAACTTCCTCTGCACCAAAACAGGAAGGAGCTGTTGCTCGCTACAGACAAGGCTGGAGACCTAACCAGTCCTGGAACAAGGGCAAGCAGGCCAGGAAACCTGCTGCTGCCCCTAAGACAGCATGAATCGAGGGCCCCCGATCCGGGAACGGATCTAGTGGGGGGCAGACTTTCTCTCTTCGCCCAGGCTTGGGCAAGAGATGTCCAGGATCCCTGGGCGTTAGAGATCATATCTCAGGGATACCTTCTAGACTTCAAATTCTCTCCCCCAAGAGGGAGATTTCATCTGTCAAGGTTGTCAACAAACCAAATAAAGAAAGAGGCGTTTCTACGCTGCGTACAAGATCTTTTATTAATGGGAGTGATCCATCCGGTTCCGCGGTCGGAACAAGGACAAGGGTTTTACTCAAATCTGTTTGTGGTTCCCAAAAAAGAGGGAACTTTCAGGCCAATCTTGGATTTAAAGATCCTAAACAAATTCCTAAGAGTTCCATCGTTCAAAATGGAAACTATTCGGACAATTTTACCCATGATCCAAAAGGGTCAGTACATGACCACAGTGGATTTAAAGGATGCTTACCTTCACATACCGATTCACAAAGATCATTACCGGTATCTAAGGTTTGCCTTTCTAGACAGGCATTACCAGTTTGTAGCTCTTCCATTCGGATTGGCTACGGCTCCGAGAATCTTCACAAAGGTTCTGGGTGCTCTTCTGGCGGTACTAAGACCACGAGGAATTGCGGTAGCTCCGTACCTAGACGACATTCTGATACAAGCTTCAAGCTTTCAAACTGCCAAGTCTCATACAGAGTTAGTACTGGCATTTCTAAGGTCGCATGGATGGAAGGTGAACGAAAAGAAGAGTTCTCTCTTTCCACTCACAAGAGTTCCCTTCTTGGGGACTCTTATAGATTCTGTAGAAATGAAGATTTACCTGACAGAAGACAGGTTAACAAAGCTTCAAAATGCATGCCGTGTCCTTCATTCCATTCAACACCCGTCAGTAGCTCAATGCATGGAGGTGATCGGCTTAATGGTAGCAGCAATGGACATAGTACCCTTTGCACGTCTACATCTCAGACCGCTGCAATTGTGCATGCTAAGTCAGTGGAATGGGGATTACTCAGACTTGTCCCCTACTCTGAATCTGGATCAAGAGACCAGAAATTCTCTTCTATGGTGGCTTTCTCGGCCACATCTGTCCAGGGGGATGCCATTCAGCAGGCCGGACAGGACAATTGTAACAACAGACGCCAGCCTACTAGGTTGGGGCGCTGTCTGGAATTCTCTGAAGGCTCAGGGACAATGGAATCAGGAGGAGAGTCTCCTACCAATAAACATTCTGGAATTGAGAGCAGTTCTCAATGCCCTTCTGGCTTGGCCCCAGTTAACAACTCGGGGGTTCATCAGGTTTCAGTCGGACAACATCACGACTGTAGCTTACATCAACCATCAGGGAGGGACAAGAAGCTCCCTAGCAATGATGGAAGTATCAAAGATAATTCGCTGGGCAGAGTCTCACTCTTGCCACCTGTCAGCAATCCACATCCCGGGAGTGGAGAACTGGGAGGCGGATTTCTTAAGTCGTCAGACTTTTCATCCGGGGGGAGTGGGAACTTCATCCGGAGGTCTTTGCCCAAATACTTCGACGTTGGGGCAAACCAGAGATAGATCTCATGGCGTCTCGACAGAACGCCAAGCTTCCTCGTTACGGGTCCAGATCCAGGGATCCGGGAGCGGTTCTGATAGATGCTTTGACAGCACCTTGGACCTTCGGGATGGCTTATGTGTTTCCACCCTTCCCGATGCTTCCTCGATTGATTGCCAGAATCAAACAGGAGAGAGCATCAGTGATTCTAATAACGCCTGCATGGCCACGCAGGACTTGGTATGCAGATCTAGTGGACATGTCATCCTGTCCACCTTGGTCGCTACCTCTGAAACAGGACCTTCTGATCCAGGGTCCCTTCAAACATCAAAATCTAATTTCTCTGAAGCTGACTGCTTGGAAATTGAACGCTTGATTTTATCAAAACGTGGTTTTTCTGAGTCAGTTATTGATACCTTAATACAGGCTAGGAAGCCTGTTACCAGAAAGATTTACCATAAGATATGGCGCAAATACTTATATTGGTGCGAATCCAAGAGTTACTCATGGAGTAAGGTTAGGATTCCGAGGATATTGTCTTTTCTACAAGAAGGTTTAGAAAAGGGTTTATCCGCTAGTTCCTTAAAGGGACAGATTTCAGCTCTGTCCATTCTTTTACACAAACGTCTGTCAGAAGTTCCGGACGTTCAAGCTTTTTGTCAGGCTTTAGCTAGGATCAAGCCTGTGTTTAAAACTGTTGCTCCACCATGGAGTTTGAACTTAGTTCTTAATGTTTTACAGGGGGTTCCGTTTGAACCCCTTCATTCCATTGATATCAAGTTGTTATCTTGGAAAGTTCTGTTTTTAATGGCGATTTCCTCGGCTCGAAGAGTCTCTGAGTTATCTGCCTTACATTGTGATTCTCCTTATCTGATTTTTCATTCAGACAAGGTAGTTCTGCGTACTAAACCTGGGTTCCTACCTAAGGTGGTCACTAACAGGAATATCAATCAAGAGATTGTGGTTACATCTTTGTGTCCTAATCCTTCTTCGAAAAAGGAACGTCTGCTACACAATCTAGATGTAGTCCGTGCCCTGAAATTTTATCTACAGGCAACTAAGGATTTTCGACAAACGTCTTCCCTGTTTGTCGTTTATTCTGGTCAGAGGAGAGGTCAAAAAGCTTCGGCTACCTCTCTCTCCTTTTGGCTTCGTAGCATAATACGGTTAGCCTATGAGACTGCTGGACAGCAGCCTCCTGAAAGAATTACAGCACATTCTACTAGAGCTGTGGCTTCCACTTGGGCCTTTAAGAATGAGGCTTCTGTTGAACAGATTTGCAAGGCTGCAACTTGGTCTTCTCTTCATACTTTTTCCAAATTTTACAAATTTGACACTTTTGCTTCTTCTGAGGCTGTTTTTGGGAGAAAGGTTCTTCAGGCAGTGGTTCCTTCCGTATAAAGAGCCTGCCTGTCCCTCCCGTCATCCGTGTACTTTAGCTTTGGTATTGGTATCCCATAAGTAATGGATGATCCGTGGACTGGATACACTTAACAAGAGAAAACATAATTTATGCTTACCTGATAAATTTATTTCTCTTGTAGTGTATCCAGTCCACGGCCCGCCCTGTCACTTTAAGGCAGGTAATTTTTCCATTAAACTACAGTCACCACTGTACCCTATGGTTTTCCTTTCTCTGCATGTTTTCGGTCGAATGACTGGTAATGGCAGTTAGGGGAGGAGCTATATAGCAGCTCTGCTGGGTGAATCCTCTTGCACTTCCTGTTGGGGAGGAGTTAATATCCCATAAGTAATGGATGATCCGTGGACTGGATACACTACAAGAGAAATAAATTTATCAGGTAAGCATAAATTATGTTTTTTAGCTTTCCAATTTTTCAGTATTAATTGTCTAACGAGTAAGATGATGGTATTTAGAGTTTTGGTATTTGGCAGTGCCGCCGGATCAGAACGAACAAGAAAAAAAATTCCTTCCATATCTATATCAATATTTGTTTGATACATTCTGTTTATCCAGAAAATAACCTTATTCCAAAATTGTCTGATCCGAGGACACTGCCAAAACATGAGGGCACTCATTCATTTCTAATAATATTTCCAGTGTCTCCTACTGGAACGTGTGATAAAAGGGAAACGATACTCAAATATTACAGCACATGAAATCAACGCAGCGCTGCTGTGCAAAGCTGACTAGAAAATATCACTTGACTATGTGAAATGCAATAGGTTTTACATCCTAAATATTCACACCCCAATGTAGAGACTTTAAAAAGCCAGTTAGAATGCTTGTCCCAGGACTTACAATGGAGGTTGCATCTGTCATGTGCAGCACAGTCATGTTATTATCCTATTTAGTTTAAAGTTATATGAAAAATATTTAAAAATGTATTTAAAAAAGAAGCTTCTCATTAATAAAAATCTTTGTTCAAATATATTACAGATTTCTTAAATGCTCAGTTTTCACTCAATCTGCAGCTGAATAATTATTTACAACCCCCCCCCCCCCCGTGGGACTCATTATGCGAGTCCTATCATGGGGGGCTACCTAGGTAGCTGCAGTATCCGCCATCTTTAAGCTCATATGCGGCTTGTGATGTTAACCTGTCAGCTACGTCAGGGGGTGTTAGGCTTAGGTTTATGGTTATGTTAGGGTTAGGTTTAGGGGTTAATACAGTTTAACTAAGCTTGTTGCGATGTGGGGGCTGGCGGTTTAGGGGTTAATAAATGTAGTATAGTGGCAGCGATATCTGGAGCGGAAGATTAGGGGTTAATAATTTTATTTAGGTAGCGGCGATATCGGGAGCGGCAGATTAGGGGTTAATAACTGTAGGCAGGCGTCAGCAATGTTGGGGGCAGCAGATTAGGGGTGTTTAGACGTAGGGTTTATGTTAGGGTGTTAGGTTTAAACTGTATTTTTATTTCCCCATAGACATCAATGGGGCTGCGTTACGGAACTTTTGTGTCCGCGATCGCAGGTGTTTTTTTTTTTTGCTGGCTCTCCCGATTGATGTCTATGGGGAAATCGCGCACAAGCACATCTCAGCAGCGCTCTGATTGTGTGCGGTATGGAGCTCAATGCAACCCAATCACACGCAAAAGGCGTATGTTTGAAAACTTGTAATAGCAGTGCTATAGGAAATTAAATAACGTAACTTTTGTTGCGTTCGTTAATTTCTCTATAGCGCTCAAAACTTGTAATCTAGCTGTATACGTTTTTAACATTTATACATGTTTACATTTTCTGTTCATATTGTTTATAGATCAACGGTACTCACCTAGGAAGTTTCTTAATTCTCACTCTCAGTGCAAAATGTCACTGTATACAGCTAGGATAGAGCCTTTTGGAAAGAAACACCAGAAATATGGCTTGGGGACTTTTGCCACTGTGGGAACAAACTTCACTCACTCTAAATCCACTGCAGGAACAGACTTCACACAGTCTAAATACACTGAAGGAACAGACTGCACTCACTCTAGTTCCACAGCAGGAACTGACTTCACACACAATTCAGATCCACTGCAGAAACTGACTTCACACACTCCAGATCCATTGCAGGAACTGACTTCACACACTCCAGATCCACTGCAGGAACAGACTTCACTCACTCTAGTTCCAAAGCAGGAACAGACTGCACTCACGCTAAATCCACTGAAGGAACAGACTTCACTCACTCTAAATCCACTGAAGGAACAGACTTCACTCACTCTAGTTACACTGCAGGAACAGACTGCACTCACTCTAAATCCACTGCAGGAACTGACTTCACACACTCCAAATCCACTGCAGGAACAGACTTCACACAGTGCAGATCCACTGCAGGAACGGACTTCACACACTCCAGATCCACTGCAGGAACATACTTACCTCACTCTAAAACCACTGCAGGAACAGACTTCACTCACTCTAAATGCACTGCACGAACTGACTTTACACAGGCCAGATCCACTGCAGGAACAAACTTCACACACTCCTGATCCACTGCAGGAACAAACCTCACTCATTCCAGATCCACTGCAGGAACTGACTTCACACACTCCAGATCCACTGCAGGAACAGACTTCACAACTCCAGTTCCACTGCAGGAACAGACTTCACACACTCTAGTTCCACTGCAGGAACGGACTTCACACACTCTAGTTCCACTGCAGGAACGGACTTTAGACACACTAGTTCCACTGCAGGAATGAACTTCAGACACTCTAGTTCCACTGCATAAATGGACTTCACAGACTCTTGTTCCACTGCAGGAATGGACTTCAGAAACTCCAAATGATAGTATTAATTTATTTAACATACTGCTATAGAATAAAATTTGCATATTGCAGACAATATAGACAACATCTTGTCTTCAACAAATATGTCTCAAATCTAAATTTTGGAAATAGATCTACATTATACGGTACAAATGACAATGTACTGCTTGACGGACAGACAGACAGACGTCTTTTTGGCACAAGGGGTTAAGGGACAGTGTACTTTAAAATGTTCTCCCCTTTAATGTGTTTGTAATGATCCATTTTACCTTCTGGAGTGTATCAAAATGTTTGCAAATAGTTCCTATACCTTTATGTTGGCATTTGAAATAGCGGAGTTTGGCTGTGGTATATCCTCAACTATACTTAAAAGTTGAATACTATTGGATATAATAAAGCTGTGTAAACATAGCCAGAGAATAAACTACAACAAAGTGGGATGTAGGATAGATAAGTAATAAAATGTTAATTTTAATTTGTTTTCTCTAAATATTAGGCTTTGGTATACAGACAGAGATAATATAAAGATGCATGTGTGTGTGGAGAAAGTGATAAAATTAGATCTTATTTCCCTGTAAACTCATTTTAATGGGTTGTGGTGTCAAATAACATTTTACATACAAAAATAAACCTAAAGAAGCAAATGATCATGTATTTTGTTCTCTGCTTCTGGTATAACTAGTCAATGGAATTAAGGGGAAACTCATTTTACAACACAATGCCCCTTTAATGGTGGGATTTGCCAGGGCCCACACTATTATACTCACACTTATGCTAGCGATAACATTTCAACAGATTATATTCACATTTCTAGTTAAAAATAACATTTGACAATAAATTTGGTAGAAATTCACAAACTTAATTACCAAACAAGAAAGGCGCAACTGCTTAGTTAGTAAAGCAAATTCTGTTTCCTTCAAAATGCTGCAAAATTTGCCTTAACCAGCTACAAGCTACAATGTGATTGCTTTGTGTGGCGGACAAAGTTATTTACATTTAGTGCTAAGTTACAGCTAGAGATAATATAAATATACAACACATTTTAAGTTGTTTTGGAAATCATTAATATTGTGACTGTCTCAAATTCTTTTAAATCATTTTTGTTGTCCCTATGTCTTTTGCAGTTCAGTTCTTAAAGTGAAATGAAAGTCAAAATTACATTTTCATGGCTTACACAGAACAAGCAATAATATGAGTCTTTTCAATTTACTTCTGTTTACATATTGCATTTGTTCTCTTGGAAAGCATACCTAGGTTGGCTCAGGAGGAGCAATGCACCACAGAGCTAGCTGTTGATTGGTGGCACTGGCTTGCCTCTTGTCATTGACTCACCAGGTGTGCTCAGTCCAAGTGTGCTGTAAAATGCCCCTCTATAATGTGTTCTTAATTATCCATATTACCAGCTGGGGTGTACTGAATTGTTTGCAAATAGCTCATTCACCTTTATTTTGTCATTTGAAATAGCCTTTGCTTTTTGAATGCACCAGCTAAACTGAAAACTGTAGTACTGCAGTAATGGCTATGGAAAAGCTATGGAAATAAGATCCATCAGAAGAAATCACACTCCCAGTGGGGTGAGGGTGTTAGAGATAAGTACTACAATATCCATTTGTTATCTGATACACAAATATTTGTGATTATATAGAGTGATAAGATAATTAAATCTGTTCTGCCTGCAAGTTAATGGGGTGTGTGGTTTCAAAGGCCAAAAGCTGCAATTTTGTATATAGGAAAAACCCTAAAGGAACAATTTCCCATACATTTTATACTTTGCAGCAGGTATAGTCATTGGACGCACATTGAGGGGAACTCATTTTAGTGTCCATTTAACAATCACTTTGTGGATGTTTAATGCAAAGTTGTATGCAAGAAAATGGTTTAAAGGGACAGTAAACACTAATTTGTATATAACTGCGTGTAATAGACACTACTATAAAGAAAGAAAAAAACACAATCCAGTATAAAACCTTTTAAAAACTTACTTTGAAGCTCCTAGTTGGGCACTATTGATGAGATTAGGCTGGGACACACAATGAAAGGGGCTTAGAAAGCAGAAAGGGCAGACACTCCCCCAAACCCTGTATATTAAAAGACCCATTACACACACAGTAGTCTGTAGACTTCTGAAAGATGGGGGGTTTGCTGGGAATCTGAAATCAGCACAATGTAATTTAAACAACATATAAAGCAAAACTATACATTACATTGTTTTATAATTCACTCACAGATGGGCTATATAAATAGATTACCTAATAAACTTTATGCAGAGAACAATCTATTGTACAATGTCCCTTTCACATGGATTTTCTTTATGCATATTTATATGATAAATATATCATGGGCTCCATTTATCATTGTTTGGAGAAATCCGACTTTCAGTTCTCCAAGAAGTTCTCCGCAGCTCGCCCTCTGTGAGGCGCACTTGTGCGCCAATATTTATCAAAAAACTGGTCGCATTATACCGCTTTTTTCCAAAGTCGAGATGCGGCGTGTTAATGATAAATCTCGACTATATTTACCATTCCATCATCGTAAAAAAGCGCATATTTTTGGTATTTTCCTTTTTTATTACTGGATATAGCCATTCTTTTTATTAATGTTATATAATTGTTGTAATTTAATGTTATATAAACATTTATATTTGTAATATGAATTGAACAAATTTCTATATTATTATTCTTTTTGTGTTTTTTTTTACAAACCACAACCTTTTACTACTATTCCACGTTATTTTTAACAGATGGCTTACATATTACAAAGTCATTTTTTTTGGTTTATCTACTTAACACACCGCATGCAGACCTTTTTCTACTATTCAACGTTATTTTTAACACATGTCTTACTTATTACAAAGTCATGTGTTTTGGTTTCTCTACATTACACACCCCATACAGATCTTTTAGGCCTCCATTTATCATGATAAATGGAGCCCATACTATTATTCCACGTTATTTTAACACGTCTCACATATTACAAAGTCCTTATTTTTTGGTTTATCTACTTTAGACACCCCATACAGACCTTTTACTATTATTCTACGTTATTTTAGCACATGTCTTACAAAGTCTTGCTTTTTTGTCTTTTGTTTAGCTATTTTAGACACCCCATACAGACTTTAACTATTATTCCTTTTGATTTTCAACACGTCTTTTATCTTTACCAACTAATTTGTTTTTCTCTACCTACTTTACACAACCCCTCTAGACATTTCACTACTATTCTTTTCAAATTAACGTCTTACATTGACCTAATCTTACCCTTTCATTGATAAGATGTTTCAATATATTACACATTAACGACAATTGTTTATATTTGTTAAATAATATATGCATTTATTCTGTATATAAAATAAAATTAAAAAAAATGTTGCTAGCACATTCATAAATTTTTTTAATAACACATAAATGAAAAAGTTACATTTTTTCATATTTCAGCCTCATTTTCCTGACTGATGAGTAACTGCTTATCAGTCCAGTTTCAGCTTTAAGCAGGACTTCAAGGAGCTCTTTTTTGCTTATTACAATTTTTTCATCATCCGGAACTAAAAAATAAAAAATATATATATTTATATTAAACATATATTTTGATTCTTTTGAATTCTTTTGAAAATGACTCTGAAGAAGATGAAAGACCAGAACAATTGATAAACCCAGAAGATGTCACAGGCAGGGGAAATGATATACAAAACCTCACAGACATGGCATTGGGGTTCAGGAATGAGCAAAGTGATCAGATTACAAGAAGAAAGAAATGCAATTTTAAAAGCTGATTCAGAATTTAAGAGGGATTATTCCAAAAAGAAATTAGAAATTTTGAATAGAAGATTTCCTACTCAATAATTAATTATTAATATTTCTTGTTTTTGCACTTTAATGTTCAAATTGTTTTCATGTTGAAAAGTTAAACACTAGAATTTGGTTACAGTTTAAGTTATTTTTGAAAAAATGTTACATGCTTCAGTATTCAAGTATTTGTTATTACAATAAAAATGTTATTTAAAATACAAAAAAGAATTAAGGCTGTTTGTTTGTTCAAAAATTTTTTATTAAAAGAATAAAAACTAAAAATTTTTATTAACAAATAAACACAACTTTTTTTTCTCCAACATTGGTGTGTCCGGTCCACGGCGTCATCCTTACTTGTGGGAATATCTCTTCCCTAACAGGAAATGGCAAAGAGTCCCAGCAAAGCTGGCCATATAGTCCTGTCCCTCCTAGGCTCCGCCCACCCCAGTCATTTCTCTTTGCCGTTGCACAGGCAACATCTCCACGGAGATGGTTAAGAGTATGTGGTATTGGACTGTATAGGGGTTAAATCTGTAACTGGCTCCGGTTTCGTTATTTTAAGGGTTAAAGCTCTGAAAATTGGTGTGCAATACTTTTAATGCTTTAAGACACTGTGGTGAAATTTTGGTAAATTTTGAACAATTCCTTCATATTTTTTCACATATTCAGTAATAAAGTGTGCTCTGTTTAAAATTTAAAGAGACAGTAACGGTTTTGTTTTAAAACGGTTTTTGTGCTTTATTGACAAGTTTAAGCCTGTTTAACATGTCTGTGCCTTCAGATAAGCTATGTTCTATATGTATGAAAGCCAATGTGTCTCCCCCTTCAAAATTGTGTGATAATTGTGCCATAGCGTACTTCCACGGAAAATGAAATTGCCCAAGATGATTCCTCAGATGAAGGGAGTAGACATGGTTCTACATCATCTCCTTCTGTGTCTACGCCAGTTTTGCCCACGCTGGAGGCCCCTAGTACTTCTAGCGCGCCAATGCTTATTACCATGCAACAATTGACGGCTGTAATGGATAACTCCATAGCAAATATTTTATCCAAAATGCCTGCATATCAGAGAAAGCGCGATTGCTCTGTTTTAAACACTGAAGAGCAGGAGGGCGCTGATGATAATTGTTCTGTCATACCCTCACACCAATCTGAAGGGGCCATGAGGAAGGTTTTGTCAGATAGGGAAATTTCAGATTCAGGAAAAAATTCTCAACAGGCTGAACCTGATGTTGTGACATTTAAATTTAAATTAGAACATCTCCGCGCACTGCTTAAGGAGGTGTTATCTACTCTGGATGATTGTGACAACTTGGTCATTCCAGAAAAATTATGCAAGATGGACAAGTTCCTAGAGGTTCCGGTGCACCCCGACGCTTTTCCTATACCCAAGCGGGTGGCGGACATAGTGAATAAGGAGTGGGAGAAGCCCGGCATACCTTTTGTTCCCCCTCCTATATTTAAGAAATTATTTCCTATGGTCGACCCCAGAAAGGACTTATGGCAGACAGTCCCTAAGGTCGAGGGGGCAGTTTCTACTCTAAACAAGCGCACTACTATTCCTATCGAAGATAGTTGTGCTTTCAAAGATCCTATGGATAAAAAATTGGAAGGTTTGCTTAAAAAGATTTTTGTACAGCAAGGTTACCTTCTACAACCCATTTCGTGCATTGTTCCTGTCACTACAGCAGCGTGGTTCTGGTTCGAGGAACTAGAAAAGTCGCTCAGTAGAGAGACTCCATATGAGGAGGTTATGGACAGAGTTCACGCACTTAAGTTGGCTAACTCTTTTATTTTAGATGCCGCTTTGCAATTAGCTAGATTAGGGTAGAAAAATTCAGGGTTCGCAATTGTGGCGCGCAGAGCGCTTTGGCTAAAGTCTTGGTCAGCGGATGTATCATCCAAGACAAAATTGCTTAACATCCCCTTCAAGGGTAAAACTCTCTTTGGACCAGAATTTAAAGAGATTATCTCAGACATCACTGGGGGAAAGGGTCACGCCCTCCCACAAGATAGGCCTTTCAAGGCCAAGAATAAGTCTAATTTTCGTTCCTTTCGTAATTTCAGGAACGGACCGGCCTCTAATTCTGCATCCTCTAAGCAAGAGGGTAATGCCTCACAGTCCAAACCAGCCTGGACACCGATGCAAGGCTGGAACAAGGGTAAGCAGACCAAGAAGCCTGCTACCGCTAACAAAACAGCATGAAGGAGTAGCCCCCGATCCGGGACCGGATCTAGTGGGGGGCAGACTCTCTCTCTTTGGTCAGGCTTGGGCAAGAGATGTTCAGGATCCCTGGACGCTAGAAATAGTTTCTCAGGGTTATCTTCTGGAATTCAAGGAACTACCCCCAAGGGGAAGGTTACACATGTCTCACTTATCCTCAAACCAAATAAACAGACAGGCGTTCTTACATTGTGTAGAAGACCTGTTAAAGATGGGAGTGATACACCCAGTTCCAATGACGGAACAAGGAATGGGATTTTACTCAAATCTGTTCGTAGTTCCCAAAAAAGAGGGAACCTTCAGACCAATTCTGGATTTAAAGATCCTAAACAAATTTCTCAGGGTACCATCGTTCAAAATGGAAACCATTCGAACGATTCTACCCACTATCCAGGAAGGTCAATTTATGACTACCGTGGATCTAAAGGATGCGTACCTACATATTCCTATCCACAAAGAACATCATCAGTTCCTAAGGTTCGCCTTTCTGGACAAACATTACCAGTTTGTGGCCCTCCCATTCGGATTAGCCACTGCTCCAAGGATTTTCACAAAGGTACTCGGGTCCCTTCTAGCGGTTCTAAGACCGAGGGGCATTGCAGTAGTACCATACTTGGATGACATTCTAATACAAGCGTCGTCCCTTTCAAAAGCAAAGGCTCATACAGACATCGTTCTGGCCTTTCTCAGATCTCACGGTTGGAAGGTGAACATAGAAAAAAGTTCTCTGTCTCCGTCAACAAGAGTTCCCTTCTTGGGAACAATAATAGATTCCTTAGAAATGAGGATCTTTCTGACAGATGTCAGAAAGTCAAAACTTCTAACCGCTTGTCAAGTTCTTCATTATGTTCCACGTCCTTCCATAGCTCAGTGCATGGAAGTAGTAGGGTTGATGGTTGCAGCAATGGACATAGTTCCTTTTGCGCGAATTCATCTAAGACCATTACAACTGTGCATGCTGAAACAGTGGAATGGGGACTATACAGACTTGTCTCCAGTGATTCAAGTAGATCAGAAGACCAGAGATTCACTCCGTTGGTGGATATCCCTGGACCACCTATCCCAGGGAATGAGCTTCCGCAGACCAGAGTGGGTCATTGTCACGACCGACGCCAGTCTAGTGGGCTGGGGTGCGGTCTGGGAATCCCTGAAAGCTCAGGGACTATGGTCTCGGGAAGAATCTCTTCTCCCGATAAACATTCTGGAACTAAGAGCGATATTCAATGCTCTCAGGGCTTGGCCTCAGCTTGCAAAGGCCAGATTCATAAGATTCCAATCAGACAACATGACGACTGTTGCGTATATCAATCATCAGGAGGGAACAAGGAGTTCCCTGGCGATGAAAGAAGTAACCAAAATAATACAATGGGCGGAGAATCACTCCTGCCATCTATCTGCGATCCACATCCCAGGTGTGGAAAACTGGGAAGCGGATTATCTGAGTCGTCAGACATTCCATCCGGGGGAGTGGGAACTCCACCCGGAGATTTTTGCCCAGTTGACTCATTTATGGGGCATTCCAGACATGGATCTGATGGCGTCTCGTCAGAACTTCAAGGTTCCTTGCTACGGGTCCAGATCCAGGGATCCCAAGGTGACTCTAGTGGATGCACTAGTAGCGCCTTGGACCTTCAACCTAGCTTATGTGTTCCCACCGTTTCCTCTCATTCCCAGGCTGGTAGCCAGGATCAAACAGGAGAGGGTCTCTGTGATCTTGATAGCTCCTGCGTGGCCACGCAGGACTTGGTATGCAGACCTGGTGAATATGTCATCGGTTCCACCATGGAAGCTACCTTTGAGACAGGACCTTCTTGTTCAGGGTCCATTCGAACATCCAAATCTGGTCTCCCTCCAGCTGACGGCTTGGAGATTGAACGCTTGATTCTATCAAAGCGTGGGTTTTCAGATTCTGTGATTGATACTCTGGTTCAAGCCAGAAAACCGGTAACTAGAAAGATTTACCATAAAATATGGAAAAGATATATCTGCTGGTGTGAATCCAAGGGATTCCCTTGGAATAAGATAAAAATTCCTAAGATTCTTTCCTTTCTGCAAGAAGGTTTGGATAAAGGATTATCTGCGAGTTCTCTAAAGGGACAGATTTCTGCTTTATCTGTCTTACTACACAAACGACTGGCAGCTATGCCAGATGTTCAAGCATTTGTTCAGGCTCTG
Source organism: Bombina bombina (assembly GCF_027579735.1). Taxonomy (NCBI): domain Eukaryota; kingdom Metazoa; phylum Chordata; class Amphibia; order Anura; family Bombinatoridae; genus Bombina; species Bombina bombina. The sequence goes on from NC_069508.1 coordinate 177,695,175, forward strand.
GTTAGGATCAAGCCTGTTTACAGACCTTTACTCCTCCCTGGAGTTTAAATCTAGTTCTTTCAGTTCTTCAAGGGGTTCCGTTTGAACCTCTACATTCCATAGATATTAAGTTGTTATCTTGGAAAGTTTTGTTTTTGGTTGCTATTTCTTCTGCTAGAAGAGTTTCAGAGTTATCTGCTCTGCAGTGTTCTCCGCCCTATCTGGTGTTCCATGCAGATAAGGTGGTTTTGCGTACTAAGCCTGGTTTTCTTCCAAAGGTTGTTTCTAACAAAAATATTAACCAGGAGATAGTTGTACCTTCAAGAAGGAACGTTTGTTACACAATTTGGACGTAGTCCGTGCTCTAAAATTCTATTTAGAAGCTACAAAAGATTTCAGACAAACATCTTCTCTGTTTGTCGTTTATTCTGGTAAAAGGAGAGGTCAAAAAGCGACTTCTACCTCTCTTTCCTTTTGGCTTAAAAGCATCATCCGATTGGCTTATGAGACTGCCGGACGGCAGCCTCCTGAAAGAATCACAGCTCACTCCACTAGGGCTGTGGCTTCCACATGGGCCTTCAAGAACGAGGCTTCTGTTGATCAGATATGTAAGGCAGCGACTTGGTCTTCACTGCACACTTTTGCCAAATTTTACAAATTTGATACTTTTGCGTCTTCGGAGGCTATTTTTGGGAGAAAGGTTTTGCAAGCCGTGGTGCCTTCCGTTTAGGTAACCTGATTTGCTCCCTCCCTTCATCCGTGTCCTAAAGCTTTGGTATTGGTTCCCACAAGTAAGGATGACGCCGTGGACCGGACACACCAATGTTGGAGAAAACAGAATTTATGCTTACCTGACAAATTACTTTCTCCAACGGTGTGTCCGGTCCACGGCCCGCCGTGGTTTTTTAATCAGGTCTGATGAATTATTTTCTCTAACTACAGTCACCACGGTACCATATGGTTTCTCCTATATTTTTCCTCCTGTCCGTCGGTCGAATGACTGGGGTGGGCAGAGCCTAGGAGGGACTATATGGCCAGCTTTGCTGGGACTCTTTGCCATTTCCTGTTGGGGAAGAGATATTCCCACAAGTAAGGATGACGCCGTGGACCGGACACACCATTGGAGAAAGTAATTTATCAGGTAAGCATAAATTCTGTTTTTTCATCTGTCTGATTATATAACAGTAGTGAAGATTATTATTGTCCAATTTTCAAACAACTCCTGTGTTATCCGTGGTTTCTGTAATACAATGTTAAAAGATAATTAGAAATCCAGAAATATAATACTAATTCTTTGCCCCACCCCCACCCAAAAAAAATAAAATTACTTACATGAAAAATATCTCTCAATAATTTCCATACGATTTTGAACACCGGCCCTAGTAGTGTGCCTGTTTAATATTTGTTGGGGGACATAGATGTCATCTGGTTGATCCTCAAGACACAAATCATCTTCGTTAAAGGGACAGTATACTGTAAAATAGTTTTTCCCTTAATGTGTTTACAATTGCTTTTTTTTACCAAATGCAGAGTAAAAAATGTATGAAAATTAGCTTTTTAAGGTTTATTTCTGTATATTAAAGCTCTGATTTTGTGTTTTGAAGCCACAGCCTAATAAAATAGGTTGAGCTTGTAGGTATAATCAGATCTCATTACTGTATCACATTGTACACACATACCTGCCTATTTATCTTATATCTGTCTTTAAAACAATCACCAATACTTTGAGAGAACAATGGAAAATCAACATTTTATTACCTTATCTCTGCTTTATCACACTGGGAGTGTAATTTCTTCTGCTGGCTGTGTTTACAAAGCTTATCTATAGCTGGTACGCGCGGCCACAAACTTTCAGAATAGGTGGGATATCACATGCTAAATTAACAATTTCAAATGCCAATATAAGGGTAAAGGAGCTACTTGTAAACAATTTAATACACTCCAGCAGGTAAAGTGGATCATTGGGAACAAATTAAAGGGGAGAACATTTTTGAGTAAACTGTCCCTTTAACTTGAGATATTGCAATATTATGTAACATGCAGCATACTAAAATAATGTCATTGCACTTCTCTGGTGAGTATTGCAAGTCTCCCCCTGACCTGTCCAACACACGAAATCTCATCTTCAACACACCGAAGGTTCTCTCGATAGCACTTCTTGTACTACGGTGTGACTCGTTGTATTTGATCTCTGCACGTGTATGGGGCGATGGTACTGGTGTCAGAAGCCAAGGCCTACACGGATAACCACTGTCACCTACAAATAAAAAAATTAAAAGAATTATTACATTGGAATAACAATCTATATGCACTTTTAGCAATACAGAAATTAATGAAATAAATAATAACATAAATGAAAAGATCATAAAATTAATTTTCACAAAAAAAAAAGGTCTAAAGTGTATATACATCTAACTACAAATCTATGTCCTTCAAAGTTGAAAACCAAAATTAAACATAAAAACAATAACAACAAAAAATATGAAGTTAAACTCACCCAATAGCCAAGCATGGGGCATGTCTCCACGTTCAAACGATGTAAATAATGCTGATTGTTTGAGGATATGGTAATCGTGGCAGGAACCTGGAAATCCTGAACGCACAGCCCAAATTTTGAGGTTGGCATCACAAACAGCCTGAACATTCAGTGAATGGAAGCTTTTTCTATTCCTGTATTGCTCCTTTCTTAAAGCTGGTGGTCTTAAAGGGACAGTATACACTCATTTTCATATAAATGCATGTAATAGACACTACTATAAAGAATAAGATGCACAGATACTGATATAAAAATCCAGTATAAAACTATTTAAAAACTTACTTAGAAGCTGTCAGTTTGGCTCTGTTGAAAAGGTAGCTGGAAAGCCCACTGCAAGTGGCAAATAAGACACTCCCCCCTCCCCCTTCTTTTACATATGAAAAGACCCTTTACACAAACAGGAGCAAGCTGGAGAAGGTAGCTGACAGTATTCACATAAAACTTTGGGGCTTGGTTAGGAGTCTGAAAATCAGAGCAATGTTATTTAAAAGTAAGCAAAACTATACATTTATTTAAAAAAAAAAACTTTATGGGCTATATAAATAGAACATCTACAAAACATTTATGCAAAGAAAAAATGAGTGTATAATGTCCCTTTAAAGCTATGTGTGTGCAATTAATTGCACCAAGAACATTAGGCATACCAGCTACTTGATAAAAAGATGCCTTAACTGTGTGCCATTCTTGCACATTCCTGGGTACAAAAATAAACTTCTTTAGATGTTTCAAAACTGCTTTTAAAACAATTCTTAGATGCCTGCAAAATGAAGGCTGGCTAATGCCCACCACAGCACTAGAGACTGCCTGAAATGAACCAGTTGACAAGAAATGCAAAACTGCTAATAATTTTAAAAGTCCAGGTATCGCCCTTGTTCTTCTTGTCCTAGGGTCTATGTCATTTTGGATCAGAGAGTAAAGATTTATAATACTCTCCCTATTTATACGAAATCTTTGCTTTATCTCCTTATCAGACAATGCCTGTAGTCCACACCGGGGTAAAAAAACTCTGGGCACTCTTTGGCGTCTCCGTATGGGCATATTACCATCAGCAAGACGATTTTCACGGGCCCTTGCCAAAGAAATAGCAGACAACAGCAGAAAATATTCCATCTTCTCTCTCACAAAAAATGAAGTAAATGAAATGTTCTCCTCAGTGGATATGGAGAACTTTGGAGGGCGTAATTGTAGGAGAATATTAGGTTCTCCCATGGCGCAAAATAGTGTTAAATATGAAATTTGGCGATCTGTTAGTCGATTTGATGAAAATACGACCGAAAAAGCGCTGTTTTAAGCTTCAATCGGCGCACATGTGCGCCTTGGCGAGATAGAATAGAGTGGTCGGATTTTTCGGTCGAAAATCAGTTTTTTTGGTCGTATTTTGTTTTAATACATAGGAGAGAATTTACGCCGGCGTATTTATAGGCGTAAATGTAGGAGAATTGCAATGATAAATGGAGCCCCATGTATAAACTTCAGCACTGAACTAACTAGGAGTGTAGATTTATTTACATAACCATGATGCACTGCAATAACTAAAGAACACTTTACTAGGAAATATTTATTCTCTCTTATTAATTAAACAGTCTGAGGCTTCTACTTAGTAGTAAGATATATAATGCGTATGCACAAGTTACTGTCACATAAATAGAGAACATATTCACTGCAACAAAGTACAATGCTCATGTAAGTTACGTAGAATTACAGCGGATCTCACAGCACTGAATTGCAACTACACCCGGCTTCCGTACAACTAGTTGTGGAAGTTATTTTGCATAACCATAATGCATTGCGATGTTCATTTTTACGATGTTTCATTTTGCTATATTTTTTTAATATTTATACATGTTTACATTTTGCACGCAGTGATTTTCTGTTCATATTATTTAGAGATAATAGGAAGTTTCTTAATTCTCACTCTCAGTAAAAATGTCCCTGTATACAGCTTACAGCTAGGATAGAGCACTATGGAAAGATTTGCTAAAAATATGGCTCGTGGACTCTTGCCGAAGTTTTTTAATTTTTGTAATTCTGCTATTAGGCAAGCAGACTGGTAATTATGTAAAGAATAGTAACTGTATGAACAGGTGAAAACCATTCACCAAATAATTATTTTTATTCATCAAAATTACTGTCATTTTATTACTTTCTTTAACGAATAAGGTGGACCGATTATTTAACACATTCCCGAAACGCTTACATTAGTTATCTGCTTTCTTCTCTTCATATTTAGTGTGGTGAAGCATATTTAGGTAGTCAATAGAGCACTATCTGGAGCTAACTGTTAATTAGTGACTGCACAAGTCTCTCATAATTGGTTCATCTGAAGTGTTCAGCTAGCTCCCAGTAGTGTATTGATGCTCCTTCAACAAAACGATGCCAAGACAATGAAATAAATTAGTTAATAAAAGTAAATTAGAAAGTTGCTTAAAAGTCAAAGCTCTATCGAAATCATGAAAGAATAATGTTGGGTTCCCTGTCCCTTTAACCCCTTAATGACCGGACCATTTTTCAATTTCTTACCCTTAATGACAATGGCTATTTTTACATTTCTGCAGTGTTTGTGTTTAGCTGTAATTTTCCTCTTACTCGTTTACTGTACCCACACATATTATATACCGTTTTTCTCGTCATTAAATGGACTTTCTAAGGATACCATTATTTTCATCATATCTTATAATTTACTAAAAAAAAAATGATAAAATATGAGGAAAAAATGGAAAAAAACACACTTTTTCTAACTTTGACCCCCAAAATCTGTTACACATCTACAATCACCAAAAAACACCCAAGCTAAATAGTTTATAAATGTTGTCCTGAGTTTAGAAATACCCAATGTTTACACGTTCTTTGTTTTTTTGCAAGTTATAGGGCAATAAATACAAGTAGCACTTTGCTATTTCCAAACCACTTTTTTTCAAAATTAGCGCTAGTTACTTTGGAACCCTGATATCTGTCAGGAATACCTGAATATCCCTTGACATGTATATATTTTGTTTTAGAAGACATCCCAAAGTATTGATCTAGGCCCATTTTGGTATATTTAATGCCACCATTTCACCGCCAAATGCGATAAAAAAAAAAAAAGTTCACTTTTTCACAAATTTTGATCACAAACTTTAGGTTTCCCACTGAAATTATTTACAAACAGCTTCTGCAATTATGACACAAATGGTTGTAAATGCTTCTCTGGGATCCCCTTTTTCAGAAATAACGGACTTATATGGCTTTGTGGTTGCTTTTTGGTAATTAGAAGGCCGCTAAATGCAGCTGCGCACCACACGTGTTTTATGCCCAGGAGTGAAGGGGTTAATTAGGGAGCTTGTAGTGAGCTTGTAGGGTTAATTTTAGCTTCAGTGTAATGTAGTAGACAACCCCAAGTATTGATCTAGGCCCATTTTGGTATATTTTATGCCACCATTTCACCGCCAAATGCAAGCAAATAAAAAAAAAACTTTACATTTTTCACAATTTTAGGTTTCTCACTGAAATTATTTACAAACAGCTTGTGCTATTATGGCAGAAATTGTTGTAAAAGCTTCTCTGGGATCCCCTTTGTTAAGAAATAGCAGACTTATATGGCTTTGGCGTTGCTTTTTGGTAATTAGAAGGCCGCTAAATGCTGCTGCGCATCACATGTGAATTATGCCCAGCAGTGAAGGGGTTAAATTAGGTAGCTTGTAGGGATCTTGCAGGGTTAATTTTAGAGATCAGCCTCCCACCTGACACATCCCACCCCCTGATCCCTCCCAAACAGCTCTCTTCCCTCCCCCACCCCACAATTGTTCCCGCCATCTTAAGTACTGGCAGAAAGTCTGCCAGTACTAAATAAAAGTTTTTTTTTTTTTTTTTTTAAATAAAAATAATAAAATATTTTAGTTGTGACGCACATTCTGAGGGCTCTGAGCAGAAGGTATAATAATCCGCCGATTATTGACATAAAACAGTGAGAATAACAGCACATAATTCAGGGACATTACAGATCAGTCACTTGTGGCCTTATTTTTACTCTTTTCGCTGTATGCATGACGCTGGGAATACAGATTGGAACACAAAGGCCTAAGGCGGCGGCCTGCTACTAGGCATCAACCTCCCCCCGGGAAGAGCCGGGTTATCAGTGCTGCTAGGGACCCTAGCTTACTGAACCTCTTCACACCACATCACTAGTTGGACATTACATTTATTCACTGCTAATCGCCATAGTGTTGGTACGGGACACTTGGGAACTGAGAGGATTCATCACATTAATATGGCGGACAAGGAAGAAACGATCAGCTTGACATTCTCTGTGATTTTCCCAGCAAAGCTTGAGGCTCTTATGAACCGGCTGATTGAGGGAGCTCCGTATGACTACCTAATGAATCAATTGACTATGAGAAGTGAGATTGCTTATTGCCCGAATGAACATCCGGATTTAGTGCAGCAAAATGACCTGGGCACTGCAATAACTCCTTCTACATCACAGGACACAGACAATTCAGGGCAACTCTCCTTGATCTCATATGAAACACATGTTGTGGCGCGGTATGGTGTCGAGGGCAATAAACTAAACACACCAACAGACGGAGAGGCCTCTTGTCACAGCACCTACCAAACAAAGGGGTCTACGTTGACGACCCAGGAAAACGATCACACTACATCAACTACCACTAAATGGCATACCTTCCTATCCACACACTTGCTACCCAATTCGGGACTGCTGGATAGGAGCAATATTGGAGCCGTTGGATCCCACGTGGCGACAGATCCCTGTGAGTCACAGACGCCATCTTTAAAGATAAGCCCAGAAAGTCGCCAGGCAGATAGCGGAACAGTATTTCTCTCCTCACCGCTCCCAATCTTAGACCTGGGTAACATAACACAAGAGACGCTCTATAAGGTAAAATTAATCACACGAACCCCACCTCAAAGTCGATACCGCAAATGCCTAACACTGCCTGTGAAGAAAAACAGTATAGCGCAAGGGTGGGGAAGAAGAAGAAGATTGCAGAAAGACATTCACGGACTGTCTTTTCACTTACCCAAATTTGGGAGCAGATATAACGGTTCACAAGAAGAGTGAGTGAGAGCGAGCCAGCATTACCCTCTGTGTTTCACATGTTAGCATTTAAGGTTAAGGTTAAAAGTTTATTAGTTTGTTTTCTCAATGATCGTTACTGCTGGACTCCCCTCCACTAGCATATGACAGGAAGATCCCGGGGACTGTGTGAAGTTAAATTCTCTGGCATAGTTATGTGTGGAGCGTAGCAGAGTTAGGATGTTACATTTGGGTTAATAGCGATCAATGGTAATATGTACTGCTTTCAGACGTATCCCTATCCCCTCTGGTAAATGTGATATTTTTGTTCAACGGTTATGCATAAGAACGCTGTTAGAGACTTGAGGGTAATAACATGTCTGCAATACTGCTACCTCCAGACTTTACCGCAATTTGGTTGACTCCCGTGGTAAGCGGCCGTAGCCGCGGGAGGAAACAAAAGGAAACAAAAAAAAAGAAAAAAAAAATAATAAAGAAAAAATCAGTAGGTAATGAGTTGTCACTGGAAATTCACGTCACATTATTAACGTAGTGCCAGCAAAATATTTAGAATACCAACATTAACTGGCTAGGCACGATATCACCAGACTCCTCATCATTAGAAATACATATCCACTATAAGACTAGAGGTCAGAATAAGGAATGGAGGCATAAGATAATGGGCCTCAATCTGTTTATCAGTCAAACCCTTCTGTCACTGTCCTATATAACCATATTGACATGAGGGGCTTATGCTATAGTTAATTATATACAGGATTATCTAGGGTAGACACAGATACATAAGTACACCTCTCCCTGTTAATGATCTATCATATACCACTCTGCATTGGGTAGTCCAATACTTAACAGTCTATTTGAGGTAGACCTCAGTGCCTAACGCTAAATGTAATACACTAGTCATAAGCAAGCCAATCCCAACATTAGCATGCCTGGCTTTATTTTTTGTTTATTTTTCTTTATTTTTTTATACTGAGAGAGTCAAGAGAGATTTTCCTAGCTGGGGCATAGATAGAGCACACTGCAAACATAGCCCACTTGTCCTGTCCAACCAACATTTTAATGGGTTCCCATTTACTTACATAGATTTATAAAACAAATATGACCAGTTGGATAAATGAGAGCATTATAAAAATACATGTTTTTTTATTGTATAATCAGTATATATGACGTCAATGCATTGTATAATATGTTATTTTTTACACTTGTTGTAAAACATCAAAATGTTCAATAAAGCTCTTTGAAAATTAAATGGACATACCCTACAGAAAAAAAAAAAAAAAAGTAATATAAAAACAATAAAAAAAACCCAAAAAACAACACTTTATAATTAAAAAGGGACAGTCAAGTCAAAATTAAACTTCATGATCCACTAGGGCATGCAATTTAAAAAAAAAAAATTCAATTTACTTTGCTCTCTTAGTATTCTTTGTGGAAATCTAAACCTAGGTAAGCTCATATGCTAATTTAAGTCATTAAACTGCCTCTTGTCTCAATGCATTTTGATTTTTTTCACAATTAGACACTGCTAGCTCATGTGTGTTATATAGATAACATTGTGCTCACTCCGTGGAGTTATTTAAGAGTCCTCACTGGTTGGCTAAAATGCAAGTCTGTCAAAAGAACTGAGATAAGGGGCAGTCTGTAGAGGCTTAGAAACAAGGTAATCAGAGAGGTGAAAAGTATATTAATATAACAGTGTAGGTTATGCAACACTGGGGAATGGGTAATAAAGGGATTATCTATCTTTTTAAACAATACAAATTTTGGTGTAGACTGTCCCTTTAAGTAAAAGTCACACTACAAAAAAAAATACAAAACACCAAAAACAGACATGGCCTAATATTTCTGTTTGCCATCTGTTAAAAAGAAAAAAAAAAGTTATATTTAAGGCATATTTTCTCATTAAGTAGTCATTTTTAACGCACCTGTGATGCTGAGGAATAAATCAGCTGTATAATCCATATAGTTGTAACCATCATAGTCATAGGGCCCCTCACATAACGCACGACATTCTTGGTCAGCAGCAAAATATTCCTCTAATGCTTTTTCAAAATGTATAATAGATGTTCCCTGCTCTTCATCTGTATAGTAACCTACCCCCAAACGAAACTCTTCCTGCAGTCAGAAAGGGAGAGAGTACAGCTTTAGTTTGCATGGCTTTAAATATCTCCTATAAAACCGGTCTATGTTACATTATCTCATATGAGGTTACAGATTTATTAGTTAAAAGCAAAGTAAACACCTTGAGATTTTTATATAAAATGTTTAGTTATGTGTAAGGAATAAACTTTGCAATATAAAAAAAAAAAATTTTTTTAGTTGTGATGGACCGCTGCCTTAGCACCAACCTCCCTGATCCCCCCCTCCAGATCTCTAACCCTCTCCCCTACCTAATTACCGCCATCTTGGGTACTGGCAGCTGTCTGCCAGTACCCAGTTTGGCCCCACAAACCAAATAATTTTAATTTTATTTATAACTTTTTTTATTGTTTTATTTCTGTAGTGTAGCAGCCCACCCCACCCCCTCCCCCTCCCAGATCCCAGCACACGCTCCCTCCTCCCACCTGGACAACGGCACCATCTGCACCATCGCTACCGGTGTAGAGAGGGCCACAGAGTGGCTCTCTCTGCATAGGAGGCTTGTAAAGGGGTAATGCAGGATGCCTCCATATCGAGACATCACTGCAATACCCTCAGAGCTGCTGGAAGTGATTGTGATCACTTCCAGCACTCTGTTAGACAACTGACGTACCAGGTACGTCTATTGTCATTAACAGTTCGTTTTTGCATGACGTACCTGGTACATCAGTTGTCATTAAGGGGTTAAAGGGTCACTGAACCCAAATGTTTTCTTTTGTGATTCAGACAGAACATGCAATTTTAAGCAACTTTCTAATTTACTCCTATTATCAATTTTCTTCATTCTCTTGCTATCTTTATTTGAAAAAGAAGACATCTAAGCTTTTTTTTGGTTCAGACTGTGGACAGCACTTTTTTATTGGTGGATGAATTTATCCACCAATCAGCAAGAACAACCCAGATTGTTCACCAAAAATAGGCCGGCATCTAAACTTACATTCTTGCATTTCAAATAAAGATACCAAGAGAATGAAGAAAATTTGATAATCTGAGTAATTTTGCATAACCATAATTAATGCATTGCGATGTTCAGTTTTGCAAAAAAGAGCTTATTTGTACACTATATGTTTTTAACATTTATACATGTTTACATTTTGCACGCAGTGATTTTCTGTTCATATTGTTTATAGATGATAGCTACTCAGTAGGTTTCTTAATTCTCACTCTCAATCAAAATGTCACTGTATACAGCTAGGATAGAGCCCTTTTGGAAAGAATTGTTAGAAATATGGATTGTGGACTCTTGCCAACATTTTTAAATTTTTATAAGCCTGCAATTAGGCAATCAGGCTAATAAAATGTAAAGAAAATATTTAATAACTTTATATAAAGATATACAGTTAAACTATTAACCTAATAATTATTTTCTTTTCATGAACTTACTGGTGTTTTACTATTTAATATAACGAATAAGGTGGATCGATTAATAACAAATTCCCGAAACGCTTACATTATTTATTTGCTTTCTTCTCTTCATATTTAGTGTGGTGAAGCATATTTAGGTAGCCAATAGAGCACTATCTGGAGCTAACTGTTAATTAGTGACTGCACAAGTCTCTCATAATTGGCTCATCTGAAGTGTATTGATGCTCCTTCAATGAAACATTGCCAAGAGAATGAAATAAATTAGTTAATAAAAGTAAATTAGAAAGTTGCTTAAAAGTCAAAGCTCTATCGAAATCATGAATGAATAATTTTGGGTTCCTTGTCCCTTTAACCCCTTAATGACCAGACCATTTTTCAATTTTCTTACCCTTAAAGGGACAGTCAACCATAAAATTGTTATTGTTTTAAAAGATAGATAAGCCCTTTATTACTCATTCCCCAGTTTTGCATAACCAAAACAGTTATATTAATACACTTTTTACCTTTGTGATTACCTTGTATCTAGGAACCTTCTTCCAGCCCCCTGATCACATGACTGTGACTGTTTATTAGCTATTGTCTTAAATTGTCTTAAATTTAGCATTGTATTGTGCTAGATCTTAAATAACTTTCTGTGCCTGAACACGGTGTTATCTATATAGCCCACGTGTACTTTCTTTCTCTTTGTGTTGAAAAGAGATTTTAAAAGCATGTGATAAGAGGCAGCCCTTAGTTTAAACTAAGAATACCAAGAGAAAAAAAGCATATTATATACCGTTTTTCTCGCCATTAAATGGACTTTCTTAAGATACCATTATTTTCATCATATCTTATAATTTACTATAAAAAATATATAAAATATGAGGGAAAAATGGAAAAAACCCACACTTTTTCTTTGACCCCCAAAATCTGTCACACATCTACAACCACCAAAAAACACCTATGCTAAATAGTTTCTAAATTTTGTCCCAAGTTTAGAAATACCCAATTGTCCAAAACCGTTCCCTTCTCCGTATTACCTGAAGGTCTTAATGGTACAGAGGTATTCACTAACTATTTCAAGACCTCTGAATATTATTCCTGTCGGTTTAAACTGCCTTCTGTGCACCATCTGTCTCTACATCTATTAGCTAGAGAGCCGCCCCTCTTTTTTTTTTTTTTACCCTTTCATATCTTTACCCAAGACGAGTATGTCTCCTTATCTACTCCACCCAGTGTGCCGGCAAAGTTCCTGCTACTACTAGATTCAAAAAAGGGACTGAGCCTTGCAGAGAATTGAGAAACTGCCGCTGTGAAGCTCTTGGCCAAGACTCAATATACTTTTTCCACTTACTAAAATACCTTCTGTGATGTTTATCTGTATTTTTGAAGTCCTGCCTTTCTACTATCATTTGAAATTTTATATTATTAATGAACTCATTCATACTTGGGGCTTCTTTCTGTTTCCATTTCTTAAATATGAGGCTACGAGCTGTCAAGATGGCCAGATTCGTAAAATTTCTATCCCCTGCATTTTCTACCTGATAAAGAAAGAATATCTGTATAGCTTCTAACTTAATTTTATCTTGTAGATATTTATTGAGCCAGAACTGGACTCTCAACCAGAATTATTGTACTTTAGGGCAGCTCCAAAGACAATGCATCAAGTTTGCTTTTGCATGGTTGCATTTGTAACAACCTATTGGAGCTGCTCTGGCCCATCCGCTTATTCTCTCTGGAGTCAAGTAGAAATTATTAATCAATTTCGCATGTGACTCACGCCAGCTAGTTCTCTCAGTGGCTTCTTCTGCTTTTTTAATACTATCCACAATGTTTTCACATTCTATAGAAGGAAAGTATCTGCGAAATTTTTTGGTGCTCTGATTTATTTGTCCCTTCCGTAGTTTCTGCATTATATTATGATACCATATAGCTATAGAACGCACCCCTGCCCTATATAATTTTAAACACGGATCAACCACTGGTTGGGTCCAATCCAAGCCATATTTCGCGGTGTGAGTTTCTACGTAGTGTCTTGCTTGCAGATATGTATAGAAGTGTTTGGTGGGAAGATTATATTCTGTCGCCAGACTCTCAAAGGTCTGTGTTGGTCCCTCCTGCCCCATTCTTATCTGTGCAAAATATCTCAAGCCCTTATCTTGCCAATCTCGAAAGACCCTATTGTGCAGCCCTGGTGAGAAATCTACACACCCAACAATCGGCAGCCATGCCGATACCTGATATTCTTGTCCCATCATATAACAGTAGTATTTTTGCCATGCCCACACTATACTAGTAACTGTTACTAAATTTGCCACATTACTTGGTAGCTCTTGTGTGGGCAGTGCAATAAGGCTTTCAGATTGAAGGGTTTGACTATCTCCTTTTCCAATTTATTATAAGTTACATACTCTGACTCGGTAAACCAATCTATTCCAAATTTAATCAGAGTAACATAGTTATAATACCTGATATTTGGAAGAGCAAATCCAGCATATTGTTTTACGTAACTTAGCTTTTCTGCTGAGATACGTGCCTTCCGTTTACCCCAGATGAAAAGAGAACATGCTCTGTTATATCTGTCTATATCTTTCTTTCTGATCACTAAGGGTAGATTTGAAGGCGAAATAACACTTTGGGGAAAAAAATGGTTTTAATCAGCATAATCCGGACAGATAGTGACAAATAATACATGTTCCATTTTCCTAGATCCAATAACATTTTATCAAATAGATCTTTATAATTCAACTGATACCACTCACCCGGATTCCTCCCGATTTTAATCCCCAGATAATTAATATATTGGACCTCTTGAAAAATTGTGTTCTGGCTTGCCATGTTTTATTTATCCATAGGATTTCAGATTTCGCCGGATTTATTTTATAGCCTGTAAATACGCTAAATTTCTTAATCATCAGCAGAAGTTGTGGGATGCAGGTGGCTGTATCATGTAGAAAAAATAAGATATCATCCGCGTAAAGAGAAATTACCATTTTTTCCGTGCCTATCTTCACCGGTGATAATTTGTCTCTAATATATATTGCAAGAGGTTCTAGTGCTATATCGAACAACAAAGGAGAAAGCGGACACCCTTGACGTGTGCCTCTTTCCAGTGCTATCGGTTTCGATAATTCTCCATTAATTAACAGCTGTGACTTAGGTTTCTTGTAAATCAACTTAATCAGGTCGAGCAGGGCGCCAGAGAGACCAAACTTCTCCAGGGCTACAAAAAGATGATCCCATACTATTGAATCAAATGCCTTTTCGGCGTCTATTGTCACGAGTGCAATATCATGATCCTTCCAGTTCTCTCTCTTCCCTGTGACGCCCTGCCCGACCCGATAAAAATGATCCACCATTGTCAACACTCTTCTCATGTTACGTGTGGAGTTCCTTCCTGGTATGAAACCGGCCTGATCTGGATGTATCAAATCTGGTATTACCTTTTTTAATCTATCAGCTATTATGGACATTAATATCTTGTAATCTTGATTCAGCAATGAGATTGGGCGGTATGAAGACAAGCTAGAAGCGTCTTTCCCTTTTTTTAAAAATTAATGAGATAATTGCGTCTGAGAAATATGGGGATTTCATATCTTTCTTGATATAATACCCGTTGTACAATTTAGTGAGGGTCCCTACTATTACCTCCAAAATCATTTTGTAAAAATCAGCGGAGAGACCGTCTGGCCCTGGTGCTTTTCCTGTTTTGGCTTTTTGAATGGCTCTCAACACCTCCCCTTCCAAGATCGGAGCATTTACCTGCTGTAGCGCTTCAGGGGTAACTCTGGGAGTTTTTATCTGGTCCCAGAATTGTTCTTTACATTTCCTATTTATACTCTCCTTTAAATATAACTTTTGATAATATTGAAAAAATACCTCTTTAATTTCTGTAGGAGTAGTATATAACTTCTCTCCTTCTCTAATAGTCGAAATTATATTTTGTTTCTTACGAAACTTAGTTATCTTAGCTAAATGTTTTGCTGATACTCCTTGAAGTCCTTGGAATCTTGCCCTACACTTCGCCTCTTCATTTGCCCATTTCTCTTTCATGAATTGTTCCCTTTCTTCTTTTACACGTGAATATTTTTCCCACTGGCCAGTAATCGGGTTATTTAAATACCTCACATATGCATTTCTAACCTGGTTAGCCAGCTGAATTTCTTTCGCCTTGTTTCTCCGATTCAAATTGACCATATACGCCTTTATCTCACCGCACATAACAGCTTTACCCGCCTCCCACAAAATCTCCGGATTGTCTATATAATTCATATTAAGCGCCATATATTCCTTCCATTTGTTCATAACCCAATTGCCAAATTTTTGATTATTAAGCATAAAGCCGGGGAAACTGAACGGCCTGTCTGGTGGTAGTATCCTACAGCTGATTATTGCATGGTCTGATAATATTATTTCTTCTATATTAGTCTTAATCTCATATTTTAAAAGCTGTTCATCTATTAAGAACATATCTATTCTTGAGAAACATTGATGTGTTTTAGATTCACACGTATAAGACTGTTCGTCTGGATGCTGCAGACGCCAGATATCGTTAACTTTAATTGATTTTAAAAAATTCCGAAATTTTTTTGCTTCCCGATGATAGGCCTGTCTGTGTCCAGCTTTTAGTCTATCACTGTCTGGGTGTGGTGTTGTGTTCATATCTCCTGCTAAAACCAAATTCTGACCTAAATATGGTGCCAACTCATTTTTTATCCGTTGCCAAAACTTAACTTCAAATGTGTTAGGTGCATATATGTTACACAGGGTCCATATTCTGTCGTCTATTTTCATTTGCACAATAATAAATCTCCCCTGTTGATCCAGTTTTACTTTTAATATCTCATAATCCAGACTCCTATTAAATAGTATAGCTACCCCACATTTACGTGACTCACATGGAGTTGCAATAACTTCTGCAAGCCAGTTAGTTCTCAGCTTCTCAATTTCAGAAGCTTTCAGATGCAATTCTTGCAGAAATATGATGTCTGGTTTCTGCTTTTTTAATATTCTTACGTTTAATGGGGGAGGTTATCCCTCCCACATTCCATGATACCCAGTTAAGTGACACACTCATCCATTACTATTAATAATCATCCATTTTTTAGCGTCCAGTGCGGTGAGAAAAAAAAAAAAAGAAGAAGAAAGCCCTCCTCACTCTCCTCTCCCCCACGCCCCCCCCTTGAATCTGTTTCTCCATTCCCTCTCATTTTGTCCCTACATTGCTGACTGCCATCAAGAATCCATTCAAGTATCTTATAATTCTATATTATTCTCAGCGCAAAAAGCTTTCGCTTCTTCCACCGTGTTGAGTGCAATGACCCCGTCCATGCCCAGTACCGTTATTTTTGCTGGGTATCTCATCGTGGCTCTCAACCCGGCTTTAATCAGCCCTGTGCAGTACGGTGCCATAGCACGTCTTTTCACCGATGTCTCCATCGAGAAATCTTGAAAAATTAAAATTGGTTTATCTCCTATCAAGAGTGTCCTCATTTTTCTGTAATAATACATTATGTTTGCCTTGTCCTGAAAATTCAGATATTTTATGATAAGCACTCTTGGCCTAGCATTACTCTCTCTAGGTTGTCTTGACGGACCAATCCTATGTGCCCTCTCCACCTGCAAAGCCCCGTTTACGGGTTGCATCCCTAATAGATTAGGTAATGTGACTGAACCAAAGGTCAGTAAATCTTCCTGCCCATTTGTTTCGGGCAGACCTACTACTCGGATGTTACTCCGTCGTGACCTATCCTCTAAGTCTTCTATCTTTGATTGTAATGCATTAATTTTATCTGTATGTCTGACTAGTGTTAACTCCTGTGTGTTCGCTTTGTCTTCTACATCTGACACCCTGATATTAAAAACTTTTTTGCTGAACCAGTCCAGCTCCAGTAAACTCTATATAGGGACCTTTTGGTTTTGTGACCGCTATGCTTTCCAAAAGTTAATACAGATAAGAAGCAGTGTCTTGTATAAATTTAGGGATTAGGCACAGTCGCTTCTTTTCATGGCTCAGGAGCTACCTCAGTGTGTTTGTGCGTGCCTACACGAGTCAGTGTAGCCCACTTAGCCCTGATTGCTTTTAAACTTACGGACCATGCTGTTTTTCAGCTTCACAACACTTAACTCCGCAAGCTTACAAGACACAAACTCCTGGTCTTATGCCTTTATCAACAGTCCCATATACATGCGTACTTACCCCCCCATTTCTTCACGGCAACTTGCATCAGGTCTTTCTCCATTTATTTGTCCCACCAGGGGGACCTCCGCTTTTTCCTTTCTCCTGTCTGCCTTGTTTACCTCCGGGTGGTACGGCTTTCACCTCAGCCCTGACACAGCAGCTCCTCACGCCGTCGCGGTCTGGCCGCTATGACGTCATCTTGCCCGGCTGTCTTACCGGTATGGGGGGGTATCAACGTCGCTGTCAATTTTATGCTGTAGAACTGCGTCCGCTGCACTCTCCTGTGCCGGTCCCTTCACTTGGTTCTCTGGTCCCCTCCTTTCAGCACTCAGGTAGGGCCAGGCTCTCACCACAGACTGTGTTAATTCCAGACAGTTTCTGTGCCCGACATAGGGTTCTCTGGAACGCCACAAGTTATCTGGAACATTAAGACACCTTCCTTACGGGTATGTTGCATCCGTCTTTTTACAGGTGTATTGACTTCCTTGCTCCACACTTTTTCTTCCCCGGGCTGGGTAAATCTTTCGCCCCAGCAATAGGGCTTCGTGGCAGGGTATCAGCTATTACATTCGCTCCACATTCAAGGGAGCTCAGCGCAAGTACACCTTCCTCAGCGCTCCACCCACAGGAAGTCAGAAATACCCAATTGTCATGGATACTGGGCTGCAGGGGCTGAACCCTTGCCCCCCCCCGTATAGACTTCACCCCAGCTGTTTCTCAGTAGTTTTGGGCTCCTCAGAGCAACCACAATCTCTGGAAGCTTTTGTTTGGTGTATGACCAGGAAAACCCTCCTAGGCTGGCCAGGCTTCTGGAACTCCCGGTCGGCCGCCTCGCAACGGACACCCGCCTAAAAGCTGGCCGGGCTCCTGGAACTCCCGGTCGGCCACAGGACACCCGCTAACTTTACCCCTTGTTGCTCCCGCAGCCCTTTGCCCCATAGATCCGCTCTTTTGGGGATTGGTAGCCCCTAGGGAGGGCAAGAGCTGTGGCAAATATCAGATGGGAGCTCCTTTGGGAACTGGGGGTATTGGACACCCCTTACCCCATAACTTCAACGGACTGTAACTCTGGTCCCCAGTAACGAATCATACTGATTTTTGGACTGTGGCATCTGGTGATGACACCCTGGAAGTGCAGCCGCTCCATCGGGATCATCCGAAACCGCCACCCCTAAGTATTGGGATTATGTGAGACTGTGGCTCCTATGGAGGTGCCGGGCTGTCTGGAGGGGCGGGAATGGCGGGAAAATTGTGGGATTGTCCTTTGTGTTATCAAGAGGAGATGTGTGTATAATTGGAGTGTGTGTTCTCAATAAAATCAGTTCTTGTTCACCTGAAGGCTAGTCTGTCTAGTGATTTGGGTGAGCTCCAGCTAAAATCACTTTTCTGGGCTACATAGAAATCACTTTCCTGGGCTACATAGCAGCCTGTTCTAGGCAAAGGAAGGACCCTCTGGCAGAGCTACCTAGTCTGGGTAGCTGGAGTCTGCCACAGGGTGGGACCCTGCGTACTGGTGCTGTCAGGCATCAGGGGTGGCTACAGGCTGTGGTCACTTGCCAGTTACATATCTGCAGTTGGCAGGGAGGAAGCAGCACCCGTTTGGCGGAGCTACCCAGTCGGGGTAGCCGGGGAATCCGTCACACCAATGTTTACATGTTCTTTGCTTTTTTTGCAAGTTATAGGGCAGTAAATACAAGTAGCACTTTGCTATTTCTAAACCACTTTTTTTCAAAATTAGCAATAGTTACATTGGAACACTGATATCTGTCAGGAATCCCTGAATATCCCTTGACATATATATATTTTTATTTAGAAGACATCCCAAAGTATTGATCAAGGCCCATTTTGGTATATTTCATGCCACCATTTCACCGCCAAATGGGATCAAATAAAAGAAATTGTTGACTTTTTCACAATTTTTTTCACAAACTTTAGGTTTCTCGTTGAATTTATTTACAAACAACTTATGCAATTATGGCATAAATGGTTGTAAATACTTCTCTGGGATCCCCTTTGTTCAGAAATAGCAGACATATATGGCTTTGGCGTTGCTTTTTGGTAATTAGAAGGCCGCTGCACACCACACGTGTATTATGCCCAGCAGTGAAGGGGTTAATTAGGGAGCTTGCAGGGAGCTTTTAGGTTTAATTTTAGCTTTAGTGTAGTGTAGTAGACAACCCAAATGATTGATCTAGGCCCATTTTGGTATATTTCATGCCACCATTTCACCGCCAAATACGATCAAATAAATTTTTTTTTTTCACCATTTTAGGTTTCTCACTGAAATTATTTACAAACAGCTTGTGCAATTATGGCACAAATGGTTGTAAATGCTTCTCTAGGATCCCCTTTGTTCAGAAATAGCAGACATATATGGCTTTGACGTTGCTTTTTGGTAATAATAAGGCCGTTAAATGCTGCTGCGCACCACACTTGTAATATGCCCAGCAGTTAAGGGGTTAATTAGGTAGCTTGTAGGGTTAATTTTTAGCTTTAGTGTAGAGATCAGCCTCCCACCTGACACATCCCACCCCCTGATCCCCCCTGACCCCCCTCAAACAGCTCTCTTTCCTCCCCCACCTCACAATTGTCACCGCCATCTTAAAGGGACAGTAAACACTCATAAAGAATAAGATGCACAGATACTGATATAAAAATCCAGTATAAAACTATTTAAAAACTTACTTAGAAGCCAGTCTGCCAGTACTGAAATAAAAAGCATTTATTATTTTTTTTTCATACAGTCTGCAGTGATGGATCCCCCCCTTACCCCACAACCTCCCTGATACCCCCCATACATCTCTCTAACCCTCTCCCTCTACCTATTTGCCGCCATCTTGGGTACTGGTAGCTGTCTGCCAGTACCCAATTTGCCCCCCAAAATTGTTTTTTTTTAACTTTTTTATATGAAACATTTGTTTTATGTAGTGTAGCTGCCCACCCTGAACAATCTACATCCCTCCCCCTCCCAGATCCCTTACTAAACATCGGAGATACCCCTTCATCTGCATCCGGTTTTTTTTTCCACTTAAATGCATATTTTGCGTGCCTGTGCACGCGCGCGCACACGCCACCCCAGCCCCCCCTGCCACAACCGCCCACAAAGCAATATCAGATCGTGAATAATTAAAAAGGAATAAACAGCCTACCATCCTCCCGGAAGCTGCTCCCACCCACCAACGTGAACGAATGATTTGCCATCAATGGCCGATGCATCAGTGGGTAAAATAGGGGATTGCAGTGATGCCTCAATATTGAGGCATCACTACAATCCCTTGTAAGCAGCTGGAAGCGATCATGATCGCTTACAGCACTTCAGACAACAGAGGACGTGCCAGGTACATCATTTGTCGTTAAGGGGAGTTTTTTCTATGACGTACCTGGTACGTCCTCTGTCATTAAGAGGTTAAAGGGATACTGAACCAAAAAAATGTATTTTGTGATTCAGACAGAGCATGCAACTTTAAGCAAATTTCTAATTTACTCCTATTATCAATTTTTTCTTCATTCTCTTGCTATCTTTATTTGAAAAAGAAGGCACCTAAGCTTTTTTTCGGTTCAGACTGTGGACAGCACTTTTTTATTGGTGGATGAGTTTATCCACCAATCAGCAAGAATAACCTAAATTGTTCACCAAAAATAAGCCAGCATCTAAACTTACATTCTTGCATTTCAAAAAAAGATAGAAAGAGAATGAAGAACATTTGTTAATAGGAGTAAATTAGAAAGTTGCTTAAAATTGCATGCTCTATCTGAATCACGAATAACATTTGTTAATAGGAGTAAATTAGAAAGTTGCTTAAAATTGCATGCTCTATCTGAATCACGAATAAAAAAAATTGGGTTCAGTGTCCCTTTAAGCATTCAATATGGAAAGCTATGTAAGCATAATCAGGTTAAGAAATCCCACCCCTTGTGGGGGTAGTAAAGAAAAGTACTGAATTCTTCATTTTCAATTGCTCTGTCTAAGTATCAAACTGGGGTAAGTTAAGGAGGTTCTGTGTGTGGTTTTAGTGATAAAGAATTTGTATATTTTACTTCTATTGTTTAACCCTTTGATGACATGGTTAATTTGTCTACATCAGAACAACGTTCTGATGTAAACAAATTAAAAATCCCACAATCTTGCATGCGATCACGAGATTTCAATGATGAGGTCGAGTAAGGGTGGCGTCCATATGACCCTAGGCACACCCTCCTGACCATGATACCGTCTTGGAAGCGCTGTTGTCTTCAGGACAGCCAAACACTTAAGACGTTCTATTTCGTCCTAACGGCTCTAAAGCCCATTGCGGTTTGGACAGAATAGAACGTCATAACGGAGCTAAAAGGTTAAAATAAACACCAAATATTTTCAAAAATTCTAGTATTTGTTTCCACTAAGTACTGTGATTTGTTATACAAAGATAAGGCAATACAGTATTTGTGTGTGTTGAAAGTTGTAAGGTAAGGTGCACCAATTTCCCTGCAAGCTCAATCCAATTTAATGGGTTGTGATTCCAAATAACAAAACCAGCAATCTTGTATGTAAAAATAAAGCTAAACGAGTATTGCGTTACACATTGTATTCAGCATTGTTAAGGAGCATCCAAATTACACTGTCCCAACTCTCTTTAAATTGTAAGTTGACCATTAAACAGTTATGGTTGCACATTTTGTCACTGAAAAAGGTTATAGTTTCTCTGCTAGTGACGTCACACTCAGACCTGCAGACTAGACTAACTCGCCGCACTATGTTTCAGAGTAATTTCTCAGCAGCACCCAAAGCTTTCGCTTTGAGACAAATGGGCACGTACAAAGCTTGTTTCCTTATTTACAGATCCATAATTGTAATAAACCTCAATAAAAATAAATGTCTTCAGTTCTCACTCTCAGGCTTGTAAGTTTCTGCAAGGGCACTCATTCATTTCTAATAATATTTCCAGTATCTCCTACTGGAACGTGTGATAAAAGGGAAATGATACTCAAATATTACAGCACATGAAATCAACGCAGTACTGCTGTGCAAAGCTGACTAGAAAATATCACTTGACTATGTCTATGTGAAAAAGCAATAGGTTTTACATCCTAAATATACGCACCCCACTGTACAGACTTTAAGCAGCCAGTCAGAATACTTGTCCCAGGACTTGCAATGGAGGTTACATCTGTCATGTGCAGCACAGTCATATTATTATCCTATTTAGTTTAAAGTTATATGAAAAATATTTAAAAATTCATTTAAAAAAGAAGCTTCTCATTAATAAAAAAATCTTTGTTCAAATATATTACAGATTTCTTAAACGCTCAGTTTTCACTCAATCTGCAGCTGAATAATTATTTACAAACCCCCCGTGGGACTCATTATGCAAGTCCTATCACGGGGGGCTACCTAGGTAGCTGCAGTATCCGCCATCTTTAAGCTCATATGCGGCTTGTGATGTTAACCTGTCAGCTACGTAAAGGGGTGTTAGGCTTAGGTTTAGGGGTTAATATAGTTTAACTAAGCTTGTTGCGATGTGGGGGCTGGCGGTTTAGGGGTTAATAAATGTAGTATAGTGGCAGCGATATCTGGAGCGGCAGATTAGGGGTTAATAGGGGTGTTAGGTTTAAACTGTATTTTTATTTTCCCCATAGACATCAATGGGGCTGCATTACGGAACTTTTGTGTCCGCGATCGCAGGTGTTAGTTGTTTTTTTTTTGCTGGCTCTCCCGATTGATGTCTATGGGGAAATCGTGCATGAGCACATCTCAGCAGTGCTTTGATTGTGTGCGGTATGGAGCTCAACGCAACCCAATCGCACGCAAAAGGCGTATGTTTGAAAACTTGTAATAGCAGTGCTATAGGAAATTAAATAACTTAATTTTTGTTGCAGTCGTTAATTTCTCTATAGCGCTCAAAACTCGTAATCTAGCTGTATAAGTTTTTAACATTTATACATGTTTACATTTTCTGTTCATATTGTTTATAGATCAATGGTACTCACCTAGGAACTTTCTTAATTCTCACTCTCAGTGCAAATGTCACTGTATACAGCTAGGATAGAGCCTTTTGGAAAAAAAAAAAAAACAGAAATATGGCTTGTGGGCTTTTGCCACTGCGGGAACAGACTTCACTCACTCTAAATCCACTGCAGGAACAGACTTCACTCACAGTAGTTCCACTGCAGGAACTGACTTCACACACTCCAGATCCTCTGCAGGAACAGACTGCACTCACTCTAAATCCACTGAAGGAACATACTTCACTCACTCTAGTTACATTGCAGAAACAGACTGCACTCACTTTAAATCCACTGAAGGAATATACTTCACTCACTCTAGTTACACTGCAGGAACAGACTTTCCTTACTCTAAATCCACTGCAGGAACAGACTTCACACACTCCAAAACCGCTGCAGGAACAAACTTCACACAGTGCAGATCCACTGCAGGAACGGACTTCACACACTCCAGATCTACTGCAGGAACAAACCTCACTCACTCTAGTTACACTGCAGGAACAGACTTTCCTTACTCTAAATCCACTGCAGGAACAGACTTCACACACTCCAAAACCGCTGCAGGAACAGACTTCACACAGTGCAGATCCACTGCAGGAACGGACTTCACACAGTGCAGATCCACTGCAGGAACGGACTTCACACACTCCAGATCTACTGCAGGAACAAACCTCACTCACTCTAGCTCCACTGCAGGAAAGAACTTCACTCATTCCAGATCCACTGCAGGAACTGACTTCACACACCCCAGATCCACTGCAGGAACAAACTTCACACACTCCAGATCCACTGTAGGAACAGACTTCACACACTCTAATTCCACTGCAGGAACGGACTTCACACACTCTAAATGCACTGCACGAACTGACTTTACACAGACTTCACTCACTCTAAATGCACTGCACAAACTGACTTTACACAGGCCAGATCCACTGCAGGAAGAAACTTCACACACTCCTGATCCACTGCAGGAACAAACCTCACTCACTCTAGCTCCACTCTAGCTCCTGATCCACTGCAGGAACGGACTTCACACACCCCAGATCCACTGCAGGAATAAACTTCACACACTCCAAATCCACTGCAGGAACAGACTTCACACACTCCAGATCCACTGCAGGAACAGACTTCACACACTCTAATTCCACTGCAGGAACGGACTTCACACACTCTAATTCCACTGCAGGAACGGACTTTAGACACACTAGTTCCACACTGCATCAATGGACTTCACAGTCTCTAGTTCCACTGCAGGAATGGACTTCAGACACTCTAATTCCACTGTAGGAATGCACTTCATCAACTCTAGTTCCACTGCAGGAATTAACTTCAGACACTCTAGTTCCGCTGCAGGAATGCACTACACAGACTCTAGTTCCACTGCAGGAATGAACTTCAGACACTCTAGTTTCACTGCACGAATGCACTACACAGACTCTAGTTCCACTGCAGGAATGAACTTCAGACACTCTAGTTCCGCTGCAGGAATGCACTTTACAGACTCTAGTTCCACTGCAGGAATTAACTTCAGACACCCTTGTTCCACTGCAGGAATGGTCTTCACAGACTCTTGATCCACTGCAGGAATGGACTTCAGAAACTCCAAATGATAGTATTAATGTATTTAACATATTGCTATAGAATAACAGTTGCATATTGCAGACAATATAGACAATATCTTGTCTTCAATAAATATGTCTAAAATCTAAATTTTGGAAGTAGATGTACGTTATACGGTACAAATGACAATGTACTGCATGACATACATACATACATACATACATACATACACGTCTTTTTGGCGCAAGGGGTTAAGGGACAGTGTACTGTAAAATGTTCTCCCCTTTAATGTGTTTGTAATGATCCATTTGACCTTCTGGAGTGTATCAAATTGTTTCCAAATAGTTCTTATACCTTTATGTTGGCATTTGAAATAGGTGAGTTTGCCTGTGGTATATCCTCACCTATACTTAAAAAGTTCAATACTATTGGATATAATAAAGCTGTGTAAACATAGCCAGAGAATAAACTACAACAAAGTGGGATGTAGGAGAGATAAGTAATAAAATGTTAATTTCCAATTGTTTTCTCTAAATATTAGGCTTTGGTTTACAGACAGAGATAATATAAAGATGCATGTGTGTGTGGAGAAAGTGATAAAATTAGATCTTATTTCCCTGTAAACTCATTTTAATGGGTTGTGGTGTCAAATAACATTTTACATACAAAAATAAACCTAAAGAAGCAAATGATCATGTATTTTGTTCTCTGCTTCTGGTATAACTAGTCAATGGAATTAAGGGGAAACTCATTTTACAACACACTGCCCCTTTAATGGTGGGATTTGCCAGGGCCCACACTATTATACTCACACTTATGCTAGAGATAACATTTCAACAGATTATATTCACATTTCTAGTTAAAAATAGCATTTGACAATAAATTTGGTAGAAATTCACAAACTTAATTACCAAACAAGAAAGGCGCAACTGCTTAGTTAGAATAGCAAATTCTGTTTCCTTCAAAATGCTGTAAAATTTGCCTTAACCAGCTACAAACTACGATGTGATTGCTTTGTGCAGCGGACAAAGTCATTTACATTTAGTGCTAAGTTACAGCTAGAGATAATATAAATGTACAACAAATTTTAAGTTGTTTTGGAAATCATTAATATTGTGACTGTCTCAAATTAAATCATTTTTGTTGTCCCTATGTCTTTTGAAGTTCAGTTCTTAAAGCGAAATGAAAGTCAAAATTAAATTTTCATGGCTTACACAGAGCAAGCAATAATATGAGGATTTTCAATTTACTTCTGTTTACATGTTGCATTGTTCTCTTGAAAAGCATACCTAGGTTGGCTCAGGAGGAGCAATGCACCACAGAGCTAGCTGTTGATTGGTGGAACTGGCTTGCCTCTTGTCATTGACTCCCCAGGTGTGCTCAGTCCAAGTGTACTGTAAAATGCCGCTCTATAATGTGTTCTTAATGATCCATATTATTACCAGCTGGGGTGTACTGAATTGTTTGCAAATAGCTCATTAACCTTTATTTTGTCATTTGAAATAGCCTTTGCTTTTTGAATGCACCACCTAAACTGAAAACTGTAGTACTGCAGTAATGAGTACGGAAAAGCTATGTAAATAAGACCCATCAGAAGAAATCACACTCCCAGTGGGGTGAGGGTGTTAGAGATAAGTGCTACAATATCCATTTGTTATATGATACACACATATTTATGATTATATAGAGTGATAAGATAATTAAATCTGTTCTGCCTGCAAGTTAATGGGGTGTGTGGTATCAAAGGCCAAAAGCTGCAATTTTGTATATAGGAAAAACCCTAAAGGAACAATTTCCCATACATTTTATACTTTGCAGCAGGTATAGTCATTGGAAGCACATTGAGGGGAACTCATTTTAGTGTCCATTTAACAATCACTTTGTGGATGTTTAATGCAAAGTAGTATGCAAGAAAATGGTTTAAAGGGACAGTAAACACTAATTTGTATATAACTGTGTGTAATAGACACTACTATAAAGAGAAACAAAAAAACAATCCAGTATAAAACCTTTTAAAAACTTACTTTGAAGCTCCTAGTTGGGCACTATTGATGAGATTAGGTTGGGACACTCACTGAAAGAGGCTTAGAAAGCACAAAGAGCAGACACTCCCCCAAGCCCTGTATATTAAAAGACCCATTACACACACAGTAGTCTGTAGTCTTCTGAAATTTGGGGGGTTTGCTAGGAATCTGAAATCAGCACAATGTTATTTAAACAACATTTAAAGCAAAACTATTACATTACATTGTTTTATAATTCCCTCACAGATGAGCTATATAAATAGATTACCTAATAAACTTTATGCAGAGAACAATCTTTTGTACAATGTCCCTTTCACATGGACTTTCCTTATGTATATTTAAATGATAATTTAACCCTTATAAAGTCATTGAACTTCAGTACTGAACTAACTGGAAGTGTAGATTTATTTACATAAAACCATGATGCACTGCAATAATTAAAGACAGTCTGAGGCTTGTACTTACTAGTAATAGATCGATATAATGCGTATGCACAAGTTACTGGCAAATAACTAGAGAACATTTTCACTGCAACAAAGTACAGCACTCATGTAAATTACATAGAATAACAGCGCATCTCACAGCACTGAATTGCAACTACACCCGGCTTCCGTACAACTGGTTGTGTAAGTTATTTTGCATAACCATAATGCATTGCGAGGTCCATTTTTACGAAAAAGAGCTTAATTGTACACTATTTGTACACTATATATTTTTAACATTTATACATGTTTACGTTTTGCACGCAGTGATTTTCTGTTCATATTGTTTATAGATGAAAGATACTCACTAGGAAGTTTCTTAATTCTCACTCTCACTCCAAATGTCCCTGTATACAGCTAGGATAGAGCCCTGTGAAAAAAATTATCAGAAATATGGCTTGTGGACTCTTGCCGAAATTTTTTAATTTTTGTAAGTCTGCTATTAGGTAAGCAGGCTGATAGTTATGTAAAAGAAAGACTTAATTACTATGTACTCAAAAGTATAGGTGAAAGTATTAATGAAATAATTACATTCTTTTTCCGAACTTGGACCACTTAATTAATAACACATTTTTCGAAACGCTTACAATCTTTATCTGCTTTCTTCTCTGCACAAGTCTTTCATAATTGCCTCATCTGAAGTGTATTGATGCTCCTTCAACAAAACGATGCCAAGAGAATGAAATAAATTAGTTAATAAAGTAAATTAGAAAGTTGCTTAAAAGTCAAAACTCTATATCGAAATCATGAAAGAATAATTTTGAGTTCCTTGTCTCTTTAAAGGGACACTGAACCATTTTTTCTTCTTTTGTGATTCAGACACAGCATGCAATTTTAAGCAAGTTTATAATTTACTCCTATTATCAATATTTCTTCATTTTCTTGCTATCTTTATTTGAAAAAGAAGGCATCTAAGCTTTTTTTGGTTCAGACTGTGGACAGCACTTTTTTTTTTATTGGTGGATGAATTTATCCACCAATCAGCAAGAACAACCCTGATTGTTTACCAAAAAAAGGCCGGCATCTAAACTTACATTCTTGAATTTCAAATAAAGATACCAAGAGAATGAAGAAAATTTGATATTAGGAGTAAATTAGAAAGTTGCTTAAAATTGCATGCTCTATCTGAATCATGAACAAAAAAAATTGGGTTCAATGTCCCTTTAAGCATTCAATATGGAAAGCTTTGTAAGCATAATCAGGTTAAGAAATCCCACCCCTTGTGGGGGTAGTAAAGAAAAGTACTGAATCATTCATTTTCAATTGCTCTGTCTAAGTATCAAACTGGGGTAAGTTAAGGAGGTTCTGTGTGCGGTTTTAGTGATAAAGAATTTGTATATTTTAATTCTATTGTTTAACCCTTTGACATGACATGGTTAATTTGTCTACATCAGTAAACAAATTGAAATCCCACAATCGTGCATGCGATCACGAGATTTCAATGATGGGATCGAGTAAGGGTGGCGTCCATATGACACTAGGCGCACCCTCCAGACCGTGATAGCGTCTTGGAAGCGCTGTTGTCTTCAGGACAGCCAAACACTTAGGATGTTCTATTTCGTCCATTGCGGTTTGGACAGAATAGAACGTCATAACGGAGCTAAAAGGTTAAAATAAACATCAAATATTTTCAAAAATTCTAGTATTTGTTTCCACTAAGTACTGTGATTTGTTATACAAAGATAAGGTAATACAATATTTGTGTGTGTTGAAAGTTGTAAGGTAAGGTGCACCAATTTCCCTGCAAGCGCAATCCAATTTAATGGGTTGTGATTCCAAACAACAAAACCAACAATCTTGTATGTAAAAATAAAGCTAAAAGAGTTTTGCGTTACACATTGTATTCAGCATTGTTAAGGAGCATCCAAATTACACTGTCCCGACTCCCTTTAAATTGTAAGTTGATCGTTAAACAGTTATGGTTGCACATGTTGTCACTGAAAAAGGTTATAGTTTCTCTGCTAGTGACGTCACATTCAGACCTGCAGACTAGACCAACTCGCCGCGCTATGTTTCAGAGTAATTTCTCAGCAGCACCCAAAGCTTTCGCTTTGAGACAAATGGGCACGTACAAAGCTTGTTTCCTTATTTACAGATCCATAATTGTAATAAACCTCAATAAACATAAATGTCTTCAGTTCTCACTCTCAGGCTTGTAAGTTTCTGCAAGGGCACTCATTCATTTCTAATAATATTTCCAGAGTCTCCTACTGGAACGTGTGATAAAAGGGAAATGATACTCAAATATTACAGCACATGAAAGCAATGCAGCGCTGCTGTGCAAAGCTGACTAGAAAATATCACTTGTCTATGTGAAAAAGCAATAGGTTTTATCTGTACCTCCAGATCCACTGCAGGTATAGACTTCACAAACTCCAGATCCACTGCAGGAACTGACTTCACTCACACTAGTTCCACTGCAGGAACAGACTTCACTCACTCTAAATCCACTGCAGGAACAGACTTCACTCACTCTAGTTCCACTGTAGGAACAGACTCCACTCACTCTAGTTCCACTGCAGGAACATACTTCACTCACTCTAGTTCCACTGCAGGAACAGACTTCACTCACTCTAGTTCCACTGCAGGAACTGACTTCACACACTCCAGATCCATTGCAGGAACAGACTTCACACACTCTAATTCCACTGCAGGTACAGACTGCACTCACTCTAAATCCACTGAAGGAACAGACTTCACTCTAGTTCCACTGCAGGAACTGACTTCACACACTCCAGATCCACTGCAGGAACTGACTTCACGCACTCCAGATCCACTGCAGGAACAAACTTCACTCACTCTAGTTCCACTGCAGGAACAGACTGCACTCACTCTAAATCCACTGAAGGAACAGACTTCACTCACTCTAGTTCCACTGCAGGAACTGACTTCACACACTCCAGATCCACTGCAGGAACTGACTTCACACACTCCAGATCCACTGCAGGAACAGACTTCACTCATTCTAGTTCCACTGCAGGAACTGACTTTCCATACTCTAAATCCACTGCAGGAACTGACTTCACACACTCCAAATCCACTGCAGGAACAGACTTCACACAATGCAGATCCACTGCAGGAACGGACTTCACACACTCCTTCACTGCAGGAACATAACTAACTCTAAAACCATTGCAGGAACAGACTTCACTCACTCTAAATGCACTGCACAAACTGACTTTACACAGTCCAGATCCACTGCAGGAACGTACTTCACTTATTCCAGATCCACTGCAGGAGCTGACTTCACACACCCCAGATCCACTGCAGGAACAGACTTCACACACTCTAGTTCCACTGCAGGAACGGACTTCACACACTCTAGTTCCACTGCAGGAATGGAGTTTAGACACACTAGTTCCACTGCAGGAATGGACTTTAGACACACTAGTTCCACTGCAGCAATGGACTTCATAGTCTCTAGTTCGACTGCAGGAATGGACTTCAGACACTCTAGTTCCAATGCAGGAATGCACTTCACAGACTCTAGTTCCACTGCAGGAATTAACTTCAGACACTCTAGTTCCACTGCAGGAATGCACTACACAGACTCCAGTTCCACTGCAGGAATGCACTACACAGACTCTAGTTCCACTGCAGGAATGAACTTCAGACACTAGCTCCACTGCAGGAATTCACTACACAGACTCTAGTTCCACTGCAGGAACGGACTTCACAGACTCTAGTTCAACTTCAGGAATCAACTTCAGACACT
This sequence comes from Bombina bombina, assembly GCF_027579735.1. Taxonomy (NCBI): domain Eukaryota; kingdom Metazoa; phylum Chordata; class Amphibia; order Anura; family Bombinatoridae; genus Bombina; species Bombina bombina. The sequence goes on from NC_069508.1 coordinate 177,726,152, forward strand.
CTAGTTCCACTGCAGGAATGCACTTCACAGACTCTAGTTCCACTGCAGGAATTAACTTCAGACACTCTAGTTCCACTGCAGGAATGCACTACACAGACTCCAGTTCCACTGCAGGAATGAACTTCAGACACTCTAGTTCCACTGCAGGAATGCACTACACAGACTCTAGTTCCACTGCAGGAATGAACTTCAGACACTCTAGCTCCACTGCAGGAATGCACTTCACAGACTCTAGTTCCACTGCAGCAATGGACTTCATAGTCTCTAGTTCGACTGCAGGAATGGACTTCAGACACTCTAGTTCCAATGCAGGAATGCACTTCACAGACTCTAGTTCCACTGCAGGAATTAACTTCAGACACTCTAGTTCCACTGCAGGAATGCACTACACAGACTCCAGTTCCACTGCAGGAATGCACTACACAGACTCTAGTTCCACTGCAGGAATGAACTTCAGACACTAGCTCCACTGCAGGAATGCACTACACAGACTCTAGTTCCACTGCAGGAACGGACTTCACAGACTCTAGTTCAACTTCAGGAATCAACTTCAGACACTCTAGTTCCACTGCAGGAATGCACTTCACAGACTCTAGTTCCACTGCAGGAATTAACTTCAGACACTCTAGTTCCACTGCAGGAATGCACTACACAGACTCCAGTTCCACTGCAGGAATGCACTACACAGACTCTAGTTCCACTGCAGGAATGAACTTCACAGACTCTAGTTCCACTGCAGGAACGGACTTCACAGACTCTTGTTCCACTTCAGGAATGGGCTTCAGAAACTCCAAATGATAGTATTAATTTATTTAACATACTGCTATAGAATAAAATTTGCATATTGCAGACAATATAGACAATATCTTGTCTTCAACAAATATGTCTAAAATCTAAATTTTGGCTGAAATATAGCAATACCACATGGGATGTCTTGTGGACTCTCACCATCTTATGAATGAAATACTGGTAACAAATGTATAATAATGTACATTTCATCCATATACATGTGACCTGTCCATTAATATTCACCAAACGTATACTAAAAAGCACAACAATTACCAAAGACATGTCACTTGTCAATTTATATCCACCAAATCTATGCTAAAATACACACAACAATTACCAAAGTCTATCAGAGTGACAACCCCTTATATTTACCATAGTCTGACGCAGATTCATCAGGAGATTGACAACCTGCATCCTGTGTGTGGTATCCTCCCAATCAAAAGTCATAGCTACCACTGGCTTGGTGTCATTCCATGGGAGATAGTAATACTGTAATAGCAGTTCCCTGTAAAACAGACAACAGACATTACAACATGTATCCGTTGTTGAAGAAGCAGCAATACACTACTAGGAGCTAGCAGAACATCGGGTGAGCCAATAACATGAGGAATATATGTGCAGCTACCAATCAGCAGCTCCTGAGCCTACCTATATATCGTTTTCAACAAAGGATTCCAAGAGAACAAAACAAATGAGATAATAGAAGAAAATTTGAAAGTTGTTTAAAATCACATGCTCTATTTGAATTAATAAAGACAAAAAAATAGAAAAAAAAATATCTAAATTTTGGAAGTAGATCTACGTTATACGGTACAAATTACAATGTACTGCATGACTGACTGACAGACTGACATACTGACATACATACATACATACATACATACATACATACATACATACATACATACATACATACATACACATCTTTTTGGCGCAAGGGGTTAAGGGACAGTGTACTGTAAAATGTTCTCCCCTTTAATGTGTTTGTAGTGATCCATTTTACCTTCTGGAGTGTATCAAATTGTTTGCAAATAGTTCTTATACCTTTATGTTGGCATTTGAAATAGCTGAGTTTCCCTGTGGTATATCCTCACCTATACTTAAAAGTTCAATACTATTGGATATAATAAAGCTGTGTAAACATAGCCAGAGAATAAACTACAACAAAGTGGGATGTAGGAGAGATAAGTAATAAAATGTTAATTTTCAATTGTTTTCTCTAAATATTAGGCTTTGGTATACAGACAGAGATAATATAAAGATGCATGTGTGTGTGGAGAAAGTGATAAAATTAGATCTTATTTCCCTGTAAACTAATTTTAATGGATTGTGGTATCAAATAACATTTTACATACAAAAATAAACCTAAAGAAGCAAATGATCATGTATTTTGTTCTCTGCTTCTGGTATAACTAGTCAATGGAATTAAGGGGAAACTCATTTTACAACACACTGCCCCTTTAATGGTGGGATTTGCCAGGGCCCACACTATTATACTCACACTTATGCTAGAGATAACATTTCAACAGATTATATTCACATTTCTAGTTAAAAATAACATTTGACAATAAATTTGGTAGAAATTCACAAACTTAATTACCAAACAAGAAAGGCGCAACTGCTTAGTTAGTAAAGCGAATTCTGATTCCTTCAAAATGCTGCAAAATTTGCCTTAACCAGCTACAAGCTACAATGTGATTGCTTTGTGTGGCGGACAGTTATTTACAGTTAGTGCTAAGTTACAGCTAGAGATAATATAAATATACAACACATTTTAAGTTGTTTTGGAAATCATTAATATTGTGACTGTCTCAAATTCTTTTAAATCATTTTTGTTGTCCCTATGTCTTTTGCAGTTCAGTTCTTAAAGCGAAATGAAAGTCAAAATTACATTTTCATGGCTTACACAGAGCAAGCAATAATATGAGGCTTTTCAAAAGCATACCTAGGTTGGCTCAGGAGCAGCAATGCACCACAGAGCTAGCTGTTGATTGGTGGCACTGGCTTGCCTCTTGTCATTGACTCACCAGGTGTGCTCAGTCCAAGTGTACTGAAAAATGCCCCTCTATAATGTGTTCTTAATGATCCATATTACCAGCTGGGGTGTACTGAATTGTTTTCAAATAGCTCATTAACCTTTATTTTGTCATTTGAAATAGCCTTTGCTTTTTGAATGCACCACCTAAACTGAAAACTGTAGTACTGCAGTAATGACTATGGAAAAGCTATGGAAATAAGATCCATCAGAAGAAATCACACTCCCTGTGGGGTGAGGGTGTTAGAGATAAGTGCTTCAATATCCATTTGTTATATGATACACACATATTTGTGATTATATAGAGTGATAAGATAATTAAATCTGTTCTGCCTGCAAATTAATGAATGGGGTGTGTGGTTTCAAAGGCCAAAAGCTGCAATTTTGTACATAGGAAAAACCCTAAAGGAACAATTTCCCATACATTTTATACTTTGCAGCAGGTATAGTCATTGGAAGCACATTGAGGGGAAGTAATTTTAGTGTCCATTTAACAATCACTTTGTGGATGTTTAATGCAAAGTTATATGCAAGAAATTGGTTTAAAGTGACAGTAAATACTAATTTGTATATAACTGCGTGTAATAGACACTACTATAAAGAGAAAAACAAATCCACTATTAAACCTTTTAAAAACTTACTTTGAAGCTTCTAGTTGGGCACTATTGATGAGATTAGGCTGGGACACTCACTGAAAGGGGCTTAGAAAACAGCAGACACTCCCCCAAGCCCTGTTTATTAAAAGACCCATTACATACAGAGTAGTCTGTAGACTTCTGAAATGTGGGGGGTTTGCTAGGAATCTACAATCAGCACAATGTTATTTAAACAACATATAAAGCAAAACTATACATTACATTGTTTTATAAATCACTCACAGATGGGCTATATAAATAGATTACCTAATAAACTTTATGCAGAGAACAATCTAGTGTACAATGTCCCTTTCACATGGACTTTCCTTATGTATATTTAAATGGTAATGTAACCCTTATAAAGTCACTGAACTTCAGTACTGAACTAACTGGAAGTGTAGATTTATTTACATAAAACCATGATGCACTGCAATAATTAAAGAACTCTTTACTAGGAAATAATTATTCTCTCAAATTAAGTAAACAGTCTGAGGCTTGTACTTAGTAGTAATATATCGATATAATGCGTATGCACAAGTTACTGGCACGTAACTAGAGAACATTTTCACTGCAACAAAGTACAGCACTCATGTAAATTACATAGAATAACAGCGCATCTCACAGCACTGAATTGCAACTACACCCGTCTTCCGTACAACTGGTTGTGTAAGTTATTTTGCATAACCATAATGCATTGCGACGTCCATTTTTACGAAAAAGAGCTTATTTGTACACTATTTGTACACTATATGTTTTTAACATTTATACATGTTTACGTTTTGCACGCAGTGATTTTCTGTTCATATTGTTTATAGATGAAAGATACTCATTAAGAAGTTTCTTAATTCTCACTCTCTGTCCAAATGTCCCTGTATACAGCTAGGATAGAGCCCTGTGAAAAGAATCATCAGAAATATGGCTTGTGGACTCTTGCCGAAATTTTTTAATTTTTGTAAGTCTGCTATTAGGTAAGCAGGCTGATAGTTATGTAAAAGAAAGACTTAATTACTATGTACTCAAAAGTATAGGTGAAAGTATTAATGAAATAATTACATTCTTTATTCCAAACTTAGTGTCATTTTATAATATTCTATAATGATTAAAGTGGACCGATTAATTAATAACACATTCTCGAAACGCTTACATTCTTTCTCTGCTTTCTTCTCTTCATATTTAGTGTGGAGAAGCATATTTAGGTAATCAATAGAGCACTATTTGGAGCTAACTGCTAATTAGTGACTGCACAAGTCTTTCATAATTGGCTCATCTGAAGTGTATTGATGCTCCTTCAACAAAACGATGCCAAGAGAATGAAATAAATTAGTTAATAAAAGTAAATTAGAAAGTTGCTTAAAAGTCAAAGCTCTATCGAAATCATGAAAGAATAATTTTGGGTTCCTTGTCCCTTTAAAGGGACACTGAACCATTTTTTTTTCTTTTGTGATTCAGACACAGCATGCAATTTTAAGCAACTTTCTAATTTACTCCTATTATCAATATTTTTTCATCCTCTTGCTATCTTTATTTGAAAAAGAAGGCATCTAAGCTTTTTTTTTTTTTTGGTTCAGACTGTGGACAGCACTTTTTTTTATTGGTGGATGAATTTATCCACCAATCAGCAAGAACAACCCTGATTGTTCACCAAAAATAGGCCGGCATCTAAACTTACATTCTTTACATTCTTGCATTTCAAATAAAGATACCAAGAGAATGAAGAAAATTTGATATTAGGAGTAAATTAGAAAGTTGCTTAAAATTTCATGCCCTATCTGAATCATGAACAAAAAAAAATTGGGTTCAGTGTCCCTTTAAGCATTCAATATGGAAAGCTTTGTAAGCATAATCAGGTTAAGAAATCCCACCCCTTGTGGGGGTAGTAAAGAAAAGTACTGAATCGTTCATTTTCAATTGCTCTGTCTAAGTATCAAACTGGGGTAAGTTAAGGAGGTTCTGTGTGTGGTTTTAGTGATAAAGAATTTGTATATTTTAATTCTATTGTTTAACCCTTTGACATGACATGGTTAATTTGTCTACATCAGTAAACAAATTGAAATCCCACAATCGTGCATGCGATCACGAGATTTCAATGATGGGGTCGAGTAAGGGTGGCGTCCATATGACCCTAGGCACACCCTCCAGACCGTGATAGCGTCTTGGAAGCGCTGTTGTCTTCAGGGCAGCCAAACACTTAGGACGTTCTATTTCGTCCTAACGGCGCTAAAGCCCATTGCGGTTTGGACAGAATAGAACGTCATAACGGAGCTAAAAGGTTAAAATAAACACCAAATATTTTCAAAAATTCTGGTATTTGTTTCCACTAAGTACTGTGGAATATACAAAGATAAGGTAATACAATATTTGTGTGTGTTGAAAGTTGTAAGGTAAGGTGCACCAATTTCCCTGCAAGCGCAATCCAATTTAATGGGTTGTGATTCCAAACAACAAAACCAACAATCTTGTATGTAAAAATAAAGCTAAAAGAGTTTTGCGTTACACATTGTATTCAACATTGTTAAGGAGCATCCAAATTACACTGTCCCGACTCCCTTTAAATTGTAAGTTGATCGTTAAACAGTTATGGTTGCACATGTTGTCACTGAAAAAGGTTATAGTTTCTCTGCAAGTGACGTCACATTCAGACCTGCAGACTAGACCAACTCGCCGCGCTATGTTTCAGAGTAATTTCTCAGCAGCACCCAAAGCTTTCGCTTTGAGACAAATGGGCACGTACAAAGCTTGTTTCCTTATTTACAGATCCATAATTGTAATAAACCTCAATAAACATAAATGTCTTCAGTTCTCACTCTCAGGCTTGTAAGTTTCTGCAAGGGCACTCATTCATTTCTAATAATATTTCCAGTGTCTCCTACTGGAACGTGTGATAAAAGGGAAATGATACTCAAATATTACAGCACATGAAAGCAATGCAGCGCTGCTGTGCAAAGCTGACTAGAAAATATCACTTGTCTATGTGAAAAAGCAATAGGTTTTATCTGTACCTCCAGATCCACTGCAGGTATAGACTTCACAAACTCCAGATCCACTGCAGGAACTGACTTCACTCACTCTAAATCCACTGCAGGAACAGACTTCACTCACTCTAGTTCCACTGTAGGAACAGACTCCACTCACTCTAGTTCCACTGCAGGAACATACTTCACTCACTCTAGTTCCACTGCAGGAACATACTTCACTCACTCTAGTTCCACTGCAGGAACTGACTTCACACACTCCAGATCCATTGCAGGAACAGACTTCACACACTCTAATTCCACTGCAGGTACAGACTGCACTCACTCTAAATCCACTGAAGGAACAGACTTCACTCTAGTTCCACTGCAGGAACTGACTTCACACACTCCAGATCCACTGCAGGAACTGACTTCACGCACTCCAGATCCACTGCAGGAACAAACTTCACTCACTCTAGTTCCACTGCAGGAACAGACTGCACTCACTCTAAATCCACTGAAGGAACAGACTTCACTCACTCTAGTTCCACTGCAGGAACTGACTTCACACACTCCAGATCCACTGCAGGAACTGACTTCACACACTCCAGATCCACTGCAGGAACAGACTTCACTCATTCTAGTTCCACTGCAGGAACTGACTTTCCATACGCTAAATCCACTGCAGGAACTGACTTCACACACTCCAAATCCACTGCAGGAACAGACTTCACACAGTGCAGATCCACTGCAGGAACGGACTTCACACACTCCTTCACTGCAGGAACATAACTAACTCTAAAACCATTGCAGGAACAGACTTCACTCACTCTAAATGCACTGCACAAACTGACTTTACACAGTCCAGATCCACTGCAGGAACGTACTTCACTTATTCCAGATCCACTGCAGGAGCTGACTTCACACACCCCAGATCCACTGCAGGAACAAACTTCACACACTCCAGATCCACTGCAGGAACAGACTTCACACACTCTAGTTCCACTGCAGGAACGGACTTCACACACTATAGTTCCACTGCAGGAATGGAGTTTAGACACACTAGTTCCACTGCAGGAATGGACTTTAGACACACTAGTTCCACTGCAGCAATGGACTTCATAGTCTCTAGTTCGACTGCAGGAATGGACTTCAGACACTGTAGTTCCAATGCAGGAATGCACTTCACAGACTCTAGTTCCACTGCAGGAATTAACTTCAGACACTCTAGTTCCACTGCAGGAATGCACTACACAGACTCCAGTTCCACTGCAGGAATGCACTACACAGACTCTAGTTCCACTGCAGGAATGAACTTCACACACTAGCTCCACTGCAGGAATTCACTACACAGACTCTAGTTCCACTGCAGGAACGGACTTCACAGACTCTAGTTCAACTTCAGGAATCAACTTCAGACACTCTAGTTCCACTGCAGGAATGCACTTCGCAGACTCTAGTTCCACTGCAGGAATTAACTTCAGACACTCTAGTTCCACTGCAGGAATGCACTACACAGACTCCAGTTCCACTGCAGGAATGCACTACACAGACTCTAGTTCCACTGCAGGAATGAACTTCAGACACTCTAGCTCCACTGCAGGAATGCACTTCACAGACTCTAGTTCCACTGCAGCAATGGACTTCATAGTCTCTAGTTCGACTGCAGGAATGGACTTCAGACACTCTAGTTCCAATGCAGGAATGCACTTCACAGACTCTAGTTCCACTGCAGGAATTAACTTCAGACACTCTAGTTCCACTGCAGGAATGCACTACACAGACTCCAGTTCCACTGCAGGAATGCACTACACAGACTCTAGTTCCACTGCAGGAATGAACTTCAGACACTAGCTCCACTGCAGGAATGCACTACACAGACTCTAGTTCCACTGCAGGAACGGACTTCACAGACTCTAGTTCAACTTCAGGAATCAACTTCAGACACTCTAGTTCCACTGCAGGAATGCACTTCACAGACTCTAGTTCCACTGCAGGAATTAACTTCAGACACTCTAGTTCCACTGCAGGAATGCACTACACAGACTCCAGTTCCACTGCAGGAATGCACTACACAGACTCTAGTTCCACTGCAGGAATGAACTTCAGACACTCTAGCTCCACTGCAGGAATGCACTTCACAGACTCTAGTTCAACTGCAGCAATGGACTTCATAGTCTCTAGTTCGACTGCAGGAATGGACTTCAGACACTCTAGTTCCAATGCAGGAATGCACTTCACAGACTCTAGTTCCACTGCAGGAATTAACTTCAGACACTCTAGTTCCACTGCAGGAATGCACTACACAGACTCTAGTTCCACTGCAGGAATGAACTTCAGACACTAGCTCCACTGCAGGAATGCACTACACAGACTCTAGTTCCACTGCAGGAACGGACTTCACAGACTCTAGTTCAACTTCAGGAATCAACTTCAGACACTCTAGTTCCACTGCAGGAATGCACTTCACAGACTCTAGTTCCACTGCAGGAATTAACTTCAGACACTCTAGTTCCACTGCAGGAATGCACTACACAGACTCCAGTTCCACTGCAGGAATGCACTACACAGACTCTAGTTCCACTGCAGGAATGAACTTCAGACACTAGCTCCACTGCAGGAATGCACTACACAGACTCTAGTTCCACTGCAGGAACGGACTTCACAGACTCTAGTTCAACTTCAGGAATCAACTTCAGACACTCTAGTTCCACTGCAGGAATGCACTTCACAGACTCTAGTTCCACTGCAGGAATTAACTTCAGACACTCTAGTTCCACTGCAGGAATGCACTACACAGACTCCAGTTCCACTGCAGGAATGCACTACACAGACTCTAGTTCCACTGCAGGAATGAACTTCAGACACTAGCTCCACTGCAGGAATGCACTACACAGACTCTAGTTCCACTGCTGGAACGGACTTCACAGACTCTAGTTCCACTGCAGGAATGAACTTCAGACACTCTAGCTCCACTGCAGGAATGCACTTCACAGACTCTAGTTCCACTGCAGGAACGGACTTCACAGACTCTTGTTCCACTTCAGGAATGGGCTTCAGAAACTCCAAATGATAGTATTAATTTATTTAACATACTGCTATAGAATAAAATTTGCATATTGCAGACAATATAGACAATATCTTGTCTTCAACAAATATGTCTAAAATCTAAATTTTGGCTGAAATATAGCAATACCACATGGGATGTCTTGTGGACTCTCACCATCTTATGAATGAAATACTGGTAACAAATGTATAATAATGTACATTTCATCCATATACATGTGACCTGTCCATTAATATTCACCAAACGTATACTAAAAAGCACAACAATTACCAAAGACATGTCACTTGTCAATTTATATCCACCAAATCTATGCTAAAATACACACAACAATTACCAAAGTCTATCAGAGTGACAACCCCTTATATTTACCATAGTCTGACGCAGATTCATCAGGAGATTGACAACCTGCATCCTGTGTGTGGTATCCTCCCAATCAAAAGTCATAGCTACCACTGGCTTGGTGTCATTCCATGGGAGATAGTAATACTGTAATAGCAGTTCCCTGTAAAACAGACAACAGACATTACAACATGTATCCGTTGTTGAAGAAGCAGCAATACACTACTAGGAGCTAGCAGAACATCGGGTGAGCCAATAACATGAGGAATATATGTGCAGCTACCAATCAGCAGCTCCTGAGCCTACCTATATATCGTTTTCAACAAAGGATTCCAAGAGAACAAAACAAATGAGATAATAGAAGAAAATTTGAAAGTTGTTTAAAATCACATGCTCTATTTGAATTAATAAAGACAAAAAAATAGAAAAAAATATATCTAAATTTTGGAAGTAGATCTACGTTATACGGTACAAATTACAATGTACTGCATGACTGCATGACTGACTGACATACTGACATACTGACATACATACATACATACATACATACATACATACATACATACATACATACATACCTACATACACGTCTTTTTGGCGCAAGGGGTTAAGGGACAGTGTACTGTAAAATGTTCTCCCCTTTAATGTGTTTGTAGTGATCCATTTTACCTTCTGGAGTGTATCAAATTGTTTGCAAATAGTTCTTATACCTTTATGTTGGCATTTGAAATAGCTGAGTTTCCCTGTGGTATATCCTCACCTATACTTAAAAGTTCAATACTATTGGATATAATAAAGCTGTGTAATCATAGCCAGAGAATAAACTACAACAAAGTGGGATGTAGGAGAGATAAGTAATAAAATGTTAATTTTCAATTGTTTTCTCTAAATATTAGGCTTTGGTATACAGACAGAGATAATATAAAGATGCATGTGTGTGTGGAGAAAGTGATAAAATTAGATCTTATTTCCCTGTAAACTAATTTTAATGGGTTGTGGTGTCAAAAAACATTTTACATACAAAAATAAACCTAAATAAGCAAATGATCATGTATTTTGTTCTCTGCTTCTGGTATAACTAGTCAATGGAATTAAGGGGAAACTCATTTTACAACACAATGCCCCTTTAATGGTGGGATTTGCCAGGGCCCACACTATTATACTCACACTTATACTAGAGATAACATTTCAACAGATTATATTCACATTTCTAGTTAAAAATAACATTTGACAATAAATTTGGTAGAAATTCACAAACTTAATTACCATACAAGAAAGGTGCAACTGCTTAGTTAGTAAAGCGAATTCTGTTTCCTTCAAAATGCTGCAAAATTTGCCTTAACCAGCTACAAGCTACAATGTGATTGCTTTGTGTGGCGGACAAAGTTATTTACAGTTAGTGCTAAGTTACAGCTAGAGATAATATAAATATACAACACATTTTAAGTTGTTTTGGAAATCATTAATATTGTGACTGTCTCAAATTCTTTTAAATCATTTTTGTTGTCCCTATGTCTTTTGCAGTTCAGTTCTTAAAGCGAAATGAAAGTCAAAATTACATTTTCATGGCTTACACAGAGCAAGCAATAATATGAGGCTTTTCAAAAGCATACCTAGGTTGGCTCAGGAGCAGCAATGCACCACAGAGCTAGCTGTTGATTGGTGGCACTGGCTTGCCTCTTGTCATTGACTCACCAGGTGTGCTCAGTCCAAGTGTACTGAAAAATGCCCCTCTATAATGTGTTCTTAATGATCCATATTACCAGCTGGGGTGTACTGAATTGTTTTCAAATAGCTCATTAACCTTTATTTTGTCATTTGAAATAGCCTTTGCTTTTTGAATGCACCACCTAAACTGAAAACTGTAGTACTGCAGTAATGACTATGGAAAAGCTATGGAAATAAGATCCATCAGAAGAAATCACACTCCCTGTGGGGTGAGGGTGTTAGAGATAAGTGCTTCAATATCCATTTGTTATATGATACACACATATTTGTGATTATATAGAGTGATAAGATAATTAAATCTGTTCTGCCTGCAAATTAATGGGGTGTGTGGTTTCAAAGGCCAAAAGCTGCAATTTTGTATATAGGAAAAACCCTAAAGGAACAATTTCCCATACATTTTATACTTGGCAGCAGGTATAGTCATTGGACGCACATTGAGGGGAAGTAATTTTAGTGTTGATTTAACATTATATGCAAGAAAATGGTTTAAAGTGACAGTAAATACTAATTTGTATATAACTGCGTGTAATAGACACTACTATAAAGAGAAAAACAAATCCACTATTAAACCTTTTAAAAACTTACTTTGAAGCTCCTAGTTGGGCACTATTGATGAGATTAGGCTGGGACACTCACTGTAAGGGGCTTAGAAAACAGCAGACACTCCCCCAAGCCCTGTTTATTAAAAGACCCATTACACACACAGTAGTCTTCTGAAATGTTGGGGGTTTGCTAGGAATCTACAATCAGCACAATGTTATTTAAACAACATATAAAGCAAAACTATAGATTACATTGTTTTATAAATCACTCACAGATGGGCTATATAAATAGATTACCTAATAAACTTTATGCAGAGAACAATCTAGTGTACAATGTCCCTTTCACATGGACTTTCCTTATGTATATTTAAATGGCAATTTAACCCTTATAAAGTCACTGAACTTCAGTACTGAACTAACTGGAAGTGTAGATTTATTTACATAAAACCATAATGCACTGCAATAATTAAAAGGAACTCTTTACTAGGAAATAAATATTCTCTCTTATTAAGTAAACAGTCTGAGGCTTCTACTTAGTAGTAATAGATCGATATAATGCGTATGCACAAGTTACTGGCGAATAACTAGAGAACATTTTCACTGCAACAAAGTACAGCACTCATGTAAATTACATAGAATAACAGCACATCTCACAGTACTGAATTGCAACTACACCCGGCTTCCGTACAACTGGTTGTGTAAGTTATTTTGCATAACCATAATGCATTGCGATGTTCATTTTTACGAAAAACAGCTTATTTGTATGCTATATTTTTTAACATTTATACATGTTTACGTTTTGCACGCAGTGATTTTCTGTTCATATTGTTTATAGATGAAAGATACTCATTAAGAAGTTTCTTAATTCTCACTCTCTGTCCAAATGTCCCTGTATACAGCTAGGATAGAGCCCTGTGAAAAGAATCATCAGAAATATGGCTTGTGGACTCTTGCCGAAATTTTTTAATTTTTGTAAGTCTGCTATTAGGTAAGCAGGCTGATAGTTATGTAAAAGAAAGACTTAATTACTATGTACTCAAAAGTATAGGTGAAAGTATTAATGAAATAATTACATTCTTTATTCCAAACTTAGTGTCATTTTATAATATTCTATAATGATTAAAGTGGAACGATTAATTAATAACACATTCTCGATGATAGCTATTCACTAGAAAGTTTCCTTAATTCTCACTCTCAGTCAAAATGTCCCTGTATACAGCTAGGATAGAGCCCTGAGTAAAGAATCAGCAGAAATATGGCTTGTGGACTCTTGCCGAAATTTTTAAATTTTTGTAAGTCTGCTATTAGGTATGCAGGCTGATAAGTATGTGAAGAGAAGATTTAATTACTATGTATTTAAAAGTACAGGTGAAAGTATTAATTAAATAATTATTTTCTTTTTTACAAACTTACTGTTGTTTTATAATATTCTATAATGAATAAAGTGGACCGATTAATTAATAACACATTCTCGTAACGCTTACATTCTTTATCTGCTTTCTTCTCTTCATATTTAGTGTGGAGAAGCATATTTAGGTAATCAATAGAGCACTATTTGGAGCTAACTGCTAATTAGTGCCTGCACAAGTCTCATAATTGGCTCATCTGAAGTGTATTGATGCTCCTTCAACAAAACGATGCCAAGAGAATGAAATAAATTAGTTAATAAAAGTAAATTAGAAAGTTGCTTAAAAGTCAAAGCTCTATCGAAATCATGAAAGAATAATTTTGGGTTCCTTGTCCCTTTAAAGGGACACTGAACCAATTTTTTTTCTTTTGTGATTCAGACACCGCATGCAATTTTAAGCAAGTTTCTAATTTACTCCTATTATCAATATTTCTTCATCCTCTTGCTATCTTTATTTGAAAAAGAAGGCATCTAAGCTTTTTTTTTTTTTTTTTGGTTCAGACTGTGGACAGCACTTTTTTTTTATTGGTGGATGAATTTATCCACCAATCAGCAAGAACAACCCTGATTGTTCACCAAAAATAGGCCGGCATCTAAACTTACATTCTTTACATTCTTGCATTTCAAATAAAGATACCAAGAGAATGAAGAAAATTTGATATTAGGAGTAAATTAGAAAGTTGCTTAAAATTTCATGCCCTATCTGAATTATGAACAAAAAAAAAATTGGGTTCAGTGTCCCTTTAAGCATTCAATATGGAAAGCTTTGTAAGCATAATCAGGTTAAGAAATCCCACCCCTTTTGGGGGTAGTAAAGAAAAGTACTGAATCGTTCATTTTCAATTGCTCTGTCTAAGTATCAAACTGGGGTAAGTTAAGGAGGTTCTGTGTGTGGTTTTAGTGATAAAGAATTTGTATATTTTAATTCTATTGTTTAACCCTTTGACATGACATGGTTAATTTGTCTACATCAGTAAACAAATTGAAATCCCACAATCGTGCATGCGAACACGAGATTTCAATGATGGGGTCGAGTAAGGGTGGCGTCCATATGACCCTAGGCACACCCTCCAGACCGTGATAGCGTCTTGGAAGCGCTGTTGTCTTCAGGGCAGCCAAACACTTAGGACGTTCTATTTCGTCCTAACGGCGCTAAAGCCCATTGCGGTTTGGACAGAATAGAACGTCATAACGGAGCTAAAAGGTTAAAATAAACACCAAATATTTTCAAAAATTATAGTATTTGTTTCCACTAAGTACTGTGATTTGTTATACAAAGATAAGGCAATACAGTATTTGTGTGTGTTGAAAGTTGTAAGGTAAGGTGCACCAATTTCCCTGCAAGCTCAATCCAATTTAATGGGTTGTGATTCCAAATAACAAAACCAACAATCTTGTATGTAAAAATAAAGCTAAAAGAGTTTTGCGTTACACATTGTATTCAACATTGTTAAGGAGCATCCAAATTACACTGTCCCGACTCCCTTTAAATTGTAAGTTGATCGTTAAACAGTTATGGTTGCACATGTTGTCACTGAAAAAGGTTATAGTTTCTCTGCTAGTGACGTCACATTCAGATCTGCAGACTAGACCAACTCGCCGCGCTATGTTTCAGAGTAATTTCTCAGCAGCACCCAAAGCTTTCGCTTTGAGACAAATGGGCACGTACAAAGCTTGTTTCCTTATTTACAGATCCATAATTGTAATAAACCTCAATAAACATAAATGTCTTCAGTTCTCACTCTCAGGCTTGTAAGTTTCTGCAAGGGCACTCATTCATTTCTAATAATATTTCCAGTGTCTCCTACTGGAACGTGTGATAAAAGGGAAATGATACTCAAATATTACAGCACATGAAAGCAACGCAGCGCTGCTGTGCAAAGCTGACTAGAAAATATCACTTGTCTATGTGAAAAAGCAATAGGTTTTATCTGTACCTCCAGATCCACTGCAGGTATAGACTTCACAAACTCCAGATCTACTGCAGGAACTGACTTCACTCACACTAGTTCCACTGCAGGAACAGACTTCACTCACTCTAAATCCACTGCAGGAACAGACTTCACTCACTCTAGTTCCACTGTAGGAACAGACTCCACTCACTCTAGTTCCACTGCAGGAACATACTTCACTCACTCTAGTTCCACTGCAGGCACAGACTTCACTCACTCTAGTTCCACTGCAGGAACTGACTTCACACACTCTAGATCCACTGCAGGAACAGACTTCACACACTCTAGTTCCACTGCAGGAACAGACTTCACTCACTCTAAATCCACTGCAGGAACAGACTAAACTCACTCTAGTTCCACTGTAGGAACAGACTCCACTCACTCTAGTTCCACTGCAGGAACAGACTTCACTCTCTCTAGTTCCACTGCAGGCACAGACTTCACTCACTCTAGTTCCACTGCAGGAACTGACTTCACACACTCTAGATCCACTGCAGGAACAGACTTCACACACTCTAGATCCACTGCAGGAACAGACTGCACTCACTCTAAATCCACTGAAGGAACAGACTTCACTCTAGTTCCACTGCAGGAACTGACTTCACACACTCCAGATCCACTGCAGGAACAAACTTCACTCACTCTAGTTCCACTGCAGGAACAGACTGCACTCACTCTAAATCCACTGAAGGAACAGACTTCACTCACTCTAGTTCCACTACAGGAACTGACTTCACACACTCCAGATCCACTGCAGGAACTGACTTCACACACTCCAGATCCACTGCAGGAACTGACTTCACACACTCCAGATCCACTGCAGGAACAGACTTCACTCATTCTAGTTCCACTGCAGGAACTGACTTTCCATACTCTAAATCCACTGCAGGAACTGACTTCACACACTCCAAATCTACTGCAGGAACAGACTTCACACAGTGCAGATCCACTGCAGGAACGGACTTCACACACTCCAGATCCACTGCAGGAACATACTTAACTAACTCTAAAACCACTGCAGGAACAGACTTCACTCACATGCACTGCACAAACTGACTTTACACAGTCCAGATCCACTGCAGGAACTTACTTCACTTATTCCAGATCCACTGTAGGAGCTGACTTCACACACCTCAGATCCACTGCAGGAACAAACTTCACACACTCCAGATCCACTGCAGGAACAGACTTCACACACTCTAGTTCCACTGCAGGAACGGACTTCACACAGTCTAGTTCCACTGCAGGAATGGACTTTTAGACACACTAGTTCCACTGCAGGAATGGACTTTAGACACACTAGTTCCACTGCAGCAATGGACTTCATAGTCTCTAGTTCGACTGCAGGAATGGACTTCAGACACTCTAGTTCCAATGCAGGAATGCACTTCACTGACTCTAGTTCAACTGCAGGAATGAACTTCAGACACTCTAGCTCCACTGCAGGAATGCACTTCACAGACTCTAGTTCCACTGCAGGAATGAACTTCAGACACTCTAGTTCCACTGCAGTAATGCACTACACAGACTCTAGTTCCACTGCAGGAATTAACTTCAGACACTCTAGCTCCACTGCAGGTATAGACTTCACAAACTCCAGATCCACTGCAGGAACAGACTTCACACACTCTAGTTCCACTGCAGGAACGGACTTCACACAGTCTAGTTCCACTGCAGGAATGGACTTTAGACACACTAGTTCCACTGCAGGAATGGACTTTAGACACACTAGTTCCACTGCAGCAATGGACTTCACACAGTCTAGTTCCACTGCAGGAATGGACTTTAGACACACTAGTTCCACTGCAGCAATGGACTTCATAGTCTCTAGTTCGACTGCAGGAATGGACTTCAGACACTCTAGTTCCAATGCAGGAATGCACTTCACTGACTCTAGTTCAACTGCAGGAATGCACTTCACAGACTCTAGTTCCACTGCAGGAATGAACTTCAGACACTCTAGCTCCACTGCAGGAATGCACTTTACAGACTCTAGTTCCACTGCAGGAATGAACTTCAGACACTCTAGTTCCACTGCAGTAATGCACTACACAGACTCTAGTTCCACTGCAGGAATGAACTTCAGACACTCTAGCTCCACTGCAGGAATGCACTTCACAGACTCTAGTTCCACTGCAGGAATGGACTTCACAGACTCTTGTTCCACTGCAGGAATGGGCTTCAGAAACTCCAAATGATAGTATTAATTTATTTAACATACTGCTATAGAATAAAATTTGCATAATGCAGACAATATATACAATATCTTGTCTTCAACAAATATGTCTAAAATCTAAATTTTGGAAGTAGATGTAGGTTATACGGTACAAATGACAATGTACTGCATGACTGACTGACTGACTGACATACATACATACATACATACACGTCTTTTTGGCGCAAGGGGTTAAGGGACAGTGTACTGTAAAATGTTCTCCCCTTTAATGTGTTTGTAATGATCCATTTGACCTTCTGGAGTGTATCAAATTGTTTGCAAATAGTTCTTATACCTTTATGTTGGCATTTGAAATAGGTGAGTTTGCCTGTGGTATATCCTCACCTATACTTAAAAGTTGAATACTATTGGATATAATAAAGCTGTGTAAACATAGCCAGAGAATAAACTACAACAAAGTGGGATGTAGGATAGATAAGTAATAAAATGTTAATTTTCATTTGTTTTCTCTAAATATTAGGCTTTGGTATACAGACAGAGATAATATTAAGATGCATGTGTGTGTGGAGAAAGTGATAAAATTAGATCTTATTTCCCTGTAAACTCATTTTAATGGGTTGTGGTGTCAAATAACATTTTACATACAAAAATAAACCTAAAGAAGCAAATGATCATGTATTTTGTTCTCTGCTTCTGGTATAACTAGTCAATGGAATTAAGGGGAAACTCATTTTACAACACACTGCCCCTTTAATGGTGGGATTTGCCAGGGCCCACACTATTATACTCACACTTATGCTAGAGATAACATTTCAACAGATTATATTCACATTTCTAGTTAAAAATAACATTTGACAATAAATTTGGTAGAAATTCACAAACTTAATTACCAAACAAGAAAGGCGCAACTGCTTAGTTAGTAAAGCAAATTCTGTTTCCTTCAAAATGCTGCAAATTTTGCCTTAACCAGCTACAAACTACGATGTGATTGCTTTGTGTGGCGGACAAAGTCATTTACAGTTAGTGCTAAGTTACAGCTAGAGATAATATAAATGTACAACAAATTTTAAGTTGTTTTGGAAATCATTAATATTGTGACTGTCTCAAATTCTTTTAAATCAATTTTGTTGTCCCTATGTCTTTTGCAGTTCAGTTCTTAAAGCGAAATAAAAGTCAAAATTACATTTTCATGGCTTACACAGAGCAAGCAATAATATGAGGCTTTTCAATTTACTTCTGTTTACATATTGCATTTGTTCTCTTGAAAAGCATACTTCGGTAGGCTCAGGAGGAGTAATGCACCACAGAGCTAGCTGTTAATGGGTGGAACTGGCTTGCCTCTTGTCATTGACTCACCATGTGTGCTCAGTCCAAGTGTACTGTAAAATGCCCCTCTATAATGTGTTCTTAATGATCCATATTACCAGCTGGGGTGTACTGAATTGTTTGCAAATAGCTCATTAACCTTTATTTTGTCATTTGAAATAGCCTTTGCTTTTTGAATGCACCACCTAAACTGAAAACTGTAGTACTGCAGTAATGACTATGGAAAAGCTATGGAAATAAGATCCATCAGAAGAAATCACACTCCCAGTGGGGTGAGGGTGTTAGAGATAAGTGCTACAATATCCATTTGTTATATGATACACACATATTTGTGATTATATAGAGTGATAAGATAATTAAATCTGTTCTGCCTGCAAGTTAATGGGGTGTGTGGTTTCAAAGGCCAAAAGCTGCAATTTTGTACATAGGAAAAACCCTAAAGGAACAATTTCCCATACATTTTATACTTTTCAGCAGGTATAGTCATTGGAAGTATAGTCATTGGAAGCACATTGAGGGGAACTCATTTTAGTGTCCATTTAACAATCACTTTGTGGATGTTTAATGCAAAGTTATATGCAAGAAAATGGTTTAAAGGGACAGTAAACACTAATTTGTATATAACTGTGTGTAATAGACACTATTATAAAGAAAAAAAAAACAATCCAGTATTAAACCTTTTAAAAACTTACTTTGAAGCTCCTAGTTGGGCACTATTGATGAGATTAGGCTGGGACACTCACTGAAAGGGGCTTAGAAAACAGCAGACACTCCCCCAAGCCCTGTTTATTAAAAGACCCATTACACACACAGTAGTCTGTAGAGTTCTAAAATTTGTGGGGTTTGCTAGGAATCTACAATCAGCACAATGTTATTTAAACAACATATAAAGCAAAACTATACATTACATTGTTTTATAATTCACTCACAGATGGGCTATATAAATAGATTACCTAATAAACTTTATGCAGAGAACAATCTAGTGTACAATGTCCCTTTCACATGGACTTTCCTTATGTATATTTATATGACAATTTAACCCTTATAAAGTCACTGAACTTCAGTACAGAACTAACTGGTAGTGTAGATTTATTTACATAAAACCATGATGCACTGCAATAATTAAAGACAGTCTGAGGCTTGTACTTAGTAGTAATAGATCGATATAATGCGTATGCACAAGTTACTGGCACATAACTAGAGAACATTTTCACTGCAACAAAGTACAGCACTCATGTAAATTACATAGAATAACAGCGCATCTCACAGTACTGAATTGCATCTACACTCGGCTTCCGTACAACTGGTTGTGTAAGTTATTTTGCATAACCATAATGCATTGCGATGTTCATTTTAACGAAAAAGAGCTTATTTGTATGCTAAATTTTTTAACATTTATACATGTTTACGTTTTGCACGCAGTGATTTTCTGTTCATATTGTTAAAGATGATAGCTACTCACTAGAAAGTTTCTTAATTCTCACTCTCATTCAAAATGCCCCTGTATACAGCTAGGATAGAGCCCTGAGTAAAGAATCGTCAGAAATATGGCTTGTGGACTCTTGCCGAAATTTTTTAATTTTTGTAAGTCTGCTATTAGGTAAGCAGGCTGTTAGTTATGTAAAGAAAAGACTTAATTTCTATGTATTCAAAAGTACAGGTGAAAGTATTAATGAAATAATTATTTTCTTTTTTACAAACTTACTGTTTTATTATATTCTATAATGAATAAGGTGGACCGATTATTAACACATTCTCGAAACGCTTACATTCTTTATTTGCTTTCTCATCTTCATATTTAGTGTGGAGAAGTATAATTTAGGTAGTCAATAGAGCACTATTTGAAGCTAACTGCTAATTATTGACTGCACAAGTCTCATAATTTGCTCATCTGAAGTGTATTGATGCTCCTTCAACAAAACGATGCCAAGAGAATGAAATAAATTAGTTAATAAAAGTAAATTAGAAAGTTGCTTAAAAGTCAAAGCTCTATCAAAATCATGAAAGAATAATTTTGGGTTCCTTGTCCCTTTAAAGGGACACTGAACCAATTTTTTTTCTTTTGTGATTCAGACACTGCATGCAATTTTAAGCAAGTTTCTAATTTACTGCTATTATCAATATTTCTTCATTCTCTTGCTATCTATATTTGAAAAGAAGGCATCTAAGCTTTTTTTTTTTTTGGTTCAGACTGTGGACAGCACTTTTTTTATTGGTGGATGAATTTATCCACCAATCAGCAAGAACAACCCAGATTGTTCACCAAAAATAGGCCGGCATCTAAACTTACATTCTTGCATTTCAAATAAAGATACCAAGAGAATGAAGAAAATTTGATATTAGGAGTAAATTAGAAAGTTGCTTAAAATTGCATGCTCTATCTGAATCATGAACAAAAAAAATTGGGTTCAGTGACCCTTTAAGCATTCAGTATGGAAAGCTTTGTAAGCATAATCAGGTTAAGAAATCCCACCCCTTGTGGGGGTAGTAAAGAAAAGTACTGAATCGTTCATTTTCAATTGCTCTGTCTAAGTATCAAACTGGGGTAAGTTAAGGAGGTTCTGTGTGTGGTTTTAGTGATAAAGAATTTGTATATTTTAATTCTATTGTTTAACCCTTTGACATGACATGGTTAATTTGTCTACATCAGTAAACAAATTGAAATCCCACAATCGTGCATGCGATCACGAGATTTCAATGATGGGGTCGAGTAAGGGTGGCGTCCATATGACCCTAGGCACACCCTCCAGACCGTGATAGCGTCTTGGAAGCGCTGTTGTCTTCAGGACAGCCAAACACTTAGGACGTTCTATTTCGTCCTAACGGCGCTAAAGCCCATTGCGGTTTGGACAGAATAGAACGTCATAACGGAGCTAAAAGGTTAAAATAAACACCAAATATTTTCAAAAATTCTGGTATTTGTTTCCACTAAGTACTGTGATTTTTTATACAAAGATAAGGTAATACAATATTTGTGTGTGTTGAAAGTTGTAAGGTAAGGTGCACCAATTTCCCTGCAAGCGCAATCCAATTTAATGGGTTGTGATTCCAAACAACAAAACCAACAATCTTGTATGTAAAAATAAAGCTAAAAGAGTTTTGCGTTACACATTGTATTCAACATTGTTAAGGAGCATCCAAATTACACTGTCCCGACTCCCTTTAAATTGTAAGTTGATCGTTAAACAGTTATGGTTGCACATGTTGTCACTTAAAAAGGTTATAGTTTCTCTGCTAGTGACGTCACATTCAGACCTGCAGACTAGACCAACTCGCCGCGCTATGTTTCAGAGTAATTTCTCAGCAGCACCCAAAGCTTTCGCTTTGAGACAAATGGGCACGTACAAAGCTTGTTTCCTTATTTACAGATCCATAATTGTAATATAACCTCAATAAACATAAATGTCTTCAGTTCTCACTCTCAGGCTTGTAAGTTTCTGCAAGGGCACTCATTCATTTCTAATAATATTTCCAGTGTCTCCTACTGGAACGTGTGATAAAAGGGAAATGATACTCAAATATTACAGCGCATGAAAGCAATGCAGCGCTGCTGTGCAAAGCTGACTAGAAAATATCACTTGTCTATGTGAAAAAGCAATAGGTTTTATCTGTACCTCCAGATCCACTGCAGGTATAGACTTCACAAACTCCAGATCCACTGCAGGAACTGACTTCACTCACACTAGTTCCACTGCAGGAACAGACTTCACTCACTCTAAATCCACTGCAGGAACAGACTTCACTCACTCTAGTTCCACTGTAGGAACAGACTCCACTCACTCTAGTTCCACTGCAGGAACATACTTCACTCACTCTAGTTCCACTGCAGGCACAGACTTCACTCACTCTAGTTCCACTGCAGGAACTGACTTCACACACTCTAGATCCACTGCAGGAACAGACTTCACACACTCTAGTTCCACTGCAGGAACAGACTGCACTCACTCTAAATCCACTGAAGGAACAGACTTCACTCTAGTTCCACTGCAGGAACTGACTTCACACACTCCAGATCCACTGCAGGAACTGACTTCACGCACTCCAGATCCACTGCAGGAAAAAACTTCACTCACTCTAGTTCCACTGCAGGAACAGACTGCACTCACTCTAAATCCACTGAAGGAACAGACTTCACTCACTCTAGTTCCACTGCAGGAACTGACTTCACACACTTCAGATCCACTGCAGGAACTGACTTCACACACTCCAGATCCACTGCAGGAACATACTTAACTAACTCTAAAACCACTGCAGGAACAGACTTCACTCACTCTAAATGCACTGCACGAACTGACTTTACACAGTCCAGATCCACTGCAGGAACGTACTTCACTTATTCCAGATCCACTGTAGGAGCTGACTTCACACACCCCAGATCCACTGCAGGAACAAACTTCACACACTCCAGATCCACTGCAGGAACATACTTCACACACTCCAGATCCACTGCAGGAACAGACTTCACACACTCTAGTTCCACTGCAGGAACGGACTTCACACAGTGTGGTTCCACTGCAGGAATGGACTTTAGACACACTAGTTCCACTGCAGCAATGGACTTCATAGTCTCTAGTTCGACTGCAGGAATGGACTTCAGACACTCTAGTTCCACTGCAGTAATGCACTACACAGACTCTAGTTCCACTGCAGGAATGAACTTCAGACACTCTAGCTCCACTGCAGGAATGCACTTCACAGACTCTAGTTCCACTGCAGGAATGGGCTTCAGAAACTCCAAATGATAGTATTAATTTATTTAACATACTGCTATAGAATAAAATTTGCATAATGCAGACAATATAGACAATATCTTGTCTTCAACAAATATGTCTAAAATCTAAATTTTGGAAGTAGATGTACGTTATACGGTACAAATGACAATGTACTGCATGACATACATACATACATACACGTCTTTTTGGCGCAAGGGGTTAAGGGACAGTGTACTGTAAAATGTTCTCCCCTTTAATGTGTTTGTAATGATCCATTTGACCTTCTGGAGTGTATCAAATTGTTTGCAAATAGTTCTTATACCTTTATGTTGGCATTTGAAATAGGTGAGTTTGCCTGTGGTATATCCTCACCTATACTTAAAAGTTGAATACTATTGGATATAATAAAGCTGTGTAAACATAGCCAGAGAATAAACTACAACAAAGTGGGATGTAGGAGAGATAAGTAATAAAATGTTAATTTTCATTTGTTTTCTCTAAATATTAGGCTTTGGTATACAGACAGAGATAATATTAAGATGCATGTGTGTGTGGAGAAAGTGATAAAATTAGATCTTATTTCCCTGTAAACTCATTTTAATGGGTTGTGGTGTCAAAAAACATTTTACATACAAAAATAAACCTAAAGAAGCAGCAAATGATCATGTATTTTGTTCTCTGCTTCTGGTATAACTAGTCAATGGAATTAAGGGGAAACTCATTTTACAACACACTGCCCCTTTAATGGTGGGATTTGCCAGGGCCCACACTATTATACTCACACTTATGCTAGAGATAACATTTCAACAGATTATATTCACATTTCTAGTTAAAAATAACACTTGACAATAAATTTGGTAGAAATTCACAAACTTAATTACCAAACAAGAAAGGCGCAACTGCTTAGTTAGTAAAGCAAATTCTGTTTCCTTCAAAATGCTGCAAAATTTGCCTTAACCAGCTACAAGCTACAATGTGATTGCTTTTTGTGGCGGACAAAGTTATTTACAGTTAGTGCTAAGTTACAGCTAGAGATAATATAAATATACAACAAACGTCAAGTTGTTTTGGAAATCATTAATATTGTGACTGTTTCAAATTCTTTAAAATCATTTTTGCTGTCCCTATGTCTTTTGCAGTTCAGTTCTTATTAAAGTGAAATGAAAGTCAAGATTACATTTTCATGGCTTACACAGAGCAAGCAATAATATGAGGCTTTTCAATTTACTTCTGTTTACATATTGCATTGAAAAGCATACCTAGGTAGGCTCAGGAGGAGCAATGAACCACAGAGCTAGCTGTTCATTGGTGGAACTGGCTTGCCTCTTGTCATTGACTCACCAGGTGTGCTCCGTCCCAGTGTACTGTAAAATGCCCCTCTATAATGTGTTCTTAATGATCCATATTACCAGCTGGGGTGTACTGAATTGTTTGCAAATAGCTCATTAACCTTTATTTTGTCATTTGAAATAGCCTTTGCTTTTTGAATGCACCACCTAAACTGAAAACTGTAGTACTGCAGTAATGAGTACAGAAAAGCTATGTAAATAAGATCCATCAGAAGAAATCACACTCCCAGTGGGGTGAGGGTGTTAGAGATAAGTACTACAATATCCATTTGTTATCTGATACACAAATATTTGTGATTATATAGAGTGATAAGATAATTAAATCTGTTCTGCCTGCAAGTTAATAGGGTGTGTGGTTTCAAAGGCCAAAAGCTGTAATTTTGTATATAGAAAAAACCCCTAAAGGAACAATTTCCCATACATTTTATACTTTGCAGCAGGTATAGTCATTGGAAGCACATTGAGGGGGACTGATTTTAGTGTCCATTTAACAATCACTTTGTGGATGTTTAATGCAAAGTTATATGCAAGAAAATGGTTTAAAGTGACAATAAACACTAATTTGTATATAACTGTGTGTAATAGACACTACTATAAAGAAAAAACTACTAGTTGGGCACTATTGATGAGATTAGGCTGGGACACTCACTGAAAGGGGCTTAGAAAGCAGAAAGAGCAGACACTCCCCCAAGCCCTTTATAATAAAAGACCAATTACACACACAGTAGTCTGTAGACTTCTGAAATTTGGGGGGTTTGCTAGGAATCTAAAATCAGCACAATGTTATTTAAACAACATATAAAGCAAAACTATTACATTACATTGTTTTATAAATCACTCACAGATGGGCTATATAAATAGATTACCTAATAAACTTTATGCAGAGAACAATCTAGTGTACAATGTCCCTTTCACATGGACTTTCCTTATGTATATTTATATGATAATTTAACCCTTATAAAGTCACTGAACTTCAGTACTGAACTAACTGGAAGTAAGGCACTGCAATAATTAAAGATCTCTTTACTAGGAAATAATTATTCTCTCATATTAAGTAAACAGTCTGAGGCTTCTACTTAGTAGTAATAGATCGATATAATGCGTATGCACAAGTTACTGGCAAATAACTAGAGAACATTTTCACTGTAACAAAGTACAACGCTCATGTAGGTTACCGTAAGTTAAATATAATTACAGCGCATCTCACAGCACTGAATTGCAACTACACCCGGCTTCCGTACAACTGGTTGTGTAAGTTATTTTGCATAACCATAATGCATTGCGATGTTCATTTTTACGAAAAAGAGCTTATTTGTTTGCTATATTTTTTTTTTAACCTTTATGCATGTTTACATTTTGCACGCAGTGATTTTCTGATCATATTGTTTATTTATGATAGTTACTTAGTAGGAGGTTTCTTTATTCTCACTCTCACTTAAATTGTCCCTGTATATAGCTAGGATAGAGACTTTTAGAAGAATACACCAGAAATATGGCTTGTGGACTCTTGCCGAAATTTTTAAATTTTTGTAAGTCTGCTATTTAGGCAAGCAGGCTGGTAATTATGTAAAGAAAAGACAAAGTACTGTATTTCTCTACTCCAGAAGCAATATATTTACCTTGCAGATCGTTGTCCGGTTGCTAGTCACTTCCTGCACGAAGAAGGAAGGAAAGATGTATATTATTTGAAGAATCTTAAGCCATCTTTGTTTCAGTTCAGGTACATTCCTACAACACTGCAGATCAAAATCAACAGGGACGCTTGCTTTTGGTTCGCTATATTTAATTTTAGTTTGTGTTACACCTATAACAAATTCATTTTACTAACACGTTCTGAAACCTGTCTACTGATTCTTTCATGCTATTTGTTTACACCTAAGCAATATAGATTTTTTTTAATGAGTGCACATTTTCTTCCTGAAGCAATATCGCAATGCATTATGGTTATGCAAATGAACCTTACACAACTAATTAGCTGTATGGATTGAATCAGGATGTGCTGTTATTTCTATGTAATTTCTGTGTGTAACTGTACTCTGTGACACTGAATTTGTATCTGCTAGATAATTATCTATTCATATTAAATATATCTTAATATTTATTAGAAGCATGTACAGTTCCCACGTGAGTGAAGCACAACTTTTTTGCACACACGAAATATTAAGTCCGGAGTCACTTTTGTGTGGTTAATGCCTCCAGAGAATAATGCTGAGGGGAGCTGGGCGAGCTATTAATCTTCAGCGCTCTGGTGTTTGTTTAGCCTGGCTAGGAATATAAAAATGAAATGGGTGGAATCGCTTCCCTATTGGATGGGTCATAGGAATTTATTTTACACAAACCCTGCCTATTTTTATGGGAGGACTTTGAAGCAATTTCAAAGTTAAATTAAAGATATTTAGAAGCTTCGTTTTAGCAAAAAAGTAGGTTGGTTTTGAAACATATATTTATATAATTATAAATAATAACGTCCTTTAATCTCATAATATTTTGCATATATTTCTAACCCTTTATACAACATATAAAGCAAAACTATTACATTACATTGTTTTATAAATCACTCACAGATGGGCTATATAAATAGATTACCTAATAGATTATCGGATAATCATTTAAATAGAGAACAATCTAGTGTACAATGTCAGTTCAGCACTGAACTAACTGGAAGTGTAGATTTATTTACATAACCATGATGCACTGCAATAATTAAAGAACTCTTTACTAGGAAATAATCATTCTCTCATATTAAGTAAACAGTCTGAGGCTTCTACTTAGTAGTAAGATATATAATGCGTATGCACAAGTTACTAGCACATAAATAGAGAACATATTCACTGCAACAAAGTACAACGCCATGGATGTTACGTAGAATTACAGCGCATCTCACAGCATTTAATTTCTGCTACTCTCAGCTTCAGTACAACTAGTTGTGTAAGTTATTTTGCATAACCATAATGCATTGCAATGACCATTTTTACGAAAAAGAGCTTATTTATACACTATATGTTTTTAACATGTTTACATTTTGCACACAGAGATTTTCTGTTCATATTGTTTATATATGATTGGTATTAAATATGAAGTTTCTTAATTCTCACTCTCATTTAAAACGTCTCTGTATACAGCTATGACAGAGCTCTTTGGAAAGAAAAAGGCAGAAATATGGCTTGTGGACTCTTGCCGAATTTTTTTAATTTTTGCAAGCCTGCAAATAGGTAACCAGGCTGGTAATGATGTAAAGAAAAGACTTAATTACTGAATATAAAGAAAATGTAAATTTAATATTTTCTTTTTCACTAATATACTGTCGTTATACAATCTTTCTATAACGAATGAGGTGGATCGATTATTTCACATTTTCGAATCGCTTTCATTATTTTACTGCTTTCTTCTCTAGATATTTAGTATGGAGAAGCATATTTAGGTAGTCAAAGGAGCAATTAGAGCACTATCTGGAGCTAACTGCTAAATAGTGACTGCACAAGTCTCTCATAATTGGCTCATCTTAAGTGTATTGATGCTCCTTCAACAAAAGGATGCCAAGAGAATGAAATAAATTAGTTAATAAAAGTCAATTAGAAAGTTGCTTAAAAGTCAAAGCTGAGCTCTATCGAAATCATGAAAGAATAATTTTGGGTTCCTTGTCCCTTTAAGCATTCAATATGGTAAGCATAATCAGGTTAAGAAATCCCACCCCTTGTGGGGTAGTAATGAAAAGTACTGAATTGTTAATTTTCAATTGCCCTAAGTATCAAACTGGGGTAAGTTAAGGAGGTTCTGTGTGTGGTTTTAATAATAAAGAATTTGTATATTTTAATTCTATTGTTTAATATAAACACCAAATATTTTAGAAAATTCTGGTATTTGTTTCCACTAAGTACTGTGATTTGTTATACAAAGATAAGGTAATACAGTATGTGTGTGTGTTGAAAGTTGCAAGCTCAATCCAATTTAATGGGTTGTGATTCCAAATAACAAAACCAGCAATCTTGTATGTAAAAATAAAGCTAAAAGAGTATTGCGTTATACAATGTATTCAACATTGTTAAGGAGCATCCAAATTACACTGTCCAAACTCCCTTTAAATTGTAAGTTGATTGTTAAACAGTTATGGTTGCACATGTTGTCACTGAAAAAGTTTATAATTTCTCTGCAAGTGACGTCACATTCAGACCTGCAGACTAGACCAACTCGCTGCACTATGTTTCAGAGTAATTTCTCAGCAGCAACCAGAGCTTTTGCTTTGAGACAGATGGGCACGTACAAAGCTTGTTTCCTTATTTACATATCCATAATTGTAATATAACCTCACTAAACATAAATGTCTTCAGTTCTCACTCTCAGGCTTGTAAGTTTCTGCAAGAGCACTCATTCATTTCTATTATTATTTCCAGTGTCTCCTACTGGAATGTGTGATAAAAGGGTATTGATACTCAAATATTACAGCACATGAAAGCAACGCAGCGCTGCTGTGCAAAGCTGACTAGAAAATATCGCTTGACTATGTCTATGTGAAAAAGCAATAGGTTTTACCTCCTAAATATTCACACCAGTGTAGAGACTTTAAGCAGCCAATCAGAATGCTTGTCCCAGGACTTGCAATGGAGGTTGCATCTGTCATGTGCAGCACAGTCATAATATTATCCTATTTAGTTTAAAGTTATATAAAAAAATTAAAAATTCATTTAAAAAAGAAGCTTCTCATTAATAAATAGCTTTGTTCAAATATATTACAGATTTCTTAAATGCTCAGTTTTCACTCAATCTGCAGCTGAATAATTATTTACACCCCCCCCCCCCCCCCGTCATTGGACTCATTATGTGAGTCCTATCACAGGGGGCTACCTAGGATCCTTGTGGATCCAAGAAGGATCGGTTTTGGATGTTACAGGGCGCTGTCAGAGTCAGCTGGAGGATCATTGCTGCTGCACTGCAGATAAGTGTAGCGGTAGGAGGTTAACTAATGTTTAACGAGCAGTACGTTTATAGAAACACTTGTAATTATTATTACAGAATTAATTTTTATTACAAACATTTATATTGTGTAAACATATTGTCCGCTAGTCAGAGGCTCAACAATTTTTTTTCCAAAATAAAATATACATTTTTTTATTAAATTAATTACCAAACCTAATTTATATTGGAATTCATAAATAATAATTGCATATAATTATCAGTCTTGATACATTGTATCTTTGACACAACAATTTATTATTATTATTATTATTGGTTATTTGTAGAGCGCCAACAGATTCCGCAGCGCTATAAACAAAGGGGGAGTACAACAAAACAATTATAGGGTTCAGCTGGGTAGAGGGCCCTGCCAAGAGTTGCACTGTTGTAGTCAGCTCTTAAGAAGGTGATCTACAAACAGCTGGACTCTTAGGCTTACATGCTAAGGGGGTTCAGGGGATAGCAATGGAGGAGAGGAACTGGTATTAGGAAAGGTTAGCGTAGGTTGTATGCATCCCTGAACAGTAGAGTCTTTAGGGAGCACTTGAAGCTTTTAAAACTAGAAGAGAGTCTTGTGGAGCGAGGCAGAGAGTTCCACAAGATGGGAGCCAGTCTGGAGAAGTCCTGTAGACGGTAATGTGATGAGGTGACAAGAGAGGAGGAGAGTAGGAGGTCGTGAGCAGAGCGAAGGGGACGGGAGAGAGAGTATCTGGAGACAAGGTCTGAGATGTAGGAGGGAGCAGTGCAGTTGAGGGCTTTGTATGTCAGTGAGAATTTTGTGTTTAATCCTAGAGGCAAGAGGAAGCCAGTGAAGGGATTGGCAGAGAGGTGCAGCAGATGAAGAGCGATGTGTAAGGAAGATGAGTATGGCAGAGGCATTCATTATGGATTGTAAAGGAGCTAGGCGGCAGGTGGGGAGACCAGAGAGGACAGAGTTGCAGTAATTGAGGCGGGAAAGAATGAGAGAGTGGATTAAAATCTTAGTTGTGTCTTGTGTAAGGAAGTGTCTAATTTTAGAGATGTTTTTAAGGTGGAAGTGGCAGGCTTTAGCCAATGACTGAATGTGAGGAGTGAAAGAAAGATCTAAGTCAAATGTGACCCAGAGATATCGGGCATGTGGGGTAGGGGTAATG
The DNA here is from genome assembly GCF_027579735.1 of Bombina bombina. Lineage (NCBI taxonomy): Eukaryota > Metazoa > Chordata > Amphibia > Anura > Bombinatoridae > Bombina > Bombina bombina. The sequence goes on from NC_069508.1 coordinate 177,757,244, forward strand.
ATGGAGTTGTCGACAGTTATAAAGAGATTGGGGGTGGAGAGTTTAGAAGAAGGGGGGAAAATAAGGAGCTCAGTCTTGGAGAGATTTAGCTTGAGGTAGTGAGAGGACATCCAGTTAGAGATGTGAGAGAGACATTTAGTGACACGGGTTAGCAAGGAAGGAGATAGGTCTGGTGCAGAGAAGTAGATTTGGGTGTCGTCGGCATACAAATGATATTGTAAACCGTGGGACTTTATTAGGGAACCTAGTGATGACGTGTAGATTGAGAAGAGAAGGGGACCGAGGACCGAGCCTTGCGGCACTCCGACAGAAAGTGGTGACGGGGCAGAGGAGGCCCCAGAGAAGGCTACACTAAAGGTGCGGTTTGACAGGTAGTTAGAGAGCCACGAGAGGGCTGTGTCACAGATGCCGAAGGATTGGAGGGTTTGGAGCAAAAGAGGGTAGTCAACAGTGTCAAAGGCTGCGGACAGATCATGAAGGATAAGCAGAGAGAAGTGGCCTTTTGATTTTGCTGTAAGTAGGTCGTTGGTAACTTTAACAATTGCTGTCTCTGTGGAGTGATGGGGACGAAATCCAGATTGCAATGGGTCAAGGAGGGGGTTTATTGTAAGGAAATGGGATAGGCGTGCATAAGCTAGTTTTTCGAGAAGCTTTGATGCAAGAGGGAGGAGGAAAATAGGGCGGTAGTTGGATGGGGAGGTAGGATCAAGGGAAGGTTTTTTGAGGATAGGTATGACCAGTGCATCTTTCAGCGATGAGGGAAATATACCAGTGCTGAGGGAGAGGTTGAAAGTGTGTGTGAGTATAGGCGTAAGGGTGGCAGAGAGGGAGGGGAGTAGCTGTGAGGGGATAGGGTCAAGGGGACAGGTAGTGAGGTGAGAGCGCAGTATAAGTGCCGAAACTTCTTCCTCAGTAACAGGGGAGAATGAGCTAACGGTAAGGTTATGTGGGTTGTGGTTGATTGAGAGCATTTGAGGGGGTGAGAGAATGGAATTATGTTGAGAGCTGATTTCATTTCTGATGGAGTCGATTTTGTTATTGAAGTGGTTGGCAAAGTCTTGAGCTGACAGAGAAGTTGTATTAGGAGGTGGGGGAGGGCGGAGAAGAGTATTGAAAGTGGAGAACAAACGTTTTGGGTTTGAAGAAAGATTAAAGATAAGAGTAGAGAAGTAGTGTTGCTTATGGAAATTAAGGACAGAGTAGTAGGAGTTCAAGATAAATTTGTAATGCTGAAAATCAGCGGAACTCCTAGATTTTCTCCAGTGCCGCTCAGCAGTACGGGAACATCTGCATAGGTATCGTGTCAGAGGAGTATGCCAGGGCTGAGGATGAGTGTTTGATTTCCGAGCTATGGTAAGAGGGGCGAGATTATCAAGGACGGATGTAAGGGTGGAATTATAGTGGCAGATAGATTGGTCAGGGCAGGAAAAGGAGGAGAAGGACGAGAGGAGAGGTTTGTCCCTTTAAGAAATAGTAAGATGAAGAATTTATGCACAGACATCATTTGTATAAAAAGACAAAATGATATATTTATTTTATAAAATAAACATGATAATGAATTAACTGAAACACATCTGTATACATTGTCAGATATTATACATATATATGTTACGGGTAAAGTAAGATATCCGGGAAATCCTACGATTACTAGGGTAAAACAGACATTACCCAAGCAGTTATAAAGCCTGATATACTGTAATTCCCCCATCTACACAATTTTTCTTGCCTCCGCCTGGGGGTTCAAGGAAGGCGCCCCGCCAATCCTCTGGCATATACCCCAAGTGAACATTGTGGAATGAGGTTTAAAAGGGGGGCTTGCCCTCCTTGAAGCCCCCAGACTGAGGCAAAAAAGATAGCGAAGATGGGGATATTACAGTGCATGGTATATTTATGTTTGATGCAGTGACTCGATGAAGCGCATACATTCTAAGGGGATTTATGATTTTACATCAGGCTTTACCCACATCCGTCTGTGTAATGTCTGTATTACCCGGGTAATCTTAGGATTACCCAATATCTAACTTTACCTATAACATATATATATACCTTATTAACAAGCCAACCACAAGTGAAACAAACAGCTCTTCAATAAAACAAATCCTGCAATGAAAACCAATTATATTATTATCTGGAGCTGATAAGATCACATTTTTATTATTATTTATTTGTATAGCACCGCCAAATTCTGTAGCGCTGGGTACAATGATGGGGGTATACAATGACAAAGATTTGTGATAAAATACAAAACATAACAAAACTAAACAAATCTACTACAGGAGGAAGAGGGCCCTGCTCCGGAGAGCTCACAGTCTACAGGTTAAGGGTGCAGAGACATAAGGTTGGGGTAGCTTGTTACATTGGTTGTAGTTGCAGCAGTGAGTCAGGCAGTTCATGTATTAGTTTGGTTTGGATGAGAGATGGAGGAGAGATGCTAAGCCTCTCTGACTAGGTGAGTTTTCAAGGAGTGTCTGAAGCTATACAAGGTTGGAGACAGTCTTAGGGAGCGGGGTAGAGAGTCCCAAAGGACAGGAGCAGCACGTGCAAAGTCTTGGAGGCAGGAGTGGGACGTAAAGATAACAGGAGTGTAGAAACTTAGGTTAGAGGTTGATCAAAGAGGATGGGAGGGGGAATATTTCACGATGAGAAAGGAAATATAGTTGGGAGTTAGACTGTTGAGTGCTTTGTAAGTTAGGGTTAATACTTTAAATTGTATTCTGGAGTGTATGGGGAGCCAGTGTAGAGACTGGCAGAGCAGAGCAGCTGATGTAGATCGGCGACTTAGGTGGATGAGTCTAGCAGAAGCATTCATAATAGATTGGAGGGAAAAGAGGCAGTGTTTTGGAAGGCCATTTTGGAGTAGATTGCAATAATCAATGCGTGACAAAATGAGGGAATTAATAAGTATTTTTGTAGTTTTTTGAGTAAGGAAGGGACGAATTCTGGAAATGTTGCATAGGTGTGAACGGCAGGATTTGGTAAGCGATTGTATATGGAGGTTGAATTTGAGTTCTGAGTCTAGTGTGACCCCAAGACAGCGGACCTGGGGTGAGGTGTTGAGAATAGAGTCTCCAACCATCAGAGAAATGTCAGGTGTTGGATGTCTCAAAGAGGGGGGATAAGAAGCAGCTCAGTTTTGGACAGATTGAGTTGGAGGTAGTGTGAAGACATCCAAGATGAAATTTGCAGAGAGGCAGTCAGAAATCTGGTTGTGTATAGAGGAAGAGATATCAGGAGAGGAAAGATAGATTTGGGTATCATCAGCATATAAGTGGTACTGGAATCCAAAGGAGGCTATAAGTTTTCCAAGGCAGGATGTATAAAGAGAGAAAAGCAAGGGACCCAAGACAGAGCCTTGCGGTACTCCAACTGAGAGAGGCATAGGATCACAAGATATGTTGTTAAAGGAAACTGAAAATGAGCGGTTTGACAGATATGAGGCAAACCAGGAGAGGGCTGTGTCTCAGATGCCAAATGAATGTAGTATTTTTAGGAGGAGAGGATGGTCAACTGTGTCAAAAGCTGCGGACAGGTCAAGAAGAATTAGTAAGGAGTAGTGGCCTTTTGCTTTAGCTGATAACAGGTAATTTGTTACTTTAGCAAGAGCGGTTTCTGTTGAGTGTTTAGGGCGGAAACCAGATTGTATTGGATCAAGTAAGGAGTTAGTTGTGAGAAATTGAGTTAGCCGATTAAAGACTAGTCGTTCCAATAATTTTGAAGCAAAGGGAAGTAAGGAGACCGGTCGATAGTTAGAAGGCGAGGAGGGGTCAAGCGATTGGTATGATTGATGCATGCTTGAATGTGTCAGGAAATGTGCCAGCGGTGAGAGATTGGTTAAAGAGATGAGTTAGGGTAGGGGTTAGAGAAGCAGAGAGAGAGGGAATAAGTCGTGCAGGAATAGGGTCAAGTGGGCAGGTTGTGAGATGAGCCAAGGATAGGAGTGCAGAGACTTCTTCCTATGTTACAGGAGGGAAGTAGCTTAGAGTTTTGTTAATAGAAGGGGTGGTTAGCATTGCTGGGTTTGAGGGGTGTGAGGTGCAGATCTCTTTTATAATGGTGTCAATTTTATTTTTGAAGTGATCAGCAATAATCTGAGCAGTGAGGTTGGTAGTGGGTGGGGGGGAGGCGGACATAGAAGGGAGTTAAAGGTTGAGAACAGCTTTCTGGGGTTGGATGCGTGAGATGACACAAGGGAGGAGAAATAGACTTCTTTGGCCAGGCTGAGCGCAGAGTTGTAGGACTTAAGGGTGAATTTATAATGCTGGAAATCAGCACAGGGGTGTGATTTCCTCCACTGCCGTTCAGCAGCCCGTGAGCATCACTGAATATATCTGGTCTGTGTGCCACAGTTGCCGTCGAGTGATTGATGTACGTCGAAGAGTGGAGGGTGCAGTTTTGTCAAGTGTTGATTTTAGTGCCGAATTATACTGTAGAGTCACAAGGTTTGGACAAGAGAGGGATGAAATGTCAGAGAGCAGAGGACTCAGTTCAGTCAGTCTGTGAGATCCAAGTCATTTAAATTCCTGTAACGTAGCAGTTTTTTGGGGGCTTGCAAAGATGTAGCAGGTAGAGTAAGAGAGAAAGTTAGTAGATGGTGGTCAGAGAGAGGAAAGGGGAGATTAAGGGAGTTGGAAATAGCACAGAGATTTGTGAAGACCAGGTCTATGGAGTTGGCTTCACAGTGTGTTGGAGATGTTGTCCATTGGAACAGGCCTAAAGAGGTGGTAAGGGATAGAAGTTTAGAGGCAGCAGGCATGTTAGGCTTATCAAGGGGTATGTTGAAGTCCCCTAAGATGAGAGAAGGGACATTACAAGAGAGAAAATGTGGAAGCCAGGCTTCAAAGTGGTCCAGAAATTGTGATGCTGGGCCAGGGGGCCGATAGATAACTGCAACATGAAGAGCTATAGGGGAGAAGAGGCAGATGGCTGAACTTAAAAAGATGAGAAGGAAAGAGAGGGGGGTGAAGGAATGCAGTGAAAGGTACTGTGTGGAGACAAGAGAATTCCTCATCCTCCTCCTTGATTGTCTTAAGGCCTGGGAGTGTGACTGAAATGCAGGCCACCATAGGACAGAGAGGCTACAGCAGTTGTGTTAGAGGAGACAAGCCAAGTTTCAGTGAGGGCTAACAGTTTAAATGAACGTTAAATAAATAGGTTGTGAATAGATGTAAGCTTATTGCATACCGGGCGTGCATTCCAAAGGGCCCACTAGAATTGGGGTGTACTAATAGAAGTGCAGTTAATGAGGTTTAGAGGGTGAGATTGGTGTGGATCACATGAGATTGGTGTGACTCATTGTACTAGGATCCTGGCTACGTATAAGTGTCCATCACTCCGATTAAGAAGGTCAGCGCTATTTGTATAATGTGCACATGCGTGATTCCAGGACCTGGTTTAGTAAACTTCTTCTTTACAGGTGGTGTTGTACATGCGTGATGATGCTCACGTTGCTAATATGAATATTTAAACTGCATGGTAATAACTCAGCGTTTATTGGTCGAGCAAATTCAGGAAAGAACGTCCTCTTTTTTGGGATAGCTTAGTGAGGAATTTGGTTGTATTTTATTTTTAGATTTTAACATCTTTATAAAGAAAAACATTGAGTTTATGCTGTATAATATATTTATCAGGTTATGTACTTTTATTAGGTGTGTATTAGCAGTGTTTCATAATAAGTTCTATAAAATCTCATGAGATCACAGCAAATGCAAAGCATTACCTCAGCACAGCTGATGCTGATTGGTTTTTGTCTTCTGTTTTTCAATTTGCAGCTGGACAGCAGCTGAAGTATAACTGTTTACACAGCACTTACTCTGGTGAGCTGAAGAAATTTTGAGGTAAAATATATTCAGTTATTACATAGAGATGTTCAGGTGATATTTTATTTTCAGCTTTTTACAGTTATGCTGCATCACTCTAAATGATTTACAATATGAGTATTATTATGTCCCCAATTTACTTATATTATCAAATTAGCTTCATTCACTTGTTATGCTTTGTTGTTTCACTTAGTTTCGGACCGATTAAGATTTTTTCGAATTTCGTTTTTGGATCGTTTCGAATTTGAATACATTTGAATTTATTTGTTTCGGATTTATTCGGATTCAAATAAATTCGGATGTATTCGGTTCGGATTCGATTAGTAAATTCAGAAGTTTGGTATGTGTTAGGTGGGATGTGTTGTGTATTAGACTAGTACTGTAATATTAGGTGTAACCCATCTGAATCAACATAAGTGCCCTGCACAGAGCTAGCAGAGTGATATAACCTAATATTCTGTACAATACTAGTGTAATTGTAATTAGTCCATGGCCATTTGAATGTAACAAAATAATCCAAACTAATTCAGATTTATTTGTTGGTTTCGTTTGCTACGGAAATTCGGAAATTCAAATGGATCCGAAGCTCCGAATTTGACAAATTTGTCCGAATTTCGATTCGTAATGAAACGAAACGCACATGTCTACTGAAGGGGCAGCTTTGCACTACTGACAGCTAGCTGAACACATCTAGTTAGCCAATCACAAGACACAAAGCAGCAGAGCTCCCACTAGCGTAGGAAATGTACATATTCTTTTTCAACAAGGAAAATAGAAGTGAATTAAAGTGTCTTAAAATTACTTGCTCTATGTGAATCATGCAAGTTTAAAGGGACACTGAACCAAAAAAAATTCTTCGTAATTCAGATAGAGCATGAAATTTTAAGCATATTTCTAATTTACTCCTATTATCAAATTTTCTTCATTCTCTTGGTATCTTTATTTGAAATGCAAGAATGTAAGTTTAGATGCCGGCCCATTTTTGGTGAACAACCTGGGTTGTCCTTGCTGATTGGTGGATAAATTCATCCACCAATAAAAAAATTGCTATCCAGAGTCCTGAACCTAAAAAAAAAAGCTTAGATGCCTTCTTTTTCAAAGAAAGATAGCAAGAGATTGAAGACAAATTGATAATAGAAGTAAATTAGAAAGTTGCTTAAAATTGCATGCTCTATCTGAATCATGAAAGAAAAAATTTGGGTTCAGTGTCCCTTTAATTTTGACATTCCTATCCCTTTAAGTTGATAAAAAATAGTATAAATAACAGATTAATTTAAATTAAACAGATGATGGTATAGAAGAGGTATTTGCATATATAAGGAGGAGTGAAAATCTATTCAGTAAGCAAGTTAGTGAATGGAAACTGTTGTTTGCAGTTGTGTTAAAGGGATATTCCAGCCAAAAGTGGAATCCACATGGGTGTATTTCAGTTTTGAATAGAAGCATTTTTGCAATATACACACGTTAGCAAAAATGCTTCTAATAAAGCTAAAGCTGTTGTAAAAGTGTATTTAAGTACGCACCGTGCACCAGCATTTTAAACACAGCATTTGCTCAGAGAGCCTAAGGTGATTGTACATCTGGTAATGACTCAGTTTATTAATTTCTGACATGATACCAGCCCCACTGATGATCTGGGCAGCAGCTGTAGTATTTAAAATACTGGTGCACTGAGAATATCCAACTATGCTTCACGTGCAGAGAAAAATGCTAACACTAAAACAGTGATATATTCTACTAGAAGCATTTTGCCAATACTGTGTACTGCAAACATGTTTCTATTCTAAGATGTGATTCATCTGTGCATTTACATTTTGAACGGGATATCCCTTTAAGTTTCTAGACATATTCTCACCTGCTAAGCAATACAACTAGGTTGATAAATTACAAACATATGGTTTAAAGCTCTGCAGATCAATACGTTTTATTTTACATTTTCCTGCTTTATTATTCTCAGAACCCCCCCCCCCCCCCCCCCCCCCGGGCTTTAAATCACTCAGAGGAGAAGTTACTACCATTCACTTCAGAGGCAACAAGGTCCCCGGCCTGCAAGTCAGTTTGACAAACTTTAAAATCCCCAGCTTGACAACCAGTAAAATCTTTTCATTGGGTTTTAGTGTTTTTTTTTCTTTTCTATTTTTCTTCTCCATTGACTTCTATGGTGAATATGTGAACGGCATGCGATTTAGCGGTTTAGATTATGCATCTTAACGCGTGCGCAAAATACATCTTGCAACTTGTAATAGCTGCGCAACACCAAATGCGAAAAAGCCATAATGTGTGCAGTGTTTTCGTAACTGATTTGTCGTGTGACTTGTAATCTTGCCCCTTGTGTTTGATGTAAACACTGTGTTTGTTCTATGTCCCCTAGAGATGCTGGAAGTCAAATTATGTAACCTTTGTATGCTAGAAAATGCTGAAAAGCCACATACCACTTAGTGATTAGTTAGAGCACTGCACAAACATTTGTAGGTAGCCCTTATTGACCGCAAACAATAGAGGTAAGCTGTTGCATTAAATGTTACTGCGCCATCTATTGGTTGAAACTCTGTTTCAGTTCAGTGGACAGCTTTGTTCTCACTAGCGCTATTTGATACGACAGAAATCTGGTCTGGGAATTCAAATCATACAGCGCCATCTATTGGCTGCAATTATTTTTATGTAATGGGTTTGGCCTATGCATCAAATTTACAATAGTGAATTTATTATTAACTAGTCCTAAAGCCTGTGTACACGGGACAATTATTTTAAATACCGAGGTTCCAACCCTTGCTCCCTCTGTCTCTCCCCTCTCTTTTGAGCTCTCTCTCTCCCCTCTCTTTTGAGCTCTCTCTCTCACCCTCTTTTGCTCTCTCTATCCCCCTCTTTTGCTCTCTCTCTCCCCCTCTTTTGCTCTCTCTCTCCCCCTCTTTTGCTCTCTCTCTCCCCCTCTTGTGCTCTCACTCTCCCCCTCTTGTGCTCTCACTCTCCCCCTCTTGTGCTCTCTCTCTCCCCCTCTTGTGCTCTCTCTCCCCTTCTTTTGCTCTCTCTCTCTTTTGCTCTCTCTCCCCCTCTTCTGCTTTCTCTCTCTTCCTCTCTTTTGCTTGCTCTCTCTCCCTCTCTTTTGCTTGCTCTCTCTCCCTCTCTTTTGCTCTCTCTCTCTTTTGCTCTCTCTCCCCCCTATTTTGCTCTCTCTCTCCCCCTCTCTTTTGCTCTCTCTCCCCCTCTCTTTTGCTCTCTCTTTCTGCTCTTTTTTGCTCTCTCTCCCCCTATTTTTCTCCCCCCCTTTCTCTCTCCTCTCTTTTGCTCTCCATCTCCCCCTCTCTTTTGCTCTCCCCTCTCTTTCCCCCTCTCTTTTGCTCTCTCTCTCCTCCCTCTTTTGCTCTCTCTCACCCCCTATTTGCTCTCTCTCTCTCTTCTGCTCTCTCCCTCCTCTCTTTTGCTCTCTCTCTTTTGCTCCCCCCTCCTCTCTTTTGCTCTCTCTCCCCTCTCTCTCTCTCTTTCTCTCCCCCCCTCTCTTTTGCTTGCTTTCTCTCCCCCCCCCCCTCTCTTTTGCTTTTATTATATAGGATAGATTATAGAAGGTGACATAGACCTCTATTCAAACAGACAGACCACATATTCAAAAAGAAATGCAGGCAAAATACATTACCAATACGCTACCAATATTGGTGTGGATTGCAGCAGGTTTTCAAGCTTAGATATTGGGAAGTTTTTTTATTTGTGGACTTTTTTTCTTTTTTTTAAATATTTGAGCCTTTTTTAATCTAAATGCTAATATAGTAATTTGAAGCATGAAAATATTGAAGCCATGTCTAATTTCTTGCAACATATCATGCATCGGAAGCCGGACCACTTGATTTTAAATGCCACCTCCTGATTTTGAGGCAAGTTTTGACACTTATCAGCACTATAATTAATAAAATTTGGTGGTGGTGATAAAATGTTTAAAAACTCTACAATTATATACTTTTGTGTAGCAGTTTTTAGTTGGGTGACGGCTATTTAGCTTAAAGTTCAAGCATAGCAAATTTTAGCGTTAAACCAATAATTGCATCTTTGTAGTATTCAGCCTATATTTCCTAAAAATTACTCCAGAATCAAACCTAAATTCAATTTTCCCTCCAATTTTTCAGTATTAAATTCCTATTTATTACTATTTTATATACCCATATAGGGTATCACTAGAAAGGCCTGTTTGTCTGTTAAAAATGGTATATGATATCTAGGGTGCACCTAAAAAGAGAGCGCAGATAAGGCGAAACAAATAGTGTGCAAAAATACCAAAATTGCTGGTGTCATTTAAGCACGGGAGCTGGGGAAAAACCTTAGTCCTTAATGGGTTAAAAGCTATATTGGCTTTTGTCATAAAACCCTACTGCGCCATCTATTGGTTGAAACTCTTTTTCAGAGGACAGCTTTGTTCTCAAGTGCATTATGACTTGATAATAAATTGGCCTTTGAATTCAAATCATACAGCGCCATCTATTGGCTGCAATTGGCTGTGAAGGGTTTGGCCTATTCATTAACTTAAAATAGTAAATTCATTTGAAATAATTTTATTTAACCCCCTTAACCCTGTACGTCGCTGCAGTCCTGGACTTCTCTCTGCCGCAATTTAGCTATTTTTAGCGAGATCGATCTATTTCTGCATGCCCCATGAGTGGGGCCCTGCAGAAATAGATTTGCATCGGACAGCAGTGGTGCAGATTGTTGGTGGGTGGCCCATCGCTGCAGGTACTCCTGGATCCTGTGCGGGAGTGCTTGAGGGGGCGCGCTGGGGGGCAAGCGGGCGCACGCTATTAAATAAAATGTTAAAGTCTCTTGGAAGGAGGGAGAGGGAGGAAGAGGGAGAGACGGGGGAATAATTAAATTAATTGTTGTTTCAAAATGGATCTGGGAGGGGAGAGTACTGAGGGTGTGCAGCTAAACTACAGAAAAATGGGGTATTTATAAAAAAACCCCCACATTTTTAACAAACTGGGTACTGGCAGACAGCTGCCAGTATCCAAGATGGCGGCATATAGGAAGAGGGGGGAGGATTAGAGAGCTGTTGGGGGGGTCAGGGAGGTTAGAGGCTAAGGAGGATCCAACACTGCAGAAAAAAATATAATTAAAAAACTAAATAAAAAATATAGTTTTTTTTTTTTTAGTACTGGCAGACTTTCTGATGGTGGTGACCATTGTGAGGTGGGGGAGGAAAGAGAGCTGTTTGAGAGGGATTAGGGGGTGGGGGGTGGGATGTGTCAGGTGGGAGGCTGATCCCTACACTAAAGCTAAAATTAACTCTACAAGCTACCTAAATTAACCCCTTCACTGCTCGGCATAATAATACAAGTCTGGTGCATAGCGGCAATTAGCCCCCTTCTAATTACCGAAAATCAATGCCAAAACCATATATGTCTGCTATTTCTGAACAAAGGGGATCCCAAAGAAGCATTTACAACTATTTGTGCCATAATTACACAAGCTGTAAATAATTTTAGTGAGAAACCTAAAATTGTGAAAAAGTTAACGATTTATTTTATTTGATCGCATTTGGCGGTAATATGGTGGTACGAAATATACCAAAATGGGCCTAGATCTATACTTTGGGTTGTCTTCTAAAAAAATATATATACACGTCAAGGGATATTCAGGGATTCCTTACAGATATCAGTGTTACAATGTAACTATTGTTATTTTTAAACAAAAAAAATGGTTTGTACTTATTGCCCTATAACTTGCAAAAAAGCAAAGAACATGCAAATATTGGGTATTTTTAAACTCAGGACAAAATTTAGAAAATATTTAGAATGGGTGTGTTTGGTGGTTGTAGATGTGTAACAGATTTTGGAGGTCAAAGTTAGAAAAAGTGTGTTTTTTTTAATTTTTTCACCATATTTTATAATTTTTTTACAGTAAATTATAAGATCTGATGAAAATAATTGTTTCTTTAGAAAGTCCATTTAATGGCGAGAAAAACAGTATATAATATGTGTGGGTACAGTAAATGAGTAAGAGGAAAATTACAGCTAAACACTGCAGAAATGTAATAATAGCCCTGGTCCTTAAAGGGACACTGAACCCAAAAAAACTTTTCTTTCGTGATTCAGATAGAGCATGCAATTTTAAACAACTTTCTAATTTACTTCTATTATCAATTTTTCTTCGTTCTCTTGCTTTCTTTATTTGAAAAAGAGGGCATCTAAGCTATTTGTTTGGTTCAGAACCATGGAAAGCACTTGTTTATTGGTGGGTGAATTTATCCACCAATCAGCAAGAACAACAGTGTGTTCACCAAAAATGGGCCGGCATCTAAACTTACATTCTTGCATTTCAAATAAAGATACCAAGAGAATGAAAAGAATTTGATAATAAGAGTAAATTAGAAAGTTGCTTAAAATTGCATGCTCTATCTGAATCATGACAGAAAAAAAATTGGGTTCAGTGTCCCTTTAAGGGTAAGAAATTGAAAAATGGTCTGGTCCTTAAGAGGTTAAAATTGAAAATCAAGAAAGGAAAAACACAACAGCCAATCAGCTTCATCATTGCTAAGTTCACACTTTGCTTTACTATGGTCTCATCATGGGGTTTCACAAAAATCTTGCTAGATTTCATAGTAAACTTAGCTACCGGGAGTTTTAGAGGGAAACTTTCACAAAATACCAGACAATTTTTAGCATTTTTGCTATCACTACATTTAAACAGAATTGGAGCTGTTTTTATTTATTGATTTACCTATTAAAAACTATATACAGTATATTTAGTAGAAGACCCAATATACTAATCTAGGCCCATTTTGATATATTTCATGTCACCAATTCACTGCCAAATGCAATCATATTAAAGGGACACTGTACCCAAATTTTTTCTTTTGTGATTCAGATAGAGCATGCAATTTTAAGCAACTTTCTAATTTACTCCTATTTTCAAATGCTCTTTATGCTCTTGGTATCTTTATTTGAAATGCAAGAATGTAAGTTTAGATGCCGGCCCATTTTTGGTGAACAACCTAGGTTGTCCTTGCTGATTGGTGGATAAATGCATCCACCAATCAAAAACTGCTGTCCAGAGTTCTGAACTTAGAAAAAAGCTTAGATGCATTCTTTTTCATATAAAGATAGCAAGAGAATGAAGAAAAATTGATAATAGGAGTAAATTAGAAAGTTGCTTAAAATTGCATGCTCTATCTGAATCACAAAATAAATTTTTTGGGTACAGTGTCCCTTTAAATAACAAAAACAATTGTTAAATGTTTACGCAAACTTTTCTCACTGAAAATATTTACATACCGCTTGTGCAGTGAAAAGCTGACAGCCATGACCACCGCATGCACGTCGTAGCTATTACATCAACACAATACGCTTAGCAAAGTACTGTGTGAGGTACCCATGTTCATTTGGTGCAAGGGGTTGAACTGAAAAGAGAAATAACAGGACTGTGCCAGATGTACATTCCCTCTAACGCTCCACACTCTCAGCACATATTACTGAAATTCATTCCTTTAATTAGAAAACGTATGCTCTTAAATATATAAACAGCATTTCCAAGTTATGTAGGGCAGAGAAACACAAGATAACTGATTTTAATAAACCAGAAGTTATAGATCTACACTGGTCCAGTCTGGGAATAATAAGCAGTCCTAGAAAAAAAATGAAAACTAGCTCTATATTCCATTAATTCTGTAGAATGCACACTTACCATGTTTTTTATGGAGATTACTGGGATATTCCTTTTCACATTTTTTTCAGGATTGAATTATATTAGTTTTTAATTTTAAAAAAATGCCAGGACGTTGTTGTCTAGGTACACTATAGATAGCTAAATTTCATCCAGGACTCCTTTAAACAGAGTGAAAATGATTATCCATAGTAATATCTGGAGTGCACACTAAAAATAGTGTCACCTTTCAAATGAGGGTTACTAAAGGGGTAAATGGTCTAGGGTATGAAACTTACAAGGAAATACTCTGTGACATTAATACTTATAAAGAAAAGAGAAGTGATATAGCTGCATCACCTCACCAGCAGCAACTACCCCCTTACATTGTAGATTTACTTACTTCTGAGCATTGTAGTCAATGGTGTCAGCAAGGTACAAGCATAGAGTTGGAAAGCAGTTCCTAGTCAGGGGACACTGTAGTGACAATAGGATGCAGGTATACCAAGCATAAGCAGAATTTGTAATTGAAGTAAACTGGAAAGCTGTATACAATTGTATGCTCTATCTGATTCATGAAAGTAAGTGTTGAGATTAATGTCCCTTTTATTGATACATTATTAATGTGTTTGAACTCACATTGTGCACTCACAGTATACACTCATAATATACGTACTTACAGTTTGCACTCACAATGGGCTAGATTTATAAAGGGCTAGGAGAATTCTTCTTTGTATTCCCAGTTCTCTGCAGCTTACCCTTGAACAAGCGCACTGGTGCGCACAAATTTGTCAAAAAATTGCAAGTAATAATTTGTGCAGTTTGGAAGGGCAGCTCGGGCGGATTATAATGAATTTTCCCACGTGAAAAAAAGCAAGTTTTCCTGATTTCTCATTTCAAACCTGTGTTTTTTTTAGGTTGTATTTTTGACCCTCTACAAGTAATCTATTACATTTGCATTTTACATGGGATAAATTTGCGCTTAATTTTGGTTTGTTACCACAATACATTTTTACTTTAACTTTGTTAAAATAATGACCCTATATAATTGTAACACATTCAAATTGTTAATACAATTTACGATCTTTGTGGGGCAATTTTACATTCTATATTTAGCATATGTGTGTAGCCAAAGACAGACCTGCTTGAATCAGAAAGTTCTCCATCAGAAATGGATGTGAACACACAAGACAGACGGCTAGATTTAGAGTTTTGTCTGTAAAGACCCGCGTAGCTAACACAGCTTTTTTTCATACCGCTGCTTCCAAACAAAGCTGGTATTTAGAGTTGTCTGAAGGGCTGCGTTAGGCTCCAAAAAGGGTGCGTTGAGCCGAATTTACCGCCACTTCAACCCTCAATACCAGCGTTGCTTACGGTAGCGGTAAGCTGGCAAAACGTGCTCGTGCATGATTCCCCCATAGGAAACAATGGGGCAGTTTGGGCTGGAAAAAAACCTAACACCTGCAAAAAAGCAGCGTTAAGCTCCCAACGTAGCCCCATTGTTTCCTATGGGGAAACAGTTTCTAAGTCTGCACCTAACACCCTAACATGAACCCCGAGTCTAAACAACCCTAACCTTACACTTATTAACCCCATAATCTGCCGCCCCCGCTATCGCTGACACCTGCATTATACTATTAACCCCTAATCTGCCGCTCCGGACACCGCCGCAACCTACATTATCCCTATGAACCCCTAATCTGCTGCCCCCAACATCGCCGACACCTACATAATATTTATTAACCCCTAATCTGCCCCCCCCCCCATGTCGCCGCCACCTAACTTCAAGTATTAACCCCTAATCTGCCGACCGGACCTCGCCGCTACTATAATAAATGTATTAACCCCTAAAGCTAAGTCTAACCCTAACCCTAACACCCCCCTAAGTTAAATATAATTTTAATCTAACGAAATAAATTAACTCTTATTAACTAAAGTATTCCTATTTAAAACTAAATACTTACCTGTAAAATAAACCCTAATATAGCTACTATATAACGAATAATTATATTGTAGCTATTTTAGGATTTATATTTATTTTACAGGCAACTTTCTATTTATTTTAACTAGGTACAATAGCTATTAAATAGCTATTTTATTTTATTAGGGGGCTTAGATTAGGTGTAATTAGTTTAAAATTCTTGTAATATTTTTTATTTTCTGTAATTTAGTGGGTTTTTTTGTAATTTAGTTTAGTTTATTTAATTGTATTTAATTGTAGGTATTGGTAGCTAATTTATTTAATTAATTTAATGATAGTGTAGTGTTAGGTTTAATTGTAACTTAGGTTAGGATTTATTTTACAGGTACTTTTGTAATTATTTTAACTAGGTAGCTATTAAATAGTTAATAACTATTTAATAGCTATTGTACCTAGTTAAAATAAATACAAAGTTGCCTGTAAAATAAATATAAATCCTAAAATAGCTACAATATAATTATTTGTTATATTGTAGCTATATTAGGGTTTATTTTACAGGTAAGTATTTAGTTTTAAATAGGAATACTTTAGTTAATAAGAGTTAATTTATTTCGTTAGATTAAAATTATATTTAATTTAGGGGGGTGTTAGGATTAGGGTTAGACTTAGCTTTAGGGGTTAATACATTTATTATAGTAGCGGCGAGGTCCGGTCGGCAGATTAGGGGTTAATACTTGAAGTTAGGTGGCGGCGACATGGGGGGGGCAGATTAGGGGTTAATAAATATTATGTAGGTGTCGGCGATGTTGGGGGCAGCAGATTAGGGGTTCATAGGGATAATGTAGGTTGCGGCGGTGTCCGGAGCGGCAGATTAGGGGTTAATAGTATAATGCAGGTGTCAGCATTAGGGTTAGACTTAGCTTTAGGGGTTAATACATTTATTATAGTAGCGGCGAGGTCCGGTCGGCAGATTAGGGGTTAATACTTAAAGTTAGCTGGCGGCGACGTTGGGGGGGGGGGGGCAGATTAGGGGTTAATAAATATTATGTAGGTGTCGGCGATGTTAGGGGCAGCAGATTAGGGGTTCATAGGGATAATGTAGGTGGCGGCGATGTGCGGTCGGCAGATTAGGGGTTAAAATATTTATTATAGTTGCGGCGATGTGGGGGGACCTCGGTTTAGGGGTACATAGGTTGTTTATGGGTGTTAGTGTACTTTAGAGCACTGTAGTTAAGAGCTTTATATACCGGCGTTAGCCCATAAAGCTCTTATCTACAGCCTTTCCATGGGCGTTAGGAGTCTTGTCGGTAGAGGTGTAACGCTCACTTCAGCCAAGACTCTAAATACCGGCGTTAGGAAGATCCCATTGAAAAGATAGGATACGCAACTGGCGTAAGGGGATCTGCGGTATGGAAAAGTTGCGGCTTGAAAGTGAGCGGTACACCTTTACCTGGTCGAATCAAAATACAAGCGGGCAGCCAAAAGCAGCGTTAGGACCCCTTAACGCTGCTTTTGACGGCTAACGCAGAACTCTAAATCTAGGCGATAATGATTTCTAATGCTGTTCGCCTCTACCTATGGAGAACTATAATATTTGTAGGAGAACTTTGCGTTCTCCAAAGATGCCAACAAATTATGATGATGGTAACTAGGCACAATGCTAAGGCGGACTCTAAGATATACGACTAACACTATCAAATGTAACCCTTTTTTGAACTCACTGGTGCGCCTTGGTGAACGTGAACAAAGTGAGAGAAATGTATAGTCAGACTTGCCCAATTTAAGGCGCAGTTTGTTTTAATAAATCAGGGGATTCAGCCATATGCATATTTATAGACACAATCCTGCTCAATAGGTACAGAGATGCACCCACATGAACCGTTACTGCGCCATCTATTGGTTGAAACTCTGTTTCAGTTCAGAGGGCAGCTTTATTCTCACAAGCGCAATTTGACTTGGTAGAAAGCTGGCCTGGGAATTCAAATAATACAATGCCATCTATTGGTTGCAAAGACCTCTATTCAAACACATGCTGTAAATTAACCCCTTAACAACCGAGGACGTGCCTGGCAAGTCCTCTGGGGTTTGAAGCGCTGGGAATGATCGTGATCACTTCCAGCCACTTCCAGGGTATTGTAGTGATGACTCGATATTGAGGCATCACTGCAATCCCCTTTTTTACCCACCAATGCAGAGAGGGCCACTCTGTGGTCCTCTCTGCATCGGCAATCGATGGTACATGCAGGGAGGCGGGTGAGCGGGCCATCAATGGTCTGGTTCCGGATCCTTTGCTTCTCAATTGTGCGCGGTAGTAGGCGGTAGCATCCGGTGGGGGCGTGCGCGCCAAATATGCACACTTAGAAGTTAAATGTTTATGAAGGATGGAGGGGGATCTAGGAGGGGAAGGGAGGTGGGGCAGCTACACTACAGAAAATAATTATTTGCAATTAAAAAAAAATTAAAAAAAAACTTTGTTTGAGGGCAAACTGGGTACTGGCAGACAGCTGCCAGTACCCAAGATGGCGGCAAATAGGTAGAGGGGGAGGAATAGAGAAATGTGTGGCGGGGGATCAGGGAGGTTGGGGGCTATGGGGGATCCATCACTGCAGACTGAATATATAAAAAAAAAAGTGTTTTATTTTAGTACTGGCAAACTTTCTGCCAGTACTTAAGATGGCAGTGACAATTGTGAGGTGGGGGAGGGAAGATAACTGTTTGAGAGGGGTCAGGGAGGGATCAGGTGGGAGGCTCATCTCTACACTAAAGCTAAAATTAACCCTAAAAGCTACCTAGTTAACCCCTTAACTGCTGGGCATAATACAAGTGTGGTGCGCAGCAGCATATAGCTGCCTTCTTATTACCAAAAAGCAATGCCAAAGCTATATATGTCTGCTATTTCTGAACAAAGGGGGTCCCAGAGAAGCATTTACAACCATTTGTGCCATAATTGCACTAACTGATTGTAAATTATTTCAGTGAGAAACCTAAAATTGTGAAAAATGTAATTTTTTTTGTTTATTTGATCGCATTTGGTGGTGAAATGGTGGCATGAAATATACCAAAATGGGCCTATATCAATACTTTGGGTTGTCTACTACACTAAAACTAAAATTAACCATACAAGCTCTCTACAAGCTCCCTAATTAACCCCTTCAGTGCTGGGCATAATACACGTGTGGTGCGCAGCGGCATTTAGCGGCCTTCTAATTACCAAAAAGCAACGCCAAAGCCATATACGTCTGCTATTTCTGAACAAAGGGGATCCTAGAGAAGCATTTACAACCATTTGTGCCATAATTGCACTAACTGTTTGTAAATAATTTCAGTGAGAAACCTAAAGTTTGTGAAATAGTTAACATTTTTTTTTATTTGGTCGCATTTGGCGGTGAAGTGGTGGCATGAAATATACCAAAATGGGCCTAGATCAATACTTTGGGATGTCTTCTAAAAAAAATAAAAATAAAAATACAGTAACATGTCAAGGGATATTCAGGGATTCCTGACAGATATCAGTGTTCCAATGTAACTATTGCTAATTTTGAAAAAAAAAAAAAGTTTGGAAATAGCAAAGTGCTACTTGTATTTATTGCCCTATAACTTGTAAAGAAGATCTAAACTCAGGACAAAATTTAGAAACGATTTAGCATGGGTGTTTTTTTGTGGTTGTAGATGTGTAACAGATTTTTGGGGTCAAAGTTAGAAAAAGTGTGTTTTTTTCCATTTTTTCATCATATTTTATAAAAATGTTTTTTTTAGTAAATTATAAGATATGATGAAAATAATGGTATCTTTAGAAAGTCCATTTAATGGCGAGAAAAACGGTATATAATATGTGTGGGTACACTAAATGAGTAAGAGAAAAAGTGGTGAATTTATAGTATAGTATAATCCTACCGGGGAGACTGACAGCTCCTGCCTGCGTGTGATTGGTTGTGCGGGGGTGGGAATGCACACGAGCGTCCCAGGGGACTTCAGCCTGCCAGAGGTGAGCTGCGGGGGACAGGGGCGCGTATGTGCGCCCCTGTCCGCCTCAGCTTGATAAATCGTCCCCCTTGGTGTCTATAGACAATGGGTTAGGCAGTTGTGAATTACTACCATTAATCTTGTCTGAAGGATTTCACAGCCAGCAGACAGTATACACTGTCTGCATCTAGTATTGTGCCACCAACGTTTGTGCAATGTTACACCCTGTTCACTAGTGGCCAATCATTTGAATCGGTTTGGGATGGTTTTAAGGCGGACAGATTAAGGAGCATCAGACTTTTTTTTACCAGCTGCAGAGTATAAAATGTGTGATTTGCTTTTTTTAAGGCTTATTTGTGTTTATGAATTAGCTGATTTTGTGTTTTGAAGCCACAACCTAATTAAATGGGTTAAGCTTGTAGGTATAATCAGATCTCATTACTTTATCACATGGTGTACATATACATGGTCTATAAACCAATCACTAATACTTGTAGAGAACAATGGAAAATTAACATTTTATTACTGTATCTCTTCTATAACCCACTGGGAGTGTAATTTATTCTACTGGCTGTGTTAACACAGCTTGGCCTTGAGGCCAATAACTTTCAGGATGGGTGGGGATACCACAGGCTAAATAAACTATTTCAAATGCCAATATAAGGATAATGGAAATACTTGTAAACAATTTAATACACTCCAGCCGGTAAAGTAGATCATCAGAAACAAAATAAAGGGGAGTAAACTGTACCTTTAAGAATCTGAAACAGTCGGCCTCCAAAGCAGCAATCACTGTCTAGTAAATGGAGCCCCATGTGCACTAAGGCCCTGAATAGCAATACACCCTTTATGTTTGTGATTTATATTAAACCCTTAACGACCCATTAATGACCAGTGGTGCTGGTCATTTAGTCCTTAAAGGGACACTGAACCCAAATTTTCTTTCATGATTCAGATAGAGCAGTGATTTTTAACCTTTTTTTGCCGTGGCACACTTTCTTACATTAAAAAATCCTATGGCACACCACCATCCAAAAATTTTAAAAAAAAATCACACATTGTAGCCTAATACAGTATGTATATATATATATATATATATATATATATATATATATATATATATATACACACAACACACAGAGAAAACCCAGCACTCACTTACAAGCTCTCAGCTAAGATTTAAAAGCAAAAATGGAAAGGTTAGTCACCGCATCTGGCCAAATGGGACAAGCTCAGGTACCACGTCAAGGTCCTCTCCAATACCTGAGACCCTAAAACAGCCACACAATGCAAGCTTTCAAATCCAAACAAACTGAAAACAAAAAAAGGGTGCACAGGAATATGTAATCACCCTAGACATATACAAAACACGGAAGGGAACTGCACTCTCATACCGGACCGGGTACACATCCTATGACCCTGCAACATGCTCAGCCCTGGGTGCCACTGGCACTCACAGGAAGCTGTGCTGTCCCCAGAGCCACAAGCAGTTAACCCCAGACAGGTCTGGGTGCAAGAACCATAGGGAAAATTACAAAACAAATTAATACAACACACAGAGAAAACCCAGCACTCACTTACAAGCTCTCAGCCAAGATTTAAAAGCAAAAATGGAAAGGTTAGTCACCGCATCTGGCCAAATGGGACAAGCTCAGGTACCACGTCAAGGTCCTCTCCAATACCTGAGACCCTAAAACAGCCACACAATGCAAGCTTTCAAATCCAGCGCAATAACCAAGGTGAGGGGAGCTAGAGGTATAATTAGTGGTGATTGTATGTTACTGTGTAACCTAAATAAAAGTTTATGCTTAAGCGTTATGGTTGAAAAAATAATATATTTATTTTAAAACACTTTAAAACATGTGCATAGTAAAAGTATAGAGCTCTATTACTTTAAGACATATAAAACAAAATATACAAATTGTAATAACAATAATTGAAGCTTGAAAATAGTTGCTAAAATATTGTACACTTATTTGCTTGCTTAAATATTGTACACTTTTTGCTTGCTTCTGTGTTCTATACGGTCCCTTTTAAGGCTTTAAGAGTTTAGTATTAATGTTCTTCTAGTACTCACGATTTTGTCTTGAGTGTGAAAGGCTTTTTAGCTTTATGGGGTTATAAAAAACGTTGTGGAGGCAAAATACGTTTGGAGTAAATACAGCCTTAAAGTTGACAATCTTGCTTTTTGTAGTTTTGGAGGTTAATATGAACAAGCTGTTGATTTGTTTCTATTTCCTTTGTTAGGCTGATACAATGTATATCTCCAATTTGTTGTACTAGAGAAAAGTCTTAGCCGTTTTAGCGCTGATAAGGTGCTTGAAAGTTCCTCAATTTTTCGTGAGGGTTTTAAATTGAATTATCCGTTGGTCTCTGAGACTGTGTACCCTATTTTGTGCTAGTATGCTATTCAGGGTTTGCTGGAGTCTCTAAGAGGCTTATAGCGTTTGAAAATTCCTCAATCTTTAGCAGGAGTTTGTTTGCGAATTACCGTTGGTCTCTGAGACTGTATACCCTATTTAGTGCTAGTATGCTATTCAGGGTTTGCAGGAGTCTCTAAGAGGCTTATAGCGTTTGAAAATTCCTCAATCTTTAGCAGGAGTTTGTTTGCGAATTACCGTTGGTCTCTGAGACTGTTTACCCTTTAGAATTTGTTCAGGGTTTGCAGGAGTCTCTAAGAGGCAGTTCTGTCTGTTGTCCGATGTTTTTCTTCTTTTGCGCTTATTATTTCAAGCGCTAGATAGAGCTGAATCCGTTGAAAGGAAAATATATTAACCAATTTTCCCAAAATTAACACTCACCAGGTGCACTCACTCTAAACTTGTTTTTTCACTAATCACTTACTTCCTTCTATTTGAGTTTGAGACACACCGCTTTTTTCAAAAAGAATATATTATTATCTATAAATCTTTAACTTAAAGATAAAGTTTAACTCCAAAAAGATAATCGGACCCAGACACACTATCACACAAATATTTTGTCCACATTTTTTATTTTTTATTTTTTACTTAAAATCCCTGTTTTTCCACATTACTACCAATATGGATATATTTGCACAAAGAGAGGAAATATTACAAGGTATTTCTATAGAACACCAAAACCAAGATATCAATTCTCACACAAACACTCCCAAAAATCTGACAGAATTATGTGATAACTTGGAAAAACTTCTGATTAAAGAACTAAAAAATACCATAGAAATCAAATACACAGAAAAATATATTGAGAATAACATGGTCCCAAGAGGACTTAGATTAAAGAAAAACTGTACATTCAACCTAAACGATGAACTATCTAATGAATGGTTTGATACCCTTGAAAACGCATCTATAACATTAATGAAAATAATTATCAAGTCTAGAAACATCACATTAAGTGAGACTAAAAAAGAAATAGACCAACAAAAAAACTTTTTAAAAATTTATGAAAACAATACTGAGTTTCTAAATAATCAAAAAGAAATTTTTAACACCATTTCAAGTTTTAAAGAAAATATTCTAGCAACAAAATCATCTAAATATAACAGAGATCTGGAAGACTACTCTGAAACTCTAGACACTGATATTCCAATAGAAATAGACTCCACATACGAGAATACAGTTGAAATAGTCGCCTCTCCAATCCCAAAAACTTTAGACAAATCATATTTATTTGGGAAATCCAACCATACAAATAAACCTCCACAATCGAATCACACGACATTTAGGAATCAAATTCCATCTGACACACGAAATATAGAAGGATCTATTAAACAACAAAACTATCATAGAAGACAATACACTAACTACCCCGATGACCAATACCACACAAAAACACAAACAGAAGAAAAATTTACAAATCAAAATAGATATGACACAAGAACACCCAAAAATTCTTTTTCAAACCAATATTCACACAACAATTATGATCTGCCGAACAACGATTCAAACACAGATTGGGGCTATACCCCTAGGAGAAATTACTCATATAGAGAATACCAACACAATCCAAACCACAACAGAAATAACTATAATCAAAGAAATAACTATGAACATAGATGGGAAAACAGAGAATGGAATTACAAACCAGATAACCAATATCCTTATAGACACAAATATGACCAATCTGATCACTACACATACAATAATAAGCATAAAAACTCTTATTACACTAACTACAAAAGAAACCACTTTGACTCCAACTCAGATTGGAGAATCCAAACAAGAAATAGATATCAACCATTAGAACAAGACATAAGGTCCCCCGCACCTCATAATGCAGAACAACAGAAAGTTTTTTTAGAACAGGCCCCTTTAGGGGAAGGAACATCAAAAACCAACACACACCGCATCCTCCCAAAAAGAATCGTAAGAAACAAACGAGGATTAGAGGTAGGAGAAACGGAAGAAAATCTAGACAAAATCCCGAAAAGACAGAAATAAAACATACAGGAATATTCAACATAAGTAAATATCAATTGAATCCTCTTCAAAAATCAGTTCTAAGTAAAGGCCTATCATTTGCCCCATCATGCAAATTAAATAAATTTGAAACCCTCATAAACATAAACCAATACATATGTAAACTCACCTTAAAAAGATATTTCATAAAGAACCCTCTTGAGAACAAAACCCTCAAAGAAAATGAACAAAAATTTAAACACACTAATCTAAAAGCCCCCTCAACGTTCTATCCCACAAATGAAAAAAGCGAAGACATTAAACTCTTTGAGAAAATGGTCAAACAAGATATAGACAAACTAGATCAAAACGAATTCATAGAGTGGAATATGACACAAAAGGAACTAAAAATTATAAAAGATCTAAAAAATAATAATGAAATCACCATCAAGCAAGCAGACAAGGGCGGAGGAATAGTCCTTATGGACACATCTTTTTATTTAGAGGAATCGTACAGACTCCTAAATGACCAGACAACATATAAAAAACTAAGATCTAATCCCGTAAAAAACCAAACAAAAAAACTACAAGATCTTCTCATAAAAGCATTCAACTCAGGAGTACTTACAAAAAATGAATTTGATTTTCTAAACACTGTAAACCCCATTTCACCTACTTTTTACATACTTCCTAAAATCCATAAAAACTTAACCAAACCCCCTGGACGACCTATCATTTCAGGCATAGGATCCCTCACATCAAATCTTTCGCAATATGTCGATTTCTTCTTACAGTCATACGTTTCCCAGTTACCATCCTATCTAAAAGACTCGACTCAATTACTCAACATCCTAAAAGATATATCTTGGGAAGAAAACTTCCTTTTAGTAACATGCAATGTAAATTCCCTATACACAAACATAGACCACCAAAAAGGGCTTAAAGCTATAAAATTCTTCTTAGACAAGGATCCAAATTTAAATAAAGAACAAAATAAATTCCTAATTGATTGTATCCATTTTATATTATATAACAACTCTTTTTTATTTAATGACGAGATTTTTCTACAACACAAGGGGACTGCTATGGGCACAAGGTTCGCCCCCAGTTATGCTAATCTATTCATGGGTTATTTTGAACATAATTACATAAATTCTAGCCCATGGGGGGCGAACCTTGTGCTATATTACCGCTATATAGATGACCTATTTATAATTTGGAAAGGCGAACCTGAACTTCTAGAATTATTTCTAGAAGACTTAAATAACAACACACTAGGCCTCAATTTCACTCATGAATTTAGCACAAACTCGATTCACTATTTGGACTTAGAAATAGAAATTAAAAATATGATGATTACAACCAAAACCTTTTTTAAAAAAACAGACGCCAATAATTACATACACAATAAAAGCTGCCACCTAAATAAATGGAAAACAAATATCCCCAAAAATCAATTCACCAGAATCAGGAAAAATTGTTCAGATATTAATCAATACTCCACCCAATCAGAAACCCTAAAACAGAGATTCATTGAAAAAAGATATAACATTCACACTTTGGAGAAAACACAAATGGAGGTAAAAGAAATGGATAGAAACTTGATACTCGCACCAAAACAAAAATCAGCACCTAACCAAAACAAAAACAATCCCTTATTTATTCCTTTTATAACGCAATATAACTCACAACATCATGAAATCAAAAAGATTTTAAACAAACACTGGCATTATATAAAACATGACCAAATTTTGGGACATAGATTGAAAAATAATCCCGACATCATTTTTAAAAAAGCAAAAAACCTAAAAAACATACTATCACCAAGTGAATTCAAAAATAAGGAAATTCACAACCCCAATACATTCGATCTTAATAAAGAAAAAGTTGAAGGCTTCTTTCCATGTATATTATGTAAATCATGCAAACATAGCAGCAAAATTAAAACTCTGAAATCTAATAATAACAACCAATATATCAACATCAAGGAAATCATACGATGTTCAGATAAGAATGTCATATATTGTTTACAATGTTTATGTGGTTACCAATACTTTGGCCAAACTAGCCGCATGCTCAGAGACCGCATAAGAGAACACCTTCACCATATCGAACATAAATCAACTAGCACCAACCTATGGCCTAGATTTAGAGTTCGGCGGTAGCCGTCAAAACCAGCGTTAGAGGCTCCTAACGCGGGTTTTTTACGCACTCCGGTATTTAGAGTTTATTTACCGCGACTCAAAATACACCTAACGCTCAACTTTCTACCGCCACCTCAGACCCAGTAGTAAACATATACCGCACAAAAAAACATCCACGAATCACAAAACAAATATTACACAAAGTACACTTACACTCATACAAACACAACACTATCTTTATTTTTCGTATTTTTTTTTTTTTTCTTTAAAATACAAAGGATTAAAGTTGCGAGATCTCGGGTGTTTGAAAAAAATCCACACAAATCCATTTTCCCATTGACTTACATGGACATACGGGAAAAGACCCTCATATACCTACATCTAACGAATAACATTATCACAAACATACACTCATCGATGCATACAAACAATATACACCACATTACATACACAAAATATTTATTTATTACAAAAAGAACACGATTTAGTTACTTTTTCACACAAGCTCATGACGTCACTCACTTTACGAGGAAAACCAGTCTTAGAAAAAAAAATATAGAAATCTTTGGAGCCTCCATTGACTTCTATTGGGAAGACGTGCTCGTGCACGCGAAACCCTCATTTCCCTAACGCACGCAAATAGCGTAGACTGAAAAACTCCAAATACCAGCGCTAGAAAATACATGCTTTTATGCGTTAGACCCAGCTATGATAAATAGATCAAGAAATGACTATTTCCCTATGGTGGATTTATGTTTTTTAATATTAAATATTCACCACACCATAAATATTTTTAACACTTTTAGATTACATCAACTACAAATCCCCATCACTAGTAACACATTATTATTTCAATAAAATTACATTTACAATTAAAATAAAATTCAATACACATTTCTGGATTCACAAACACTACACAATGGGAAACATCTCTCATTTACCTTTATTATTGCATTTCTGTTATTCAACTCATATGCTTGCAGCAACTGCATATCTACATAGGCTTAACACATGATCACTCATGGATGCACATACATTACTTTTAACATTCAATCATACATGTGCATTCAAATGATGGGGGAAAAACACATTACATTCTCTCGAGGAATCACAAAACACAACATATGGATTTTACTGTACTTTTAACATCATGATTCCATCACCAGAAACCATTAGGAATTACGTACAACAAGAACATCATTACACCAGATTACAGATGTCACTTTATGGGAAGGAACAACAATGCCAGACCGCTATATAGAAGTCAGCATATGTGGGACACAATCACAATATATACGTACATGTACATAACACGCATCACCCATCACGCAACCACAAAGCACACATTTAGATTTTATTCAGCACACAATAACAATGTAGCACAATACAACAACACAATGAGGATTTCACAACTACATAGGCAGGTTAATAATATCATGACGTCATTAGAAGATTCAACCATACACATCACAGATTCACCACTGTACCGCCCCTTTAGGAACTTTAACACTCAATACTA
Source organism: Bombina bombina (assembly GCF_027579735.1). Lineage (NCBI taxonomy): Eukaryota > Metazoa > Chordata > Amphibia > Anura > Bombinatoridae > Bombina > Bombina bombina. Next base: position 177,784,606 of record NC_069508.1, read on the forward strand.
CAATACAACATATACGTAAAACACACTTTTGAACAGCATTATTATGGAGATTTCAATGGGACAATTCAGAAATATTGTCAGATCGCACATCAATTATATATATAATACTACAGATGACAGCCGGAAGTTATTCAGTATTCGTGCAATTTTTATGGGACGCATACAATATCGTCAGATCGAAAATCAAATATATATAATACTACAGATGACAGCCGGAAGTTATTCAGTATTAGTGCGATTTGAAAGGGACGCGTACAATATTCACATCTCGGCAATCACTTATATATACAATACTACAGATGGCAGACGGGAATTTCGGAATTATTATTGCGATTTGAAAGGGACGCGTACAATATTGACAGCTCGGCAATCACTTATATATACAATACTACAGATGGCAGACGGGAATTTCGGAATTATTATTGCGATTTTAAAGGGACGCGTACAATATTGACAGCTCGGCAATCACTTATATATACAATACTACAGATGGCAGACGGGAATTTCGGAATTATTATTGCGATTTGAAAGGGACGCGTACAATATTGACAGCTCGGCAATCACTTATATATACAATACTACAGATGGCAGACGGGAATTTCGGAATTATTATTGCGATTTGAAAGGGACGCGTACAATATTGACAGCTCGGCAATCACTTATATATACAATACTACAGATGGCAGACGGGAAGTTCGGAATTATTATTGCGATTTGAAAGGGACGCATACAATATTGACAGCTCGGCAATCACTTATATATATAATACTACAGATGACAGACGGGAAGTTCGGAATTATTATTGCGATTTTAAAGGGACGCGTACAATATTGACAGCTCGGCAATCACTTATATATACAATACTACAGATGGCAGACGGGAAGTTCGGAATTATTATTGCGATTTTAAAGGGACGCGTACAATATTGACAGCTCGGCAATCACTTATATATATAATACTACAGATGACAGACGGGAAGTTCTGAATTATTATTGCGATTTTAAAGGGACGCATACAATATTGACAGCTCGGCAATAACTTATATATACAATCCTACAGATGGCAGATGTTCCTTTATCATTTACAAACAATATTGCAGCAACATTGATCGATCACATTCGATGCACATTATACACAACTATGCACTTTCATTCATGTTAGCCTGGACGTGTGCTTGTTACTATAAGATCGCGTTTAAGAAATATTGATTACACATATGATCAAACATTACAAACATGCACTGTATGTGTGATATTTGACACTTTCACATTGAGAATCATTGTTTGAAACTAACATTTCAGCAAACAACAAATAAACGCCCACTGTGAAAGCATTCGCGCCGCTCACATACAAACAGGTGAATACAATCAGCAATCATTACAAACTCACTACCATTGGACTAATTGTACTATAAATCCCCCAAACAACATGGCCAATGCATCACTTGTGATCCACATCAGATCAAGTGCTTACCTTGTTACGCTGTTTTGAAAGATGGATGACGATGACATGGTAGACGCTGCTGGTGGTGCTATTGGCGAACTAGCTGTTGGTCGAATCAGGCAGCCTCGGCGGCTCAGACCGAGACGAAGGGGTCGTCTGGTTCGAGGTCCTCGTGTCTACAGGGTGAGACCCACCTTGGAAAACATGAGTGACTTTGAGGTTTTTGATAAGTATCGGCTCGATCGCGAACAGCTCATTGGCCTTTACGAGCTTCTTAAACCTCATTTGGAGCCAAGTATACAAATAAGGACTGCTGTTCCCCCCATGAGTAAGATGCTAAGCTGTCTATACGTCCTGGCCTCCGGGAGTTTTCAATCCGGAGAACTGTACATGCATGGCCTGGCTCAAGGTACATTCTCTGGGGTGTTTGATAACTTTCTGAACGCCATGGTACGTATCAGTAAGCAATACATAGGATTCCCACAGAATGATGGTGATTGGAGGCGCCTGAAGCGGGAATTCTTTGATATTGCTCAATTGCCCAATGTCTTGGGAGCCATTGATTGTACCCACATTGCGCTGCGTGCTCCAATTGATGACTTGCCCTTCAGAAATCGCAAACATTTTCATAGCCTCAACGTGCAGTATGTTTGTGACGCACGGATGAGGATTATGCATGTGTATGCGAATTTTGGAGGTGCTTGTCATGATGCCCGCATCCTCTCTCTGTCGTCCCTGTGGAGACAGTTTGAGGAAAGACAAATGCCCCCTGGTTATCTCGTTGGTGAGTATTTGTGCACAACATGGTTAATTATTTTGACAATTGCCCCTGTATTTTTTAACTGTTAGCGTCATGTTCAGCTATAGGATTAAATTTAACCATTTGTTATTTACCGACGCTAATGTCTATTTTTATTGAAATGCAGATATGTAGCATGTCTTACCTTAAGTGTTCATATAGAGAATGCAATGTAAACATGTAGTTAGCATTTTACACAAGGTTTGTTTTAGGAGAAATACGCATATGTAGCATGTCTTAGATGAAATGGCAAGATATTATCTCATGCAATTTAACCCTGTCATTGTCTTTTTCTGCTAATGTCTATTTTTATTGAAATGCAGATATGTAGCATGTCTTACCTTAAGTGTTCATATAGAGAATGCAATGTAAACATGTAGTTAGCATTTTACACAAGGTTTGGTTTAGGAGAAATACGCATATGTAGCATGTCTTAGATGAAATGGCAAGATATTATCTCATGCAATTTAACCCTGTCATTGTCTTTTTCTGCTAATGTCTATTTTTATTGAAATGCAGATATGTAGCATGTCTTACCTTAAGTGTTCATATAGAGAATGCAATGTAAACATGTAGTTAGCATTTTACACAAGGTTTGGTTTAGGAGAAATACGCATATGTAGCATGTCTTCGATGAAATGGCTAGATACAGATTTATATATAATTTTTTTTATGTTTCTGACAACTTTTAATATGGATTATGGTTTTTAAAAAATATATTTATACAACAATATACTAGTTTAAGTATTCTGTTTGAATTATGTTCTGTTCTAAATTTATAGGTGATTCTGGGTACATGAGCCGGCCTTGGCTCATTACCCCCTTGCGTAGCCCAACTGATGTGTCTGAGGAGCGCTACAATAGGGCTCATAAGAGAACCAGGGCGGTGGTTGAAAGGATGTTCGGGCTCCTGAAGATGAGATTCAGGTGCCTGGACCGTTCTGGAGGAGCACTCCAGTACAACCCAAAGAAGGTGGCTAAGATCGTTGTAGCCTGTAGCGTCCTGCATAATATTGCACAGCGGGCTGGGATGCTGCAGGCCGTCCCGGTGGACAGAGACCTCCTCAGAGATGAGGAGGATGATCCTGTTCTAGAGGGGGAATTCCAGGACGAGGGACTTGATGTCAGAGCAGACGTCATCAACCGCCACTTTAGACGGTAAATAATAGAAGTTACACTGGAGTATTTTCAATAGATGTGAACTCTAGGGAAATGACAAGTAGAGAATTGTGCAAACATGTTAGTATTGATAAAATGTTATAATAATATTTATTTCTCATAATATAGGTGATGCTCTGGGCATTGGGTCCTATAGCGAGTCTTTGCCACCTGGTTTTTATAGAGGACATCAGATGGTAAGTAGAAATGTATGGACTGTTGCTGGCATGATTTGTACACAAATACATAATATGGCATAAATTTTTAAAAATATAACTTTGTTTACACATTACTTATGTACATAATCAGAAAGGGATACTCTAGAATGACTATGGTTCAATGTCACACAGAGGTTTGTTCTGCTCAATATGACTCATCTTCACACTTGATAGAAAATAACACAGGTTCATACACAGGCTTAGTAAGCTAGTGATAGATATTTATTATGAAATGGGGGGTGGGAGAGGGGTACAGAACTGATTCACACACTTGTATGAAATCTTTATATATAATTTCTTACATTAGGGAGATGACTTAATATAAAGACTGAAAGGGAACAATTTGAAGCCTGACAGTGAAGATTTCCAAGACTGACAGTGGGGAAAAAGCCAAGATTGAAATTTAAGTATACCAATGGGATCATGTCTGGCATATTTAAATTCTGCTGACCTTGAAAACCATACAAAGACATGTTCACATGGTAAGTGCAAACTATTTGATAGAATAAGGCTGTGGAGACATCCTATTGGAGACACTTAGATGATTTTCTATTTTGTAGATGGTATTTCCCAGTCCTCTATTTAATGAACTGATGAATAAGACACCTATTGAAGATCAACTGTTTACCCCTGAATTGACTTTCAAAGACCATGCATTGTCCAGGTTGGTGTACCAATGCATGCTAGTGAAGACTGTAGAATATTAGTAGCTTACATACATTAGTCATATTTAGTTCTTAATTAGATATTTAGGGATCACAATCAGACACTTAGATGATTTTACTTTTTTAGATGGTATTTCCCAGTCCTCTATTTAATGAACTGATGAATAAGACACCTATTGAAGATCAACTGTTTACCCCTGAATTGACTTTCAAAGACCATGCATTGTCCAGGTTGGTGTACCAATGCATGCTAGTGAAGACTGTAGAATATTAGTAGCTTACATACATTAGTCATATTTAGTTCTTAATTAGATATTTAGGGATCACAATCAGACACTTAGATGATTTTACTTTTTTAGATGGTATTTCCCAGTCCTCTATTTAATGAACTGATGAATAAGACACCTATTGAAGATCAACTGTTTACCCCTGAATTGACTTTCAAAGACCATGCATTGTCCAGGTTGGTGTACCAATGCATGCTAGTGAAGACTGTAGAATATTAGTAGCTTACATACATTAGTCATATTTAGTTCTTAATTAGATATTTAGGGATCACAATCAGACACTTAGATGATTTTACTTTTTTAGATGGTATTTCCCAGTCCTCTATTTAATGAACTGATGAATAAGACACCTATTGAAGATCAACTGTTTACCCCTGAATTGACATTCAAAGACCATGCATTGTCCAGGTTGGTGTACCAATGCATGCTAGTGAAGACTGTAGAATATTAGTAGCTTACATACATTAGTCATATTTAGTTCTTAATTAGATATTTAGGGATCACAATCAGAAAAAGGAATACATATTATAGTTGATATAGAGGTATTTGAATGGACATGAAATATTACATTTATGTTCAGCATACATATATTGTTTACATGTGATATACATTATTATGTATAAATTTAATTTTTGAAATTTAAATATTATTTTTAATCAACAATATAATGGTGTATGTATTTCATTAATTTAAAATGAATGTAATGATTATCTTTAAAAAATGTTGATCAAAGTTAGAGCATAGACACCATATGATTTTAAATGTATTTTATGAATATTTTACAACGTGTGTATTAACTTTGTTCCATTTTTATTATTTGTCATTTCAGATTGGCATCTGATGACTTCATGGAATATTTAATTATTTTCTATTAAATATATATTTTTTTTTTAGCAGATTCTAATATATATCAATATAATCTGTAAATAAATAAAACTTGGACTCCCATGACTGGTAGTTGGCTATTTGACAAGCACATGCATAAGAGAAAATAATGCATTAATAGTAGAAAATAAAATTCTTCAGAGAATATTAAAAGATATATTTTAACATTAATTGGGGAGTCATATTCTTCAATGCTTTTATATTGAAAAAGTATATATTAAAAATATTTAGGATATGTATTAATATTATGATTGTTTTAACATTTAATAAGGTGAAGTGGTTCAATTACATGAAAGTGACAGTGTTGTTGAATGTAAAAAGAATTGTATAAGATCATGTATCTTCCTTAGGTATCTCAAAACATTATTAGAAAATATTTTACAATTATTACATTTATAAATGGTAGGTCATTTAACTTTATAATTTTTAATAATTAGTTATTGGATGCCAGGTTAATCTATGTAATTTTCTAGTGGAGTCATTTAACTATACTTAGTAATATTATGTATTTATTACAATCTTACCTCTTGGGTTAGACATCAAATATCTATATAGAATGTAATTTCACCTTTAGTTTATTTTGTCAATGTTAAATAAAAATACAATATGTTTGGGTCCTTAAAGGGGTCATTCAAAATGTATATTTTGTATACATTGTTACAAATATCATACAAGAATTTAAACATATTTAGAATGTACTATAGAATTACATTCAGTCTTTAAATATACTTGTTAAAATAAAAATAAATGCACATATCTTAGTGAATGATATAAGGCATCTATATGCAAACAACAATCAGCATCAAAATAGCCTATGTAGAGATGTATTTAATCCACGAATATATATAATTACAATATAATGATTGAATAACAAAACATATTAAGTTGGTCAAATATAAGATTATGATACAAAATGCATACATAACATATAGCTTAATGTCCCTCTACGCTGAAGGCTAAAAAATACCTCATTTAATAAATATATTTCAGTCAGTGTGTAAAACAATCTAGAAGTTAATCTAAATTTGCTTTACTCATATGTTAGACTCATTTAGCAAAAGGAAGGTGCCTAGGTTTATGATATATTAAGCATTATTGTGAAATGTTTATTTAAAGGGACATGAACTCAAAATATACTTAAAGGTAGCCATTTAAAAAAACAATGATTTATACATTCTGAATGAGTATTCTATTTTAATCAACTTTAAAACTTGTCTCATATTATGAATGCTCATTGTGATGTTGCTATCATTACTTTAGAAATAAGGCAGTAAATAGCTAATTTATTTGCTTCAGTACTCTGGACAGAACTTGATTGTTTGGAATAATTGATGCAACAATCGTCAAGGACAACCCAGGTTTTTATTAAACAATTGTCCGTAATATAAAATATCATTATTGATTTTCAAAGAAACATAACAAGATAACTTAACATTTGATAATCGTATTAAATAATAAAGTTGATTAACATTTCATGCTCAATCACCAATGGTAAATTTGTTTGGACAGTGTCCCTTTAAGAGCTTGAAATAGTGTATTTACTTCTCTTCCTATCTTGACATACTTTGCTTGAAAAGCATATCGAGATAGGCTCAGTAGATGAAGATTGGTGGATGCACAGAGATGCCTTATGTGATTGGCTCAACCATGTGCATTTAAATTTCTTATGTTGAGGATATATAAATACTAAGAGAAAATGATTTACATTTTAAAGTCTAAACAATCTTCTATCTCTACAGATCATTTGATACAATTGTTTGTAATGTCTCTTTAAAACTAAAGACGCCATTGCACAATAACATATATGAGCACTTCAGAGAAATACAAGCTCGAGGTTTATTTGCGAATAACAAAGCTGTAGTTTAACATTTATAAACAGATTATCAAAGTTACTGACATTCTTCCCGGAATTTTAACATTAATAAATATTGCGTGGGAAACGCATCTTCAAACACCAGATTAGCATATTTAAACATTAGTGTAATGTCACGCAATAGCACACAATCAATGTGCATTATAAATACATTTAATAGAGCAATGTCAATACTTCACAATCAATTTATTTAAAGAACAATAAAGACATACAATATTAAATGTGTATTTGTATTAAAGAAACAGACCGTTATTAAACCGAGAAATGTCTACAACATTAATAATGTGACAGGATGAGATTTTAAAGAGTATTTAATCATTAATATTTAACGGATCACGGATATTAAATCTGCGTCACACATATCCGCATGACAGGCCCATGAGTTACAAATAAGTCTACATGAAAAATGAAGTAACAGCACCACCAAGCGGTATGTGTAAGGAAGTTACTAAGATATGAAACATTAAGGAACGGCCAATCAGAGTTCATCACACAAACACAACTTGAGTCAGGATGGTCTCACAGACATTATAACAATATTTCAAACTTTTATCCAATCAGATGTACAGATAAATTGTCCCATGGTGCATCTCATGTTTACTTCACCATATAAAAGTCCATTACACGTTGCCATCTTTGTCAGTTCTCTAATGCCTGCAGGCAGTTTATATTATTATAATATATTTATTGTACAACCCAGCAGGCATGTCAGTTCCCAGGTTCACCAAGGAGGAGAGCGCTGCACTGGTCCACGCCGTCAAGGACTTTTATCCCCAGCTGTTTGGGAACAAGAGGAGCTCGACAGATGCGCCTGTTAAGAAGGCCCTCTGGGAGTCTATCACCAATGCGGTTAGATTGGTGTGTGACGTCCAGAGGACCCAGGATCAGATCATGAGGAGATTCGGAGATATGAGGTTGCGTTTATCGAAAAAAGTCAACCTCATAAGGGACTGGGTACAAGCCCGTAAAAGAGGGGGCCAAAGAAAGGCCCCGCGGAAACTGTACCTACTCCCTTATGAGGTGACTTTATGCGAGCTCCTCAATCTCCGGGTCCCCAAAAGATTTAGATCCTCGCCATCCTCGGCCTCCTCTTCTTCCCTCCCAGCTGCGGGATCTGAAAGTCCTGACGCGGGGGACAGGGCAGATGCTTCTCCGTCCGGTGGCCTGGGAGGACCCGATAGAGAATCTGAACCAGGTAATTATCCAACTTCATATAATATTTATAATGTTAAAAATCCAAAATGTGTATTTAGTCAGATACTAAACCTATACAGATCTCACAACATACACTACATATGATGTTTAGATATCTGATTTTACATTAGTGATACATGAAATTGGAATGATGTTTATTGCGCTCTACAGAATATGCGTCACAGAGCGGAAATCTAATTTCGCATCCACGTTAACATGGGTTTGCGGAAAGTGGCATTGCTTTATACATGTTGGTCAAATGACGGATGCGTAATTCCGCTTGGAATCATTGCGCAATGATCGCGAAAATGGCATTTCTCATCCACGTTAACATGGGTTTGCGGAAAGGGGCATTGCTTTATACATGTTGGTCAAATGACGGATGCGTAATTCCGCTTGGAATCATTGCGCAATGATCGCGAAAATGGCATTTCTCATCCACGTTAACATGGGTTTGCGGAAAGTGGCATTGCTTTATACATGTTGTTAAAAATTAAATGGAAAATCTTAGATTAGTGAAGAATACAGTATTCTTATTTTAAATATTATATCTAATAAAAAACGAATAATACTAATAAATTATAACATATGGCCATCAATTGATGATTATGTAATAACAAGCATATATTCTTAAAGATACAGTAAACAACACAACTGATTGAAAATAAGAGTCCAGGATATATTTATCATTCATTTAATTGCGGAAACTATTAACTCATGGGACTACCAAAGGATTAATATTTTTCTATTGATTTGTTATTAATGTAAATATTTTAAACATGGCATGATTAGTATTAATGATATGCAATCCTCATTTAATATATTACAGATATGGATGTGGCTGCTGGATCCTCAAGCCAGGGCTTGTCACAGTATGGTATGTCTCATTTTAATTGACATTTGTCTTAGAAACATGGAATGAACATTACATACTAAATACACATTGTTCTATATTTATATGTAATGTCTATTTAATAGATGAAAATTATATAATTATTCGGATATACTTAAATAACATATTTGATTTTAATTGCATGCTCAATACCATTCATTACATCAACATATGGAGTAGATAATTCATTAACAAACAACAACATTGTGGAATCTATTTAATTTTAGATTAAAGGGATACTGAACTACAATTATTAATATTGTCTTTCACATACAGTATGCAATATTAATAAACATAAAATATAATACTATCATCATATGTGACATATTCTATTGCTAAATGTATTTTAAAATAAATAAAGTACGTTTATGTGCATCTAAATATTTGTTGACCAACCTGGGTTTATATTGATGATTGGTGGATACCTTCAACAAACAATATTTATTGAATCCAATATTCCTTATCTGCCTTTAAGATTAATATCGAACAACATTCGAATTATAATAGGAGTCAATGTTAAATCATTTTTTACAGTTTGAACATAGAAATCAATTATTTAAATTAATCATGTCAGTGTCCCTTTAAGACAAAATAGATTCATTCATCATTACATTATTTTTATTAAAAACTATTGATATATAAATCTAATTATCTGTTGGAGTTACTTTATATATATCTGCATACTCTAACAGCACCATGATTACATATTTGTAATAATAAAGTTTGTTATGTATTGTGATAAATATGTGTTGTGTCCTAAACAAGATTACTGTACATTGAAAAAATGGCTCGATGTGACACATGTTTGTTTAGATTTGTCAACAGATGCTCCTCAATATGTGGTTTGTGTGTATTCTTGTAACTTCTTAAGGACATATGACGGAATTATTCCGTCATAAAACAATTGAGCTAAGTGAAAGCTGTGTCCTTAAAGGGTTAAGAACATTGATCATTGGGTATATTTAGATATGCAATAGCAGCATCTGAGATGAATTTGATGTCTAATGTAGTCTGACATTAAACATATGTTGAATACAGATATGTTTACAGAATCCCCTTGATTCAATCAAGCATTTTCTGGTGTAATGACTGCTCTATTCTTCACATTTTAAAGTTGATTAATGTTAAAATTCTAGACAGATGTGATTTAGTGATATCCAAAATGTGTTTAATAATATATATCTATATCATTCATAGAGAGAGTTGGTGTGGGGAGCCCACAGGAATCCAGCAGTGACATAGAGCCGCCTTTGCGGTCTCCTGGTAAGTCCATTGACTCATTTATATGTAATTGAAGGTGTATTGCTAATCAATATTATGATCATGATTCCGATGAAGCATAACATTATAAAAAATCATAGAATTTATCTTCTGATTATATATTTATTTTTTATATTGAGCGATTAATAATTTCTACTTTATTATTCTACACATTTGTTATTCATAAGATGTCTAACATATGTTTTTTTAAATTTTTTTTTTTTTAACAACAGTCATCAAGTGATACACACATGAGAAATCTTAAATGTTCTATGTACTATGCTTTTATGAATTTAACATTAAGACAAACAATACATTAATATTCTGATTTATTGACAATAACAAATCTATTGTCATTTGTATGCTCCATCAAAATGATGTAAATCATAACTTTGTGTGTGTATATCTTTAATGCAACATTGATGTGCGTATTTGAGCAACAGTAACATATGTTATAATATCTGATCTTAAGGTGTACACAACATGTTATGTTTTACAGAGATTGATGTCACATGTGGGATGGAGGAGGAAGAGGCTGCCTTGGAGTCTGATGGTATGTGAAATATATCTATCATGTTTCCAACATGTTTCTTTTTTTGAAATCATTTTATTGAAGACATTCAAAGTCTACAGCTTTTTCCCTTTAAAAAGGAATATTATTTGTCTGTTCAAATACACTACTGCCCCCTTTCTATATCAGGCAGCATGAAAATCTGCTTGTATATATTTTTTTAAGAATATATAATTCATGCCATCATTATGTCACATGCATATTCCATGCCAAAACACAATAATAAGTTTCACATTGTACAGACAGTCATTGAGATTCATCTGAGTGCCTATATAGATACCATATCCTCATTTCAGAATAGTTTACAGATTCAAACACACTTCGAGGTATATTGAAAACATAATCAATTTTAAATGCGTTGATTTGATGTCAGGATGTATGAGATGTTAATATATTTCTTTTACATTTTCAGATGGATCCACCACTTCTGGTCATCTGGATTCCGCCCCTGCCCAGTCACAGACCCCTCCCCGTGCACACACCCCTGACCATGGCCACACCTCTGCACACACCCAGAGCCCTTCCCATCACCAAACCCATGACCATGCCCCGACCACTGCCAGCCCTTCCCATATTTCATATCCTGTCCCTCCCAAAAAACGCCCATACACCCCCCTTCGCCGCTCTCCCCGTATTCTGGCCCGTACAGCTGCCCAGACCCAAACTCCCCACTCCCCAGCTGTACGGCCTACCCTGGAGCAGCAGCTCACCACTCCCCAAGCCATTCCCATCCCTCCCCGAGCCAATCCCATCCCTCCCCCCTGTTTAAACCTTCATTGTCCTGGGTGTCAGATTGTCCTTCCCAGGCACAGCTGTAAGTATCATTCTAAATACACTTTATAAGATACTTAAAGGTACAGTGAAGTTAAATTGGTTAAATTGTGATTCAAATCCAGCATGCAATGTTAAGCCAATGTATAATAGAATACTCTTATGAATTATTCGTCATTCTCTTGATATATTTATTGAAAACAACTTATTCCTATAATTAGTTTAAACAATAAAATAAATGTGGCCATCATTTCTTTATTGTTGGATGAATGTATCCATCAACCAGCATGCACAAACAAGGTTCATCAACAAATATTGGCTTCCATAAAAACCAACATTCTTGCATTCAAAATATAGCTTGACAATTAAAACATATAATGAATATGTGTAATTTCTAAAGATTTGTCATGTCATGCTCTATCTGAATCAGTCCATTAAATATTTAGGTTCAGTGTCCCTTTAATTGGATATCACTACATATACCAAACACCACTACTTGGATCCAAAATTTTATGTCCAAATGTGGATACATTATCTCTTGTCTAACCCAGTGGGAATGTAATTTCTTCTGGTTGCTATGTTTACACAGCTTGTCCTCAATGCCAAAATGTTTAAGGATATGTGTGCCTACCACAGTCTAAATTGAATTTTTAAATTGCTGATGTAAGTACAATGTAAATCCTTTAACAAGATTTGATACACTCAAGCTGTATAAGTGGATCATCTAAAACCAATTAAAGGGTTCAACATGTTTGAGTAACATGAGCCTTTAATGATTTCTGTCTGTCTGAATAACCTAATTCATGTGTAAAGAATATATGAAAAATAATTGATGTAAATAATTATTTGTCTTTATGATGACAATGTATGTATTAAAATCTTTTATTCTGTTGTGTAATTATCCTTAATATTAATTTTTTTTTTATTTTAGGCTGTGACTCAGCATGGCTCATGCTAGAAGGGATAGCAAGAGTAGAGCAGGCCGTGTTGAGGAACGCAGCTGTCCTGAGAGGGATGAACGACACCATGCAGGCCCAGCTCCGGGTTCAGGACTTGACTCTGCGTGAAATTATGCAATTACGTTCAAGGCCTGAATCTGGAGCTGGACATGCACAGGACAATGAAGAGGATGACCAGTAAGTGGAGGATCTGGATATGCTCCATGGTGGCAGATAATAATCCTCTGTCCACATGTTGAATTTGTATTTATATTGTTGCCATTTGGCCTTTTTATCAGTTTTTTGTTGTGCCTGTTGCACTCTTTTACCTTGTCATGTGTCTCCAATGAGGCTATGCTGGCCCTTGGCAACTCTCTTCATGGACTGTGATGCACTGTGTTACCTTGCCATGTGTCTCCAATGGGGCTATGCTGGCCCTTGGCAACTCTCTTCATGGACTGTGATGCACTGTGTTACCTTGCCATGTGTCTCCAATGGGGCTATGCTGGCCCTTGGCAACTCTCTTCATGGACTGTGATGCACTGTGTTACCTTGTCATGTGTCTCCAATGAGGCTATGCTGGCCCTTGGCAACTCTCTTCATGGACTGTGATGCACTGTGTTACCTTGCCATGTGTCTCCAATGGGGCTATGCTGGCCCTTGGCAACTCTCTTCATGTACTGTGATGCACTGTGTTACCTTGCCATGTGTCTCCAATGGGGCTATGCTGGCCCTTGGCAACTCTCTTCATGGACTGTGATGCACTGTGTTACCTTGTCATGTGTCTCCAATGAGGCTATGCTGGCCCTTGGCAACTCTCTTCATGGACTGTGATGCACTGTGTTACCTTGCCATGTGTCTCCAATGGGGCTATGCTGGCCCTTGTCAACTCTCTTCATGGACTGTGATGCACTGTGTTACCTTGCCATGTGTCTCCAATGGGGCTATGCTGGCCCTTGGCAACTCTCTTCATGGACTGTGATGCACTGTGTTACCTTGTCATGTGTCTCCAATGAGGCTATGCTGGCCCTTGGCAACTCTCTTCATGGACTGTGATGCACTGTGTTACCTTGCCATGTGTCTCCAATGGGGCTATGCTGGCCCTTGGCAACTCTCTTCATGGACTGTGATGCACTGTGTTACATTGTCATATGGCTCATATATTCCTTATTTTTACAAGATTATTTATAAACGTTGTGTATGTTTTCTTACATACTAATAAAATAAATTTTATTTCACAAATCTTTGTCCTCATTCTTCCTGTTATTTTTTGCAAGCTCTAGTTTATGTTGTTTATCCTTAAAGGGACCTAACAAATCTATTTGTTATAATGAAATCATATATGTAAGACAATAGTAAATGACTTTAAGATTAACATCTCCAATGTAATCTTATTATTTGTGTTTATATTATTTTCTCTTAGCTCTATCATTGCCTGATTATGATTAGCAGAGTAATTTCTTTATATATGTATATATATTTTTGTATTTGTGTATATATGTATATTTAAATGTTCATATCCATGTGTGTATTTATAAACTCTGCATGAATTGATGCACCTTTACCAAATGATCTGAGTATTGATACAATGATATAATCCCTGTAAAGTGTTCATTTTATTTAAATAGTATTGACTATGTGTATGCTCTTTTTAAAAACAAAATAATGTCCCTTTAAGTGATGTTGATCACTATTGTAAATGAATGTATTTCCATTTGTAAAGCGTTTTTGTCCTTTTTACAAGAACAAGGACATATAGTTTTATTAATAAACAATCTTATTGTAATGTTGACAGCACCTGTATTTCATTTTCAAATCTATATTATTGTCAAAGTGTAACCAAATCAATCTCTGTGTGTAATACAAATAATGTAGATGATGAATATTAGTTAACTAATATGTTAACAAAATACATCTCCTCCCATATATGGCTATAGGTAGGCTGACCATAATTAAACTTGAATAAATGACACGTTTAATCAATACATGTATAACTATTGTTATTCAACAACAATCCAAAGATATCTTAAAACATCAATGGCATATGTATTTCTCATGTGTATCTTTTAAATGTTAAAGATATACACCATAGCTATAGTTCAAGGGACAGTCAAGTCCGAAAAGATGATTCATAATTTGGTGACATTCCTAGATAGCAATCTACACACATACTAGTTCCTAAAATATAAATACGTTTCTTAATGATATGCCAAGATGTCACTGAGTCCTTGTATTGTCTGCGGTTTTTCAGCGATCTCGGATGCGCCATGTTGCTTAAGACGTCACCTGCCAGGCTGTCCAATGATTCCTTGTATTGACTGACGTTCTTACGTGATCAGGAATATGCCTTTTATTGGATTGCGTTTTGACGCGATCAAGGATGCGCCTTTTTTTTTTGGGCGTTCTTACGTGATCAATAATGTGCCTTTCATTGGATGGCGTTCTTACGTGATCAAGGAAGCGCCATGTTAAGACGGCACATGTAAAGTTAAAAAAACGTGTGATTGGATTGCGTAGTCCCGCAATATTTGTGCACGTTAAAAACGTTTGTGACTGCATGCAATTTTAAAAAGCTTGCGAATATGTATTATTTGCATCATGTTACATTGTTGACCCGTAGCTGATAAAGACCAACACATTCTCTTTTGCTGGATGTCTGGTTGAATCAACGAACGAAAGCAAAATGTTTTCATGCATAGGATATTTCTAGGCAAGTGCAAATCTCTACAGTCCATGTTTAATATGTTTGTCAACAATGTTCCTTTTTCTTAAAAATTAATGTTGTGTTTAATGTTGAACATATCTAATTAATAAATATGCGCTATTGTGTTTGAATAAAGTAATCAATATGCATTTATCATATGCTAAATATATGATGCCGACTTCTTCTAAATGTAATTTCGTTGTATATTTTATGAAAGGTTCATTAGACACTCACATTATAAATAAAAATATTTGATTTTGTCTCTAGTTAGATAGTCCATTGTTTAACCAATAGGTTTATTTTGTCTTGTGTTGTAAGAAAATGTAAGTAATTTTCTTACTCCTCGCAAAGCCAATGAGTTTCATGTGAGTACCATCTCCAGCTTTGTCCAGTTTGTGTAAAGGTTCTTTTCATATGTTAATGATGGGGTATTGTGTTTTACGGTTGTAATGGTGGTTCATCTATATTTAAAATATAGCTAACCCTATTTTATTTGCAAGTGTTTGAAGCTTTTTAATATTGCTATCAGTATATGTTAATCTTGTTGTTTGTAGTAGTGTCTATTACATACAGTTATGTAAAAAATATAGGATACTGTCCCTTGAATGCAAATGTTGTTTTTTTGTATCATGTATGAGATCCACATAGTTTAATCTTCAAATATATTTTTGTTAGCATATTTCACCCCCCCACTCCTAAAAGGACTTTAAACCATATTCATTGTTAAAATAAAAATAGTTACAATAAAATATTAACACAATAATGTCTCTTAAAGAAAATAGACTTTATTTAACACGTCAATATAAATGTGATTTTCAAATATTTTTTTTGACAAAGTACATGTAGATATAGCAACAAGCTTAAAATGTGTTAGCATATGTAATGTTGTTAAAGGGACAGTTTCGAAAAAAAATTTTATTACATTATTCGAAAAGTCAATTCTGTAATAACAAGGATATCAAATGTTTCTCAACAATTGAACATTTGCTATCTAAATTTGCTATCTAAACCTATGAGGTTGGTGTGCTCATTTCTTAAATCTTGAAGAGTGCTTGTAATCATTATACAATTTGAGCACTAGAGGGCATTTGGATAGCATTTGTATATGTAAAATCTTGTGCTCATACAGCATATTATTGACCATGTATTGATCATTGATATCTAAAATGTTGTTATGTCAGAACAACAAATAAGTGGTCATTTTTCATAGTCATAGATACAAGGGTAAGCACATAAGTCACACATGTATTTCTCCATGTTTTGTTGTTTCAAACTTTATAATGCGTAATACAGTGTTTTCTTTGTAATCAATAATTTTCTGACTGTCCCTTTAAGCTGTGTTATTGGCATTCAAACAGTAATATGCCATCATGGATAATTGTTATGGTAATTTAGTTAGCGATTCGGGAAACAGTTTGGACATCACATCACAGAAACCAATCAATATCATGAACAAGGATAGGTATGTGATGATGTGGTTTTCACACACTTATAACCCACACTCTGCAAAGAATCTTCCTCCATGGACCCGGTCCCATAGAAGTCGATTATATACAGAGTGTGGTCCACAAGTGTATGAAAACCACATCATCACATACCTATCCATTACCCAAAAAAAAAAATTTAAGATGGAAAAAAATACTTACTTCCTCTTCCTTCCCCTCTTCCCACGGGGCTGAGGCTCTGGGAGAGGCAACTGCCGACTCCGAAGAGTCCTCCTTGGAGCTGTTGTGGGAGGAGTGGAAGGAAGAGTACTGGGACGACCAAGGTGAGGAGTAGATGGCTGAGGAGGAGGAGGAGAAGATGGCTGAGGAGGAGGAGGAGAAGATGGCTGAGGAGGAGGAGGAGTAGATGGCTGAGGAGGAGGATGAGATGGGCCGGCAGGAGGAGATGGCCCAGCAGCAAGAGGCCCAGCAACAAGAGGCCCAGCAACAGGAGGTAGACCAGCATGCGCCTCCCGGAAAAATGTGAACATTTCCTGATGAAGATTGAACATTCTTGTTTGTCCTTCTTGTATTGTATTCAGTATACTGATTATTTCGTTTTGGCCTTGAATTATTTGATTCTGCCCATCAAGTATTCTGCGTCGTCCTTCTATGTTTTCTATCCGGGAGGTACGCATCTGGTCTATGTACTCCAGTAGAACCCGCACCTCCGCTATTTCTTCTTGTTGTGCCTGTTGAACCCGTGCACGGCGGGGTGCCCGTGCACGGCGGAGTGCGGGTCTTTGAGGGACCTCGGGTTCCGCGGGTTCAGCGGCATCCTCCTGTGCTTCCGGGGCCTCTTGATCATCTCCCGTGCGCTGTTCGTCACGGGGGGCCTCTTCCCTCCGAAGTGGGAATTCCTCACCACCACTCTCATCCCGGGGAGATGCAGGAGGCTGTGCTGCCTCGTCCCCAGACTCTGTATATTAAAAAAAAAATAAAAAAAGAAATGTATATATTAGCATATTTGCAAATAAAGGTTTAAATGACTTAGCTTACGATACAATTACAAATGCAGAATCATTAATCCACTTTGAAATCTAACAAACAATCAATTCTATTTCCGCTTTTTCTAAACAGTGTTTGTGATATCTGGTCAATGTGAATGTTTTTGCGTTTGTTTTCAGTCTGTTTAAATGCACACCTAACCTATAGCCTAGATACTGATGTAACCGCTAAGTAATAGAATGCGTGTAAACAGCGTAATAGCATTAATCGGATCCTTAACACATGAAACCCAATGTTTTATCTTTCATGATTTATAAGCATACATTTAGTATCAACTTTCGAATGTACTTTTGTTATCTAATTAGCTTCATTCTCTGGATATTCTTTGCTGAAAAGCATATCTAAATATGTTTATAAGATTCTGATTGTTAGCTGAATATAGCTGCCTCCTGTGATTGTTTCACCGTGTGCATGGCTATTTCTTCATTAAAATATATCTCAAGAATGAATCAAATTATGTAATATAAGTACATTTGAATGTTTTGTCAAATTGTATTCGCTACCTCAATCATGAAAGTAAATGTTTGCGTATAGTGTCCATTGAAATACATTCGTATGTGAAATTATTGTTCAATGAGCTTACCGTCAGATGAGAGTGGCAGGTTCCCGGTATCGATTCCTCCGATACCGACTACTTCCACCTCGGAGATGCTGGGCCGCAACATTTCCTCCCATCTGCAGTACTCCATTTCAAGGGCAGGGCCGCCACCGGTCCCTGCGGCATGTCGGGCCTCCAGGCTTAACTTTTTTTTAAGTTCAAGTTTACAGTCCCGGTACCGATGTTTGATGGAATCCATATCCCGGTTCCGGCAACCCACTGCATTGACTGCATTCCGAATCTCGTTCCAGAGCCTCCTCCTGTCAGTCGGGGTAGTCTTCTGGTGCTGCAGCATCCTATACCTGGCCATATAGGCCTCTACGAGGGCCTCCTTCTCCTCCATCGTAAACCTCGCCTCCCTAGTCGCCTTGGCCTTCCCCTGTGACGATGCCCTCTGTTTCCCGGACTGTGAAGCCCTACTCTGACCGCCACTGGGCCCAGCCACTTGGTCATCTTGAACCAAGTGGCTGGGTCCACCCACCGCTTCCACCCCCGCTTCCTGCCCCCCTTCCTGCCCCCCTTCCTGCCCTGTTCCTCTCCCCCTCCCTCTACTCCCCCCTCTACCTGTCCCCTGCCTGGCCTCCATCTCCTCCCTAAACTAAACCCCAAATAATAAAAAAAAAGTGAGTGTGATGAAATGAAAGGGGGTCAAAATAAAGAACTAAAAAGACAAAAATGGTGCTTAAAGTGTGAGGGATGTAAAAAAAAAAAAAAGAGGGTAAGGAGTATTTAAATAAACGAAAAGAATAAGACTAAAAGGAGGATATGTAAACTAAATGTAACTAGGGGATGGGTATGGGATGGGTATGGGGTATGGGATAAGAGTAAATGGGATGAAAGGGAATGGGACTACAAGGAATGGGGTATGGAGTGTAGTATGAGGGGGTAGGGGGTATGGAGTGTATGTAGTGTTATTGATAAGTGTATGTATGTATTGAATGTGTTTGCGTGTAAATGTGTTAAGTGTACAGATAAATCACTCGCTCGCTAACTAACACTACTTCTAATTCTCAATAACAAACACTCCCACTAACGCTCACTAACTACCACTAACTGACGCTCACACTAACAACTATCACTAATAACTCCCACTAACTCACTCACGCTCCCACTAACAGACTCTCTCCCACTCCCGCTAACTCCCACTAACTCACTCACTCTCTCACGCTAACACTACCAACTGACTATCTCACGCTAACACTACCAACTGACTATCTCACGCTAACACTACCAACTGACTCTCTCACGCTAACACTACCAACTGACTCTCTCACACTAACACTAACTCACTCTCAAAAAATCGCAAAATCTCTATTCTTAAATCTCCAAAGACCCACCAGCAACACAGTCAAAGAAGCCCTGCTTGTGTGGTGCTTATATACCCTGTGTAAATGTTTAATGATGTCCCAATTTCCATTGTAATTAGTGTTCAGGTGTGCTTTATTAGCAATTAATATTATTGCAATGTGTATTAGGTGTGTTAATTTGCGCATGCTCATTTTGAGTTGGTATTTGTGGAATGTGTAGAATGCGATGATGTCATAGTGGTCGTTTTCTCTAACATTGTCCAATAGTATTCTTTTTAAATGTGAATTTGCGATGGTGTGTTCTTCGTGAAGTGTTGTATATGTATGTTTTTCATAATATATAATGATATTGAATGCGATTTTTTTTTTAGTGTATGTATATATTTTTTAATCCTTGTTGTTATTGTGCGATTTTCCGCATCTTAAAGTATATGCGTATTCCCCGTATAAATAGTATTAAAACTTCCCCCGCTTGTGAATGTGTAATGCTTGTGTGCTTTGTTGATTGATTGATGTTGTGACATTTGCGGCGTGTTATTGTTGTGCATGATGTGGTATGCGTCATATGACCGAGCTGTGCGTATTCTCGCGAGATCGAGTGTTAGGTAAAAAAAGCTATTTTTTGCCTTTCCCATTGATCTCTATGGGAGACTGTCTAACGCGGGCAGGATTACGCGTGTGACATACACGCGTTAGGAGCATCGTTAGATGGTCTTATATTAACTCTAAATACCGGAGTCAAACAATGCCGTGCGTTAGACATAAAACACGCGTGGCGTTAACAGCCCATCTACCGCCGAACTCTAAATCTAGCCGTAAATAAACATTTTACTGAACATCATAATGGCAATATCCACCACCTAAAATATTGGGGAGTCAAAAAAGTTTTCCTTAATCCCAGAGGGGGGAATCTAGAAAACCTCCTACTTAGAAAAGAAGCGGAATATATTTACTCCTTTAAAACCTTATATCCACATGGACTAAATATGGAGTTTGATTTAAACTTCCTGATCTAAAAATTATGAATCTAAAAATTATGAATTTAAACATTTCTATATCTACATATATTCACAGAGTAATATATTAATTTTTTCGCAAATTTTATACAACATTCAGCAACAAAAGCAGCAAAATAATTAAAATAATTAAAACAATTTTTTGCGGACACAAAAAATTCTAAGTTATCACATATGTCCCGAAACAATAACACCCCCTTCTTTCCAACTCACTATTATATTGATTTTATCTTCACAAAATTATACTGTATATTTCTATCATTATAGAGGGCGCACACACATACCAAACACTTAAACAGATCAACTATGTTTAGGAAATTATGAATAGTTTTATATGTTAAAAGTTTCATTTTAGCTTACGTTATTATTATCAATCCACAAATCTGTACTACAGCTTAAAATTGTAACCGAACATTTTGCTCAAATTTCTGCACAAAGATTGGTCAACTAAGAATTTGTAATTAACCAATCAGGAGCTACCTAGCCCTTTTTAAAAAGGACCGCGAACACTCTCAGAGGCATCTTGATAAAGGCACCCGCCGAAACGCGTAGATCTGCCCACCTGAGTGCGCACCCTCTTTGACAGTTAATGCCCACACTGTGGGACAAGAACTATTTTTCCTTTCAACGGATTCAGCTCTATCTAGCGCTTGAAATAATAAGCGCAAAAGAAGAAAAACATCGGACAACAGACAGAACTGCCTCTTAGAGACTCCTGCAAACCCTGAACAAATTCTAAAGGGTAAACAGTCTCAGAGACCAACGGTAATTCGCAAACAAACTCCTGCTAAAGATTGAGGAATTTTCAAACGCTATAAGCCTCTTAGAGACTCCTGCAAACCCTGAATAGCATACTAGCACTAAATAGGGTATACAGTCTCAGAGACCAACGGTAATTCGCAAACAAACTCCTGCTAAAGATTGAGGAATTTTCAAACGCTATAAGCCTCTTAGAGACTCCAGCAAACCCTGAATAGCATACTAGCACAAAATAGGGTACACAGTCTCAGAGACCAACGGATAATTCAATTTAAAACCCTCACGAAAAATTGAGGAACTTTCAAGCACCTTATCAGCGCTAAAACGGCTAAGACTTTTCTCTAGTACAACAAATTGGAGATATACATTGTATCAGCCTAACAAAGGAAATAGAAACAAATCAACAGCTTGTTCATATTAACCTCCAAAACTACAAAAAGCAAGATTGTCAACTTTAAGGCTGTATTTACTCCAAACGTATTTTGCCTCCACAACGTTTTTTATAACCCCATAAAGCTAAAAAGCCTTTCACACTCAAGACAAAATCGTGAGTACTAGAAGAACATTAATACTAAACTCTTAAAGCCTTAAAAGGGACCGTATAGAACACAGAAGCAAGCAAAAAGTGTACAATATTTAAGCAAGCAAATAAGTGTACAATATTTTAGCAACTATTTTCAAGCTTCAATTATTGTTATTACAATTTGTATATTTTGTTTTATATGTCTTAAAGTAATAGAGCTCTATACTTTTACTATGCACATGTTTTAAAGTGTTTTAAAATAAATATATTATTTTTTCAACCATAACGCTTAAGCATAAACTTTTATTTAGGTTACACAGTAACATACAATCACCACTAATTATACCTCTAGCTCCCCTCACCTTGGTTATTGCGCTTCATTCTTTGACAGTTGTTTGAAGGAACAATTGTCACACTTGTAGGGTTTAGAGCGTGGTTATATTAACCAATTTTCCCAACATTAACACTCACCAGGTGCACTCACTCTAAACTTGTTTTTTCACTAAGCTTTCAAATCCAAACAAACTGAAAACAAAAAAAGGGTGCACAGGAATATGTAATCACCCTAGACATATACAAAACACGGAAGGGAACTGCACTCTCATACCGGACCGGGTACACATCCTATGACCCTGCAACATGCTCAGCCCTGGGTGCCACTGGCACTCACAGGAAGCTGTGCTGTCCCCAGAGCCACAAGCAGTTAACCCCAGACAGGTCTAGGGTGATTACATATTCCTGTGCACCCTTTTTTTGTTTTCAGTTTGTTTGGAATTGAAAGCTTGCATTGTGTGGCTGTTTTAGGGTCTCAGGTATTGGAGAGGACCTTGACGTGGTACCTGAGCTTGTCCCATTTGGCCAGATGCGGTGACTAACCTTTCCATTTTTGCTTTTAAATCTTAGCTGAGAGCTTGTAAGTGAGTGCTGGGTTTTCTCTGTGTGTTGTATTAATTTGTTTTGTAATTTTCCCTATGGTTCTTGCACCCAGACCTGTCTGGGGTTAACTGCTTGTGGCTCTGGGGACAGCACAGCTTCCTGTGAGTGCCAGTGGCACCCAGGGCTGAGCATGTTGCAGGGTCATAGGATGTGTACCCTGTCCGGTATGAGAGTGCAGTTCCCTTCCGTGTTTTGTATATATATATATATATATATATATATATATATATATATATATATACATACACATACACACACATACTGTATGTATTGTGCTGTTATGCCATGCCTCCTACAAACTACCCCTGCACTGGGAGTAAAAAACAAGCAAAGTTTAAAAAAATATGTCACACTGTTGTCAGTCTGCCGTGGCACACCTGAGGATCTCTCACGGCACACTAGTGTGCCACGGCACACTGGTTGAAAAACACTGAGATAGAGCATGCAATTTTAAGCAACTTTCTAATTTTCTCTTATTATACATTTTTCTTCATTCTCCCTTGCTATCTTTATTTGAAATAGAAGGCATCTAAGCTATTTGTTTGGTTCAGGACCCTGGAAAGCACTTGTTTATTGGTGGATGAATTTATCCACCAATCAGCAAGAACAACCCAGGTTGTTCACCAAAAATGGGCTGGCATCTAAACTTACATTCTTGCATTTCAAATAAAGATACCAAGAGAATGAAGAAAATTTGATAATAGGAGTAAATTATAAAGTTGCTTAAAATTGCATGCTCTATCTGAATCACGAAAGAAAAAATTTGGGTTCAGTGTCCCTTTAAATTCATGTGCTGTTAATGCGCCTATCTAGAATACTATAATTCTGCAATGCATGCTGGTATCATGCTCAGGAGCTAGGCAGTCGAGTGATCACATGTCAAACATTACAGGCCTTTGTTAACAATAGCTTGTCTTGCCCCTTCTGTCCCAGTAACAACATACAGTGAAAAATGTGTCACATGTATTTTTTTGTATTCATTTTTTACAATGCTATTTTAATAAAGTGTATTTTTGTGTGTTTTTACACCTACATTTTATTGTTTTGCATTTGGAGACAAAAGGGTTAAACAGAATGTTTCAAAATACCTCTAGATAAATACTCTGAAGTCTTTAACTCTTTCTGATCTGGACTAAATTGTAACAAATTGAAATCATGCGAGTGTTCATGCGTTCGCGTGATTTCAATGATGGGATTGGGTCAGGGGGGAGTGCCTATGATGCTAAGTACGCCCTCCAGCCCGCGATCCCATTTACCAATTCCTTATGGCTGCATGACAGCCAAACAGCTAGGACATTCTATGCATCCCAACAGAGCCCATCGCAGTTAGGTCGGCATGGAACGTCCTAACGGTTGGAAAGGGTTACATCCTACAATTATATACTTTTGTATAGGTTTTGAGTTGGGCGACTGCTATTTAGCTTACAGTCCAAGCATAGCAAATTTTGGGCCAGATTACAAGTGGAGCGCAAAATTGTGCTTTTGTGAGCCTGATATATGTGCTCCACTTGTAATACCACTGCACGCAAATGTGTGCTGGTATTTCAAGTTCAGCACAATGCGTACAAAAGCTCGGATTCACATTGCATGGAAGCTTTGCGCTCAATAAAGCGTAGGCTCCAATCATGAAAGCCTCATTCTCATGTTGTGAGACACGGCTGAGAACCTAGTGCAGTGAGACACGGCTGAGAACCTAGTGCAGCGATGGCAGCAGATTTAAATATATATGTATATGAACATATACATATATATTTATGTGTTTATATGTGTGTATACATATATATCTATGTGTTTATATGTGTGTATACATATATATTTATGTGTTTATATGTGTGTATACATATATATTTATGTGTTTATATGTGTGTATACATATATATTTATGTGTTTATATGTGTGTATACATATATATTTATGTGTTTATATGTGTGTATACATATATATTTATGTGTTTATATGTGTGTATACATATATATTTATGTAACAATAAATAGTGACCGCACCACCAATAAGTCAAAAATGCTCCGGCATGGGATGGAGTCTGGCCCTAGACTCTAATAATAATATAATTACAAAAAGTCCCAGCCAAGGAGTCTTAGAAATAAATTTAAATTTAAATTTTTACAAATACAAAATCATACCAAAAGGAAGAGCACAAAAGATGAGAGCTTACTCATATCCACACATACCCCATCCACCAAACATATCCATACTCCCTCCAAGCAATCCTAAACATAAACTAAAGGATAATACTCAAATCTAAAGTAATGAATCTAAGCAAAATAACACCCACTGGGCGTCTCCAGTGAGTGAAGACACACTCCACCTGTCACTCAAAAAAATATATTGGTATAGCTTCAGATGAAATAGAACAAACCATAGTGCATAATTTTTCACAATATCACTATATCCTCATATAGCATCAATTACGGTAAAAAAAAATAAACAGTTCATGTTAAGATATTTGTATCCAAACTGAAAAGAGGCTTTCTTGTATCAATTGCAAAAAATAAAGATACAAACTTAAATGTCCTTTCCAAAAATGAAAATGCAAACTTAAATGTCCTTTCTTGTATCTAAGACGTTATAAGGTTGAAACTCAAATGTCCTTTCTTGTATTTAAGATGTTATATGCTCACACAGTGCAATTAAGATACACTGGGATGTCCTTATTAACGGTTTGTGAAAAAGTGCTTGAAGCAGTCAGAGTGCAGCCCTTATAATCTACTGCTTGTGAAACAAGTGCTTAAAGCAGTCAGAGTGCCGCCCTTATAATCTACGGCTTGAATATCAATTGTATAACCAACGGTGTATGTTATCGGTTGCCAAACTGATAGCGAGGTACATTCATATAGCAAGTACAACCTCACACCCTTTGATGTTCACTCACGGTAAAGTTGTAGTATTGTGTGGTATATCTGAATGCTCCTAACCTGTACCAGGATAGATCAATGAATAGCAGCATCAGTGTCTCTGTGCAGGTAACTATAATTATAACAAAGCTGCGGGGCCAGTCATAAGCCGTGATATTACCTGTTGCAACAGATTTGCCAGTACCGTGAGACTCTATCTCCTTCGGTGTGGAAATATACTCACTGTTGTAAATATCCCATCTCGCTGCTTCCTTTCCACAGGCTAACCGATAATCGGATGCAATGTAGGTCGTAGTTGCCGTGATCAGGGTCAGTACAGGTGTTGGAGTCTTTGCTGGTTCCAACGCGCGTTTCGGGGACTCCTCCCCTTTGTCAAGGAATGTCTAGCCTCAGTATGAAGGTGAAATTTAAACGCCATATGAGGTTACCTATTGGTTGTTGATTTATGTACACCTTCAATGATAAAAGACATATTACTAAATATGGATATGGATAAAGCTCACAGATCTGCCACTCACACAGCATTCATTACAGGTCAATTAATACAGAAACAAATATACGAAAGACAAAAAATAACAAAAACAAAACAAACGAAAAACATAAACCAGAGAAAACGAAAAAGAAAAAAAGTGAGCATTGAAAAGCATTTTTGTTCTGAGTGTACAGATCCCAAAATAAATAAATAAAGTATGTGCTCAAAAGCAGAGAAAAAAAAGAGATAATACTTAACGCAATTTTATCCTAATACTGAGTATATGCCTGCCCAAAATAAATACATAGGTAAAGTGCAAATTGTGTACCTGGTTCAATTACTCTAAAAGTATTCCAGATACATATGATTATATTATCCACAAGTATCAGTATATAGAGACTAAGTTAAAGATTCAAATAACCTGGAATACCCAGGGATACATCTTGGCATATATTCAATATTTAGTCCTACATTGTCCTGAACAAAACGGAAACAATACTAAGTTTATGCCTGACCAGAATAAATACATAGATACAGTGCAAGTTATGCACATAATTACAATATCCAAAAATGTATGGTTACATTGTCCAAGGATATCAATATGTAGGGGCTAAGTTAATAGTTAAATTAACCTTGAATACCTTGAAATATATCTAAGTCTCTACTCAATTTATAGTCCTATATTATCCTCAAAAAATATATTCAAAAACAAAAGCTAGCATACCAGTTAACCTTAAAAAACTGAGATAACTCAATCACTCAAAGAGAGTTATATTCTAAGGACAATGTAGAATTACATAGGATAATAAGGTATGGTCATAACAAAAGACCCAGAACTATTTTCCTGCATAATCATTATAAATTGTATTCACTTGCAGTATTAGATGCAACACTGCACTGGATAGGAGACAATTCAGATAATTCAATATACACTGAAATGACACAGAATCGCAGCCTAGAAATTCACTAAGACGTTATCTAATCAAAGAGAAGTAACCTTGGACCATATCCTTATACTTCAATAGAGGGGAACTCACTGATTATCAACACCAAGCCGAACCCATCTGATAATTAGATAAAATTGCCCCAGGAAATGTCCCTATTCAGACCTCTGGGAACCATAGTATCTAATTTCCTGATCCACTGGGCTTCTTTTCTGAATAGTAATTGTTGCCTATCCCCCCTCTACGTAGAGGTGGAACCCCATCAACAATTTGAAAATGTAATTGGCTTTTGTTGTGGCCAAATCTCGAAAAATTATGTGCTACCGGGGCATCCTCATCATTGCTACCTATCGCTGCCTTGTGTTGGCGTATTCTATCTCTGGCCATTTGGGTGGTCTCCCCTACATAGGCTAAACCACATGGGCATTTGATAACATATATCACGTACTTAGAGGTACATGAAAATCGACCATGGAAAGGTATCCTTTTTCCGGACAGAGGGTGTGTAATACTATCCCCTTGTTGCATAGAATGGCACAAGGCACAGTTCATGCATGGAAATGAGCCCTTCTTAGCTATTTCCACTGTTTTTTTTTCTGGGACCCCCAATCAGCCCGGATCAGTACATCTCTGAGGTTTCTATTTCTCCTAAATGAAAAAAGTGGGGTATCAGAAAATACAGTCCCCACTTGAACATCATCTCTCAGTAAATGCCAATGATGGAGTATAGATCTCTTCAAATCTCTACTGTGAAACCCAAAATGACTCACAAATGGAACAGAGAATTTCTTAGGGTCTTGTTTCTTTCTCGAAAGTAAACTTATCCTATCAATCTCCAGTACTTTACTCATGTTTTGGTTAACGATTTCAAGTGGATAACCTCGGCTCAGAAATTTCTGGGACATCTCCTCTAATCTCTTTGAACACATTTCTGGATCATCAACTATTCTTTTGCTTCTTAATAGTTGGCCCAAGGGAAGATTCTTCATCAGAGAGGGTGGATGAAAGCTTTGATACAAAAGAGTATTATTTCTATCTGTAGCTTTAGTGAATAAATCACTTCTCAAACGATGGTCCACAACAGATATCATAGTATCAAGAAAACTTACTTGAGTTTTACTTGCCTCCATAGTGAATTGTAAAGATACATGTCATGCATTAAGCCTCTCAACGAATTTAGATAGATCCTCATCACTCCCCGTCCAGATAAAGAATATGTCGTCTATGTAACGATACCAGTCTTGTATGTGATCTTTAAAGCCTTGATCTTTATACACTACATCTTCCTCAAATTGACCAACGAAAAGATTTGCATATGTTGGGGCTACGTTTGAGCCCATGGCCGTGCCTTTTTTCTGTACAAACAAAGTGTCCTCAAAGAGAAATACATTTTCATAAAGAACTATCTCAAATAGATCCTTGATCAACCGTCTCTCACTCGGTGAATATAGATTATCTTTATTAAGAAAATAGAATATACTTGCAATGCCAAGGTCATGAGGAATAGATGTATATAGGCTTGCTATATCCATAGTTACCAATTGACTATTAGAGGGAACAATGTTAGTTGCAATTTTGCATAGAAAGTCTGTGGTATCCTGTAAGTAGGAGTCCAGATATCCCAGGAGTGGCCTAATCAGTTGATCCAGAAAAATAGCAATGGGTTGAAAGATAGAATCTGTGCCCCCCACGATGGGCCTGCCTGGGGGGGTCACACAGCCTTTTATGTATTTTGGGCAATACATAAAAGACTGGTGTAATAGGGTTGTCCTTAATCAAGAATTTGGCTTGCTTAGTCATAATGAGGTCAGAGGCCATGGCTTCCTCTACTATTTTCTGAATTTTCTTTGCAATTCTCATAGAGGGGTCCCCTATAACTCTAACATAGTTCTCTTGATCATTTAGTTGTCTCAAAACCTCTGATTTGTAGTTTGTTTTGTTCATGATGACAAGGGCACCGCCCTTATCGGCCGGTTTCAGAATCAAGTCACTATGATTCTGTATTTCCCCAAGAAGTTTTGTCTCTTGTCTAGACATATTAGTCCTAGCTTTAATTTTAAAGTGTTTCCTCATTCTCTCAAAATCTTTTTTGACCAATGTTATGTAGGTTTCCACCAAGGCGTTGGTGTGGGGAGGATTAAAAGTGCTTTAATTTAATTTTTTGTAAATGAAATTGAAAAGGGTTACTTGTATCATCTTTGCTGTTTATTTCTTTATTAGCAAAGAAACTTTTTAACCTCAAGTTTCTAAAGAATCTATGTAAATCACATTCTATTGCAAAAAAATCTGGAAAGGTGGTAGGGACAAAAGACAATCCCTTTTGTAACACCTTTAAAGTATCATCTGAAATAGCACTATCTCAGATATTGACCACTAAACTTTCAGTGGTGACCTCCTGTTCTGTCGAGTGGAGATTTAATAACCGCTGTCTCCCGTATTGCTTATGTTTCCTCCCCCCTCTCCTCTGCCTCTTCTTCTGTTCCTTGTGCCACGTCTTCTTAAGGGAAAAGGGACCGATGAATCACTATATTCACTATCCGAGGAAGTTTCACCCTGATAGTTACTAGATTGCATACCCCTTCTGAATCTTCTAAAGGGTATAAAGTCTGGGTTGCGCCATCTATAGACTTTATTATTCAGATAATCAGTGAGATCCCGCTGAAATTTCCTATATTTCTTACTTTCCAAGCTTTTTTTGAAAATGTTCACATCATTCTCTAATTTGCTCTTAAAGTTAGCAAAATCTGTGTCTGATTTTAACTCCTTGATAGACAATTCAACTTTATCAATTTCCTGCTGCATCCTGGGTAATTCCTTCTGTATATATTCTATGGTCAGAATGATAATATCATATGAGCATTTATTCAGAATGCCCTCAAATTTGTCACAGTATTCTAGATTATCTCTAAACAATGTAGGGTGCAAGTGACTGCGTAAACCCCTAGGGATACGTTTTTGCCTAAAGTATTCTGCCAAAGTGACAGAGTGTAAATCATATACAATTTTCTGCTTAATCAATTGTTCTAAACTTAATGGTTCCTTAACTTCTGGTTCTGTGTTCAAAAAGTCTCTATTTCCTATGCATAGAGTGGCTATCCGTGAGGCATCCAGATCAGAATAAGCAAACAGCTTGCTGCCTTCCATAGTAAAATTCAATAACCACAAATCCAGTATAAATCCAAGGTGTGCTAGTCACAGACCATCTAAATATATAACAATAAATAGTGACCGCACCACCAATAAGTCAAAAATGCTCCGGCACGGGATGGAGTCTGGCCCTAGACTCTAATAATAATATAATTACAAAAAGTCCCAGCCAAGGAGTCTTAGAAATAAATTTTAATTTTAATTTTTACAAATACAAAATCATACCAAAAGGAAGAGCACAAAAGATCAGAGCTTACTCATATCCACACATACCCCATCCACCAAACATATATATATATATATTTATGTGTTTATATGTGTGTATACATATATATGTGTTTATATGTGTGTATACATATATATGTGTTTATATGTGTGTATACATATATATTTATGTGTTTATATGTGTGTATACATATATATGTATGTGTTTATATGTGTGTATACATATATATTTATGTGTTTATATGTGTGTATACATATATATGTATGTGTTTATATGTGTGTATACATATATATGTATGTGTTTATATGTGTGTATACATATATATGTATGTGTTTATATGTGTGTATACATATATATGTATGTGTTTACATGTGTGTATACACATGTAAACACAAAATAGAATCTTCATATTGGACATTCACTCTCTGGAAAGAATTTAAAGTTTGGGACCTACATATTTATGGACACCTACTCAGTAAATTGATGTTTTTATATTTATTTTTTATCCAACCATCAACAGCTGTTTTATTGTAATTTATTTTGTGATTAAGATTGTATATTGTTGTGGTTTTTAACCACAATTGTATTGTTTTTTTATATAGATATATGCATATTTTATTGTTAATTTTAAGTGGATCCACTTTTGTATCTTGTTTGTATATTTTAGCTATAAGTAGCTTATAAAATATTTTATATACCCCTATAGAATTTCAATATATTTTTTATTTAAATAATCTTGTCACTACTAGTGTCTTAGCCTTTTAGGAGGCGCTCTGTGTATTTATTTTTAGCACTACATGTATACATATATATATATTTATGTGTTTACATGTGTGTATACATATATATGTATGTGTTTACATGTGTGTATACATATATATATGTATGTGTTTATATGTGTGTATACATATATATGTATGTGTTTATATGTGTGTATACATATATATTTATGTGTTTATATGTGTGTATACATATATATGTATGTGTTTATATGTGTGTATACATATATATTTATGTGTTTATATGTGTTTATACATATATATTTATGTGTTTATATGTGTGTATACATATATATGTATGTGTTTATATGTGTGTATACATATATATATTTATGTGTTTACATGTGTGTATACATATATATATTTATGTGTTTACATGTGTGTATACATATATATTTATGTGTTTATATGTGTGTATACATATATATGTATGTGTTTATATGTGTGTATACATATATATATTTATGTGTTTACATGTGTGTATACATATATATTTATGTGTTTACATGTGTGTATACATATATATTTATGTGTTTATATGTGTGTATACATATCTTGCTCCAAACCCTCCAATCCTTTGGCATCTGGGACACAGCTCTCTCTTGGCTTTTCTCTCTTATATCTTACCTTTACCACATTCTGTTGTGGTACCACAAGGCTCTGTCCTTGGTCCCCCTTCTCTTCTCAATTTATATATCATCCTTAGGTTCCTTAATACAGTCCCAAGGGGTTCAATACCATTTGTATGCTGATGACACCCTTATCTACCTCTCTGCATCAGACCTATACCCTTCCTTACTAACTTATCCCTACCCCCAACTTTCTCTAACTGTTGATAATAACATTATTACCCCAACCCTGCATGCCCGATGTCCTGGGGTCACACTTGACTCAGATCAGATGTGTGTGTATGTGTGGGTATGAGTGTGTTTGTGTATGTGTGGGTATGAGTGTGTTTGTGTATGTGTGGGTATGAGTGTGTTTGTGTATGCGTGAGTATGAGTGTGTTTGTATAAGTGTGTTTGTGTGTGTATGTGTGGGTATGAGTGTGTTGTGTGTGTGTGTGTATGTGTGGGTATGAGTGTGTTTGTGTGTGTGTGTATGTGTGGGTATGAGTGTGTTTGCTTTTGTATTTGTGGGTATGAGTGTGTTTGTGTGTGGGTATGAGTGTGTTTGTGGGTATGTGTGGGTATGAGTATGTTCGTGTGTTTGTGGGTATGAGTGTGTTTGTGTGTATGTGTGGGTATGAGTGTGTTTGTGTGTATGTGTGGGTATGAGTATGTTCGTGTGTATGTGTGGGTATGAGTGTGTTTGTGGGTATGAGTGTGTTTGTGTATGTGTGGGTATGAGTGGGTATGAGTGTGTGTGTGTTTATGTGTGGGTATGAGTGTGTACGTGTTTGTATACTACTCAAACTTACAAATGCAAATGTTTAAAGGGACAGCAAATAAATGATTAATTATACATAGTGAAAAATATACTTTGATTATATATGTTTCCCCCTTTACTGTATTTTACCATATAGGGTATCACTAAAAAGTCCTGTCTGTCTGTTAAAAATGGTATATAATATGCATGGGTTCACGTAAAGGGACATTAAGACCAAACATTTTCTTTCATGATTCAGATAGAGAATACAATTTTAAACAACTTTCCAATTGAATTATATTATTTAATTTGCTTAATTCTTCACATATCCTTTGTTGAAGAAACAGTAATACACATGGGTGAGCCAATCATAAGAGTTATCTATGTGCAACCACCAATCAGCAGCTACGGAGCCTATCTAGATATGCCTTTCAACAAAGGATATCAAGAGAATGAAGCAAATTGGATAATAGAAGTAAATTGGAAAGTTGTTGTATATTGCCTGCTTTGTCTAAATAATGTCCCTTTAACAAAAAAAGCAGATAATTAAGGTGAAACCAATAGTGAGCAAAAATGATAAAATTGCTTGAGTCGGAAAGTGGAAAAAAACCATGTTGCTGCGCCATCTATTGGTTGAAACTCTTTTTCAGAGGACAGCTTTCATCACAGGTCCATAAGCGGGCCTTGAAATTCAAATGATACAGCGCCATCTATTGGCTGTAAAGGGTTTGGCGTATCCATTAACATAATAATATGTGTGTATGTGTATGTGCATGTATGTATGTGTGTGTGTGCATATGTATATTTGTGTATCTGCGTGCGTACGTGTGTGTACGTGTATGGGTGTGTGTGTATGTGCATGTGTGTGCATATGTGTATGTATGTGTGTGTATCTGCGTGCAAACGTGTGTGTGTGTATGGGTGTGCATGTATGTGTATGTGCGTGCATGTGTGTGTGTATGTATGTGTGTGTCTTTTTGTGTGTTTGTGTGAATATGTGTGTGAATGTATATGTTTGTGTGTGTGTGCATGTGTAAGTATGTGTGTGTTTGGTGTGTGGGTTAGAGTGTGTATGTGTGTGTATACTACTAAAACTTACAAATGCAAATGGTTAAAGGGGCAGTAAATAAATTATTAAATATACATAGTGAAAAAACTTTGCAATATACTTTGATTTGTTTATGTTTCCCCCTTTACTGTGTTTTACCATATAGGGTATCACTAGAAAGTCCTGTTTGTCTGATAAAATGGTATATAATATGTATGGGTGCACTTAACAAGAGAGAGGATAATTAAAGTGAAACCAATAGTGAGCAAAAATACCAAAATTGTGTGTGTCATTTAAGCACGGAAAGTAAAAAAAACCTTGGTCCTTAAGGGGTTAAAAGGTCATCTATTGGTTGAAACTCTTTTTCAGAGGAAAGCTCTCTTCTCAGGTGCGTTTTGATTTGACCATAAGCTGGCCTTGGAATTCAAAGGATACAGCGCCCTCTATTGGCTGTAAAGGGTTTGGCCTATCCATTAACTTACAATGATGGATGTGTGTGTATATTTATGTGTGTGCATATGTATGTGTAGCTGCGTGTGTGTGTGTGCATGTATGGGTGTGAATGAATGTTTATGTGCATGTATGTATATGTATGTATATGTGTGTGTTCCTGTGTGCATATGTATGTGTATCTGCATGCGTGCATGTATGTGTGTGTGTGTTTGTGTCTTTGTGTGTGCATGGGTGTTTATGAATGTATGTGTGTGTCTTTGTGTAAGTGTTTGTGTGTATGTGTGTGTGTATATGTGTATGTGTGTGTACTTGTGTGTAAACTACTCAAACTTACAAATGCAAATGCTTAAAGGGACAGTAAATTAATTATTAATTATACATAGTGAAAAACTTTGCAATATACTTTCATTATTTATGTTCCCCCTTTTACTGTATTTTACCATTTAGGGTATCACTAGAAAGTCCTGTTTGTCTGTTAAAAATTGTATATAATATGTATGGGTTCAATTTAAGCACAGAAAGTAAAATAAAACTTGTTCTTTAAGGGGTTAAAAACTAATCGTGTATATGAGTGTGTGTATATGTGTATGTATATATATGTGTGTGTATATGTGTATGTATATGTGTATGTATATGTGTGTGTATGTGTGTATATGTATATGTATATGTGTGTATATGTGTGTATATGTGTGTATATATGTGTGTGTATATGTGTGTATGTGTGTATATATGTGTATGTATATGTGTGTATATATATGTGTGTATATGTGTATGTATATGTGTGTACATTTAGCCCTCAGTTTACGCCGGGGTTAGGTTCCAGAAGGAATGGTTGTAAATCGAAACCGTTGTAAATTGAAACCCAGTTTATAATGTAAGTCAATGTGAAGTGAGGGAGATAGGTTCCAGGCCCCTCTCAAAATTGTCATAAGTAACACTTAATACATTATTTTTAAAGCTTTGAAATGAAGACTTTAAATGCTAAACAGCATTATAGACCTAATAAAATAATCACACAACACAGAATATATAATTAAACTAAGTTAAATGAACAAAAACATTTGCTAAACAACATTATAAACCTAATAAAATAATCACACAACACAGACTTCACTTGCATGTTTCTGCAAACAGTTCTTTCTATGCATTCCAATCTGGACTGATTTATAGACAGGAAGATCTTGTTCCTTTGAAATCTGCTTGATAGCTCAGGTCTGGTTAAACTGCTTAATTTCAGCTTTCTTGGCTTTGCTGCAACACAAGCGGACAGCTCCACCTACTGTCTATTTTAATAAATGCACTGCTTCTCAATGCTTTTCAATAGCAGTCACATGACTGGAAAAAAAGGTTGTTATTCTGAAATGGTGTAAATTGAACCGTTGTAAAACGAGGGCCACCTGTATATATGTGTGTGTATGTGTGTATATGTGTATGTATATGTGTGTATATGTGTATGTATATGTGTGTGTATATGCATGTGTATGTGTGTGTATAGGTGTGTGTATATGTGTATGTATATGTGTGTGTATATGTGTGTGTGTGTGTGTATGTGTGTATATGTGTATGTATATGTGTATGTATATGTGTGTGTATATGCATGTGTATGTGTGTGTATATGCATGTGTATGTGTGTGTATATGTGTATGTATATGTGTGTGTATATGTGTATGTATATGTGTGTGTGTGTGTGTGTGTGTGTGTATATATGTGTGTATATGTGTATGTATATGTGTGTATATATATGTGTGTGTATATGTGTGTATATGTGTGTATATGTGTATGTATATGTGTGTGTGTGTGTATATGCATGTGTATATGTGTGTATGTATGTGCGTGTATATGTGTGTGTGTATATGCATGTGTATATGTGAGTATATGTGAGTATATGTGTGTATGTATGTGTGTGTATATATGTGTGTGTGTATATGTGTGGGTATGAGTGTGTACTTGTGGTTATACAACTCAAACTTATTAAAAACAAATGCTTATTTTTGTTTCCCTAATTACTGTATTTCACCATATAGGGTATCACTAGAAAGTCCTGTTTGTCTGATAAAATGGTATATAATATGTATGGGTGCACTTAACAAGAGAGAGGATAATTAAAGTGAAACCAATAGTGAGCAAAAATACCAAAATTGCATTTTAGACTCAATAGCTTTTTTGTATTTAGTTGCATATAATCAGTAAATCACAATGCGATTAGCATTGTGATCCACTGCTTACATTGTCAAGCTAAGTGGTTGAACTGCGCATGCGCAAAGCAAGTGTAAGTGCCCGCTCCGGATCTGAAAATGGGCAGTTAGAAGGTAATGATTGACATAACGGCCCTGCAGCACTGTCAATGAAACAAATATCTCTGGCTGCATGGGCGGATAGCCGATTTTTAAAAAGGTACTTATTTGAAATGCTTTTAAAACACTTCCGTAGCGCTTATACTCTGCAA
Organism: Bombina bombina; assembly: GCF_027579735.1. Classification (NCBI taxonomy): domain Eukaryota; kingdom Metazoa; phylum Chordata; class Amphibia; order Anura; family Bombinatoridae; genus Bombina; species Bombina bombina. Next base: position 177,821,651 of record NC_069508.1, read on the forward strand.
ACTGAGTTTAATGTATATTTTTAATGATTAACATTATTATTGTCATTGAAGGGTTAAGATTTACAGTCCCTTTAAGCACAGAAAGTGGGAAAAACCTTGGTCCTTAAAAGGACAGTATACACTCATTTTCATATAAATGCATGTAATAGACACTACTATAAAGAATAAGATGCACAGATACTGATATAAAAATCCAGTATGAAACTGTTTAAAAACTTACTTAGAAGTTCTCAGTTTAGCTCTGTTGAAAAGGTAGCTGGAATGGAAAGGCCACTGCAAGTGGCAAATAAGACACTCCTCCCTCCCCCTTCTTTTGCATATGAAAAGACCCTTTACACAAACACGAGCAAGCTGGAGTAAGTAAACGTCAGTATTCTCATAAAACTTTGGGGCTAGGTTATTAGTCTGAAAATCAGAGCAATGTTATTTAAAAATAAGTAAAACTATACATTTAAAAAAGCAAACTTTAAGGGCTATATAAATAGATAATCTACAAAACATTTATGCAAAGAAAAAATGAGTGTATAATGTCCCTTTAAGGGGTTAAAAACTATACTGGCTTTGTCATCAAACGTTACTGCGCCATCTATTGGTTGAAACTCTTTTATCAGAGGAAAGCTTTAGTAACAGGTGCATTTTGACTTGACCATAAGCAGGCCTAGGAATTCAAAGGATACAGCGCCATCTATTGGCTGTAAAGGGTTTTGCCTTTCCATTAACTTACAATGTGTGTGAGTATCCTATACTATAAAAGGCCAAGTATGTTTGTCCGAAGCTGTCATGCGCAGTAGAGACAGCACGCGGACAAACACACTGGCCTAAGTCCCTACCTGTTCTGCCGACTGCGCCGAGCAAAAGTGGGCGTGGCCGAGCGTGAAGGGGCGGGGCCTAACGCGAAGGCCCGTGAAGGGGGCGGAGCCTAGCGTGAAGGCCCGTGAAGAGAGCTCAAACAGCTCAAGAGAGGGTGGAGGGATGTGGGGAGAGGGGGGAGATGTGGAGTGAGGGGGGAGATGTGGAGAGATGTGGGGAGATGTGGAGTGAGGGGGGAGATGTGGAGTGAGGGGGGAGATGTGGAGAGAGGGGAGAGATGTGGGGAGATGTGGAGAGAGGGGGGAGATGTGGAGAGAGGGGGGAGATGTGGAGTGAGGGAGGGGGAGATGTGGAGAGGGGGGAGATGTGGAGAGAGGGGGGAGATGTGGAGAAAGGGGAGAGATGTGGGGAGATGTGGAGAGAGGGGGGAGATGTGGAGAGAGGGGGGAGAGGGGGGAGATGTGGAGAGAGGGGGGGAGATGTGGGGAGAGAGAGGGGGGAGAAAGAGGGGGGAGTTAAAGGGGGAGAGAGAGAGGGGGGAGCGGGAGAGAGAGAGACAGAGAGAGAGGGGGGAGAGGGAGAGAGAGAGAGAGGAGAGAGAGAATGAGAGAGAGAGGGGGAGAGAGAGAGAGGGGGGAGGGGAGAGAGAGAGGGGAGAGAGATAGAGAGAGAGGAGAGACACAGAGAGAGGGGAGAGAGAGAGAGGGGAGAGAGAGGGGGGGAGAGAGAGAGGGGGGGGAGAGATAGAGGGGCAAGAGAGAGAGAGGAGAGACAGAGGGGGGAGAGAGAGAGAGAGAGGGGGGGGGAGAAAGAGAGAGAGAAGAGGGGGAGAGAGAGAGAGGGGGGAGAGAGAGAGAGGGGAGAGAGAGAGGGGGGGGGAGAGAGAGAGAGAGAGAGGGGGGGGGAGAGAGAGAGAGAGGGGGGGAGAGAGAGAGGGGGAGAGAGAAAGAGAGGGGGAGAGAGAGAGAGAGAGAGAGAGAGAGAGAGAGAGAGAGAGGGGGGAGGGGGGGGAGAGAGGGAGGGAGAGAGGGGAGGGAGAGAGAGAGAGGGGAGAGAGAGAGAGGGGGGAGAGAGAGAGAGGGGGGGGAGAGAGAGAGAGATAGAGGGGAGAGAGATAGAGGGGAGAGAGAGAGACAGAGAGAGGGGAGAGAGAAAGAGAGAGGCGAGAGAGAGAGGGGGGGAGAGAGAGATAGAGGGGAGATAGAGAGAGGGGAGAGAGAGAGGGGAGAGAGAGAGGGGAGAGAGAGAGAGGGGTGAGATAGAGAGAGGGGAGAGAGAGAGAGAGGGGAGAGAGAGAGAGGAGAGAGAGAGAGAGAAAGGGGGGAGAGAGAGAAAGAGAGAGAGAGAGGGGGGAGAGAGGGGAGCGAGAGAGAGAGAGAGGGGGAGATGGAGAGAGGGGGAGAGAGCGCAAAAGAGAGGGGGGAGAGAGAGAAAGCAAAAGAGAGTGGGAGGGAGAGAACGCCAGGGGTGGGACCACTGTACTGCAAAAAATGGCCCGTGTGAACGGGCTTTAGGACTAGTGTATATATATGTGTTTGTATCTGTGTGCAAGTGTGTGTGCGTGTATGGGTGTGTATGTATGTGTATGTGCATGTATGTATATGTATGTATATGTGTGTGTGTGTGCACCTGTGTGCATATGTATGTGTATCTGTGTGCATGCGTACATGGATGTGTATGTGCGTCCATGTATGTGCATGTATGTGTGTGTTTGTGTGTATGTTTCTGTGTGTACATGAGTATGCATGTATTTATGTGTGTGACCGTGTATGTATGTGTATGTCTTTTATACTTTTTATAATTTTAGAAAATATTGGGCAGACTTGCTGGGCCTATAACTGTTATCTGCCGTCAAAATCTATGTTTCTATTTATCTATGTGTGTGCATGTGTTTGTGTGAGTATGTGTGTGTAAGTGTGTGTCTACTGTCTAGGTGTGTGTCTGTGTGTGTCTATGTTAGTAAGTGTGTGTATGTGAGTGCATGTGTATATGTATGTGTGTGTTTGTGTATCTGCCTGTATGTATACTCAAACTTACAAATGCTAATGCTTAAAGGGACAGTAAATAAATTATTAATTTGTGTGTATGTATATGTGTGTGTATGTCTGGGTGTGTATGTGTGGGTATGTATATGTGTGTATGTGTGTGTATGTGTGGGTATGAGTGTGTACTTGTGTGTATACTACTTGAAGTTACAAATGCAAATGCTTAAAGGGACAGTAAATAAAATATTAAAAATGTTTTTGCAATATACTTTGATTATTTGTGTTTCCCCCTTTACTGTGTTTTACCATATAGAGTATCACTAGAAAGTCCTATTTGTCTGTTGAAATGGTATATAATATGTATGGGATAACCAATAGTGAGCAAAAATAGCAAAATTGCTTGTGTCATTTAAGCACGGAAAGTGGAAAAAACCTTGGTCCATAAGGGGTTAAAAACGATACTGACTTTGTCATCAAACGTTACTGCGCCATCTATTGGTTGAAACTCTTTTTCAGAGGAAAGCTCTCTTCACCGGTGCATTTTGATTTGACCATAAGCTGGCCTTAAATTCAAATGATACAACGCCATCTATTGGCTGTAAAGGGTTCGGCCTATCCATTTACCCTTTCCTGTCAGGGTTAAAGTGTCAATCACGCGATCGTGCACACAATCGCAAGATTTCAATTATTGGATCGGGTCTGCGGGGTGTCCCTATAACCCTAGGAACGCCCTCCAGACCGTGATCAAATCCAGGAAGCGCAGTAGACTTCAGGACAGCTGTTGGCTATGGCGTTCTATTCCATCATAACGTCTCTAAAGCCCAGTGTAATTACGACGGAATAGAACGCAAAACGGCGTTAAAAGGTTAACTTACAATAATGTGTGTATGTTTGTGTATGTGCATGTATGTATATGTGTGTGTACCTGTGTGCATATGTATGTGTATTTGCGTGCATGCGTTCATGGATGTGTATGTGCGTGTGTATGTGCGTGCATGTATGTGTGTGGGTATGAGTGTGTACTTGTGTGTATACTACTCAAACTTACAAATGCAAATGCTTAAAGGGGCAGTAAATACATTATTAATTATACATAGTAGAAATGCAATATACTTTGATTATTTATGTTTCCCCATTTACTGTATTTCACCATATAGAGTATCGCTTGAAAGTCCTGTTTGTCTGTTAAAATAGTATATAATATGTATGGGTGCGGATAATAAAAGTGAAACCAATAGTGAGCAAAAATGCCAAAATTGCTTGTCATTTAAGCACAGAAAGTGGAAAAAACCTTGGTGTTTAAGGGGTTAAAAATGAACCGAGTATATGAATGCGTGTGTATGTATGTGTACGTGTGTGTACACTGCTCAAATTAAAAATACAAATGCTTAAAGGGACAGTAAATAAATTATGTATTATACATAGTGAAAATATACTTTGATTATTTATGTTTCCCTAATTAATGTGTTTTACCATATAGGGTATCACTATAAAGTCACTATAAAGTCCTGTTTGTCTGTTAAAATGGTATATAATATGTATGGGTGCACTTAACAAGAGAGCGGATAATTAAAGTAAAACCAATAGTGAGCAAAAATACCAAAATTGTTTGTGTCATTTAAGCATGGAAAGTGGAAAAAACCTTGGTCCTTAAGGGGTTAAAAGGTGTACTGGCTTTGTCATCAAACGTTACTGCGCCATCTATTGGTTGAAACTCTTTTTCAGAGGACAGCTCTCTCCACCGGTGCATTTTGATTTGACCATAAGCTGGCCTTGGAATTCAAAGGATACAGCGCCATCTATTGGCTGTAAAGGGTTTGGCCTATCCATTAACTTACAATAGTGTGTGTATGTTTCTGTGTGTACATGAGTGTGCATGTATTTATGTGTGTGACCGTGTATGTATGTGTATGTCTTTTATACTCTTTTATAATTTTTTGAAATATCGGGCAGACTTGCTGGGCCTATAGCTCTTATCTGCGGTCAAAATCTATGTTTCTATGGTTCTATGTGTGTGCATGTGTTTGTGTGAGTATGTGTGTGTAAGTGTGTGTCTACTGTCTAGGTGTGTGTCTATGTGTGTGCATGTGTGTGTGTGTTTCTACTGTCTAAGTGTGTGTATGTGTGTGTCTATATGTGTGTAAGTGTGTGTCTACTGTCTAGGTGTGTGTGCATGTGTGTGAGTATGTTTGTGTATGTATGTGCATGTGTGCGTGTCTGTGTGTGTGTTTGTGTGTCTTAGTGTTTGAATGTGTAAATATGTGTGTGTAAGTATGTGTTTGTGTGCTTGTGTGTGTATGTGTGTGCATATGTGTATGTATGTGCATGTATATATGTGTGTGTCTGTGTGTATCTGCATGTATGTATAATACTCAAACTTACAAATCAAATGCTTCAAGGGACAGTAAATGAATTATTAATGTATGTATGTGTGTGTATATGTGTGTGAATATGTGTGTATGTTTGTTTGTATGTGCATGTGTGTGCGTGCGCGTGTATATATACTCAAACTTACAAATGCTATTGCTTAAAGGGACAGTAAATTATTAATGTGTGTATGTGTGGGTATGAGTGTGTACTTGTGTGTATACTACTAAAACTTACACATGCTTAAAGGGACAGTAAATGAATGATTAATTATACAAAGTGAAAAAACTTTTTAATTTACTGTCATTATTTATGTTTCCCCCTTTACTGTATTTCACCATATAGGGTATCACTAGAAAGTCCGGTTTGTCTGTTAAAATTGTATATAATATGTATAGGTGCACTTAACAAGAGAGAGGATAAATGCCCAAATTGCTTGTGTCATTTAAGCACGGAAAGTGGAAAAAACCTTGGTCCTTAAGGGGTTAAAAACTATACTGGCTTTGTCATCAAACACTACTGCGCCATCTATTGGTTGAATCTCTTTTTCTAGAGGAAAGCTTTCTTCACAGGTGCGTTTTGACTTGACCATAAGCTGGCCTTGGAATTCAAAGGAGATAGCGCCATCTATTGGCTGTAAAGAGTTTCGCCTATCCATTAACTTTTTTTTTGGAATATACAAAATGTGGGTATGTGTATTAACACGTGTTAGTGAAAAACATACTTTATGTAAGAACTTACCTGATAAATTCATTTCTTTCATATTGGCAAGAGTCCATGAGCTAGTGACATATGGGATATACAATCCTACCAGGAGGGGCAAAGTTTCCCAAACCTCAAAATGCCTATAAATACACCCCTCACCACACCCACAATTCAGTTTAACGAATAGCCAAGCAGTGGGGTGATAAAGAAAGGAGTAGAAAGCATCAACAAAGGAAATTTGGAAATAATTTTGCTTTATACAAAAAAATCATAACCACCATAAAAAGGGTGGGCCTCATGGACTCTTGCCAATATGAAAGAAATGAATTTATCAGGTAAGTTCTTACATAAATTATGTTTTCTTTCATGTAATTGGCAAGAGTCCATGAGCTAGTGACATATGGGATATCAATACCCAAGATGTGGAGTCTTCCACTCAAGAGTCACTAGAGAGGGAGGGACTAAAACAAAAACAGCCATATTCCGCTGAGAAAATAATCCACAACCCAAAAATAAGTTTTATTTTCACTTTTGAAGGAAAAAAACTTAAATCAAAAAGCAGAAGAATCAAACTGAAACAGTTGCCTGAAGAACTTTTCTACCAAAAACTGCTTCCGAAGAAGCAAATACATAAAAATGGTAGAATTTAGTAAATGTATGCAAAGAGGACCAAGTGGCTGCTTTGCAAATCTGATCGACTGAAGCTTCATTCTTAAAAGCCCATGAAGTAGAGACTGATCTAGTAGAATGAGCTGTAATTCTCTGAGGCGGGGTTTGACCCGACTCCAAATAAGCTTGATGAATCAAAAGTTTCAACCAAGAAGCCAAGGAAACAGCAGAAGCTTTCTGACCTTTCCTAGGACCAGAAAATAAAACAAATAGTCTAGAAGTCTTCCTGAAATTTTTAGTAGCTTCCACATAATATTTCAAAGCTCTTACCACATCCAAAGAATGTAAGGATCTCTCCAAAGAATTCTTAGGATTAGGACATAAAGAAGGGACAACAATTTCTCTACTAATGTTGTTAGAATTCACAACCTTAGGTAAAAATTGAAAAGAAGTCCGCAAAACTGCCTTATCCTGATGAAAAATCAGAAAAGGAGACTCACAAGAAAGAGCAGATAGCTCAGAAACTCTTCTAGCAGAAGAGATAGCCAAAAGGAACACCACTTTCCAGGAAAGTAGTTTAATGTCCAAAGAATGCATAGGTTCCAAGGGAGGAGCCTGTAAAGCCCTCAGAACCAAATTAAGACTCCAAGGAGGAGAAATTGACTTAATGACAGGCTTAATACGAACTAAAGCCTGTACAAAACAGTGTATATCAGGAAGTATAGCAATTTTTCTGTGAAATAAAACAGAAAGAGCGGAGATTTGTCCTTTCAAGGAACTTGCAGACAAGCCCTTATCCAGACCATCCTGAAGAAACTGCAAAATTCTAGGAATTCTAAAAGAATGCCAGGAAAATTTATGAGAAGAACACCATGAAATGTAAGCCTTCCAAACTCTATAATAAATCTTCCTAGAGACAGATTTACGAGCTTGTAACATAGTATTAATCACTGAATCAGAGAAACCTCTATGACTTAGAACTAAGCGTTCAATTTCCATACTTTCAAATTTAATGATTTGAGATCCTGATGGAAAAACGGACCTTGAGATAGTAGGTCCGGCCGTAACAGAAGTGGCCAAGGCGGGCAACTGGACATCCGAACCAGATCCGCATACCAAAACCTGTATGGCCATGCTGGAGCCACCAGCAACACAAAAGAATGTTCCATGATGATTTTGGAAACCACTCTTGGAAGAAGAACTAGAGGCGGGAAGATGTAAGCAGGTTGATAACACCGAGGAAGTGTCAGCGCATCCACTGCTTCCGCCTGAACATCCCTGGACCTGGACAGGTATCTGGGAAGTTTCTTGTTTAGATGAGAGGCCATGAGATCTATCTCTGGAAGCCCCCACATCTGAACAATCTGAGAAAACACATCTGGATGGAGAGACCACTCCCCTGGATGTAAAGTCTGGCGGCTGAGATAATCCGCCTCCCAATTGTCTACACCTGGGATATGCACCGCAGAGATTAGACATGAGCTGGATTTCGCCCAAGCAAGTATCCGAGATACTTCTTTCATAGCTTGGGGACTGTGAGTCCCACCCTGATGATTGACATAAGCCACAGTTGTGATATTGTCTGTCTGAAAACAAATGAACGGTTCTCTCTTTAGTAGAGGCCAGAACTGAGGAGCCCTGAGAATTGCACGGAGTTCTAAAATATTTATTGGTAATCTCGCCTCTTGAGATTTCCAAACCCCTTGTGCTGTCAGAGACCCCCAAACGGCTCCCCAACCTGAAAGACTCGCATCTGTTGTGATCACAGTCCAGGTTGGGCGAACAAAAGAAGCCCCTTGAACCAAACGATGGTGATCTATCCACCATGTCAGAGAGTGTCGTACATTGGGATTCAAGGATATTAATTGTGATATCTTTGTATAATCCCTGCACCATTGATTCAGCATACAAAGCTGTAGAGGTCTCATGTGAAAACGAGCAAAGGGGATTGCGACCGATGATGCAGTCATGAGACCTAAAACTTCCATGCACATAGCCACTGAAGGGAATGACTGAGACTGAAGGCGCCAGCAGGCTGCAACCAATTTTAAACGTCTCTTGTCTGTTAGAGACAGAGTCATGGACACTGAATCTATCTGGAAACCTAAAAAGGTGACCCTTGTCTGAGGGATCAAGAAACTTTTTGGTAAATTGATCCTCCAGCCATGTTTCCGAAGAAACAACACTAGTTGATTCGTGTGAGATTCTGCAGTATGTAAAGACTGAGCTAGTACCAAGATATCGTCCAAATAAGGAAACACCGCAATACCCTGTTCTCTGATTACATATAGTAGGGCACCCAGAACCTTTGAAAAGATTCTTGGAGCTGTTGCTAGGCCAAATGGAAGAGCAACAAATTGGTAATGCTTGTCTAGAAAAGAGAATCTCAGAAACTGATAGTGTTCTGGATGAATCGGAATATGAAGGTATGCATCCTGCAAGTCTATTGTGGACATATAATGTCCTTGCTGAACAAAAGGCAGAATAGTCCTTATAGTCACCATCTTGAAAGTTGGTACTCTTACATAACGATTCAAAATTTTCAGATCCAGAACTGGTCTGAACAAATTTTCTTTCTTTGGTACAATGAATAGGTTTGAATAAAACCCCAAACCTTGTTCCTGAAGAGGAACTGGCATGATTACCCCTGAAGACTCCAGGTCTGAAACACACTTCAGAAAAGCCTGAGCTTTTACTGGATTTACAGGAATGTGTGAGAGAAAAAATCTTCTCACAGGAGGTCTTACTTTGAATCCTATTCGATACCCTTGAAAGACAATGCTCTGAATCCAATGATTTTGGACAGATTTTATCCAAAAATCCTTGAAAAACCTTAATCTGCCCCCTACCAGCTGAGCTGGAATGAGGGCCGCACCTTCATGCGGACTTAGGGGCAGACTTTGGTTTCCTAAATGGCTTGGATTTATTCCAATTTGAGGAAGGCTTCCAACTGGAAGCAGATTCCTTGGGAGGAGGATTGAGTTTTTGTTCCTTATTCTGACGAAAGGAACGAAAACGGTTAGAAGCCTTAGATTTACCCTTAGGTTTTTTATCCTGAGGCAAAAAAACTCCTTTTCCTCCAGTGATAGTTGAAATAATAGAATCCAACTGAGAACCAAATAAATTATTACCTTGGAAAGAAAGAGATAGTAATCTAGATTTAGATGTCATATCAGCATTCCAAGATTTAAGCCACAAAGCTCTTCTAGCTAATACAGCTAAAGACATGGATCTAACATCAATTTTGATAATATCAAAAATGGCATCACAAATAAAATGATTAGCATGTTGCAGTAAGCAAACAATGCTAGATACGTCAGAATCCAATTCATGTTGCGCTAAGTTTTCCAACCAGAAAGTTGATGCAGCCGCAACATTACCCAAAGAAATAGCAGGTCTGAGAAGATGACCTGAATATAAATAGGCCTTCCTTAGATAAGATTCAAGCTTCCTATCTAAAGGATCCTTAAAGGAAGTGCTATCTTCCATAGGAATAGTGGTACGTTTAGCAAGAGTAGAAATAGCCCCATCAACTTTGGGGATCTTTTCCCAAAACTCTATAGATTTTGCTGGTAAAGGATACAATCTTTTAAACCTTGAAGAAGGAACAAATGAAGTACCTGGCTTATTCCATTCCCTAGAAATCATATCAGAAATAGCCTCAGGAATGGGAAAAACACCCGGGGAAACCACAGGAGGTTTAAAAACAGCATTTAAACGTTTATTAGACTGAACGTCAATAGGACTGGTTACCTCAATATCCAAAGTAATTAACACTTCTTTTAATAAAGAACGCATATATTCTATTTTAAATAAATAAGTAGATTTGTCAGTGTCAATATCTGTCTGAGGAAGGATCTTCTGTTTCAGATAGATCCTCAGCAGAAGAGGATGAATTATTATGTTGTTGGTCATTTGACATTTCATCAGCTAAATGAGAAGTTTTAAAAGACCTTTTACGTTTATTAGAAGGTGGAAATGCAGACAAAGCCTTCATAATAGATTCAGAAACAAATTCTTTAAAATTTACAGGTATATCATGCACATTAGAAGTTGAAGGAACTGCAACTGGCAATGTACTATTACTGATAGAAAGACTATCTGCATGTAAAAGTTTATCATGACAACTATTACAAATGACATTCGGTGGAATAATTTCTACAATTTTGCAACAAATGCACTTAGCTTTGGTAGAACCTATGTCAAGCAGCAATGTTCCAGCAGAAACTTCAGAGACAGGATCGGATTGGGACATCTTGCTCAATGTAAAAGAAAAAACAACATATAAAGCAAAATTATCTATTTCCTTAAATGACAGTTTCAGGAATGGGAAAAAATGCAAAAGCATAGGCCTCTTGATAGAGAAGAAATCAAACATGAATGGGGTATTGAAATAATGAAAAAAATTTGGCGCCAAGTATGACGCACAACGTAACGTAAACTTTTTTGGCGCCAAAAATGACCGGAAATGACACACTTGCGTCACTAATGACGCTGCCGTGTGAAAGGTCTCGATGTCACGTATGATGCCGGAAATGATGAAGTTGCGTCAAAAAAACGTAATTTCCCACACCAAAAAAGTTCGCGCCAAAAATGACGCAATAAAGTCTAACATTTGACGCACCCGCGGGCCTAATACCCGCAAATGCAAAAGTAGTCAAAATTGAAAAAGACTAAACCCCAGGTAAGAAACAAATTTCTTAAAATGTTTATATTCCCAAATATGAAACTGACAGTCTGCAGAAGGAAATACATGAACCTGACTCATGGCAAATATAAGTACAAGAAGAAAAAATGGGGTTTATTTAGCAGCGCTAAAAAAAGCTAGGAAATGATGATACCAATCTAATTTATGTTTTATACAATCTAGTTTATTTAAAAATTCTTATAACACATAAAAACAACAGCAAATGCTTTTCCTAATTAATCAAGGGACATCTCCCTTATACAACACTTATAAAAACAGACTAGAACCATATAATCCTAGAATTCCAGGTATAAAGGAATTAATTCTATAGATAACATATGGCAAGCAACAAATTTCTAAGATAAATGGTGAACTGAATATTTAAAAGGCACAAATGTATCAATCCTAACAGCTTTACAGTTCTTCAGTAACAAATACAGTTATAAAGTTACACAGTTACTTTCCTTGGACATATAATTGGCTCAGGTGTGCTGGATAGTTAAAAAGGCAAAAAAACATTTTTTAATGAGGCAGATGCTCAGCACAATATTACCTTAAACCTCTACAAAAAAGATGGATTAACAGACCGCTATAACTGATTGACAAACATGACCCTACTCTTAACATAGCAGGATAGTGACCACATATGTATTAACATGAAAGGTTGTACAAAGTTCTGTATAAATGGAGGCTAAATGTAACATCTGCCCAACATACTGGCATAAAATTCAGTATTTTGGTACAAGGGGGGATTTAGCCTGATTCAATGGGGTTTCTTCTGATGTTTCTTTTATTTAGCTCTGATTTGTATGACTGTCCAGGTGGTTGATAACAGGATTAACTTTTGACCACGTAGACATGTATATCCAAATAACCATTTAACTGACAAAGGTGTAATATATTATCTCCACAGAAAAAGGGGTCAGAGATTTAAGATTCACTATAAAATGTATATATGTCTATAGCCTTTTCTATTTGTTTTCCCCTTTTTTTATTATTATTATTTTATATTTTTTTACTCTTAGCCAAAACGGAGTAAGTCCTGGAGGTTGTAGATCAGGTTTACGTCTGTAATACAGCTTCTACCTGGTGTCTGGCCCTTTTAGACTGTGTTCATAGTACGGCCAGAAATTTCAGCGTACTGTTCCACATTTGATTTGCTTTGCTGCCCAATATATTAGTGATTTATAAACTAGTGGGCATTTGTATTGAGAGAAAAAAAGAGCATAACAGTACCTTTACTCCCAGGGGGGCTTGTCTCCTTCTTAGTGGTTCCGACGACTGAGAAGCTGGCTAGCTAGTTCCAGATCCCTCTGGTATCCAGCTCGCCTGCCTCGATCAGCGCCCTGCTGCTTATGTTTTGCCCTGACCTCCTGGAGCACTCGGTATGTAGCCAATTCAGCTGCTCTCTCTTCCTAGCTTTAGTGCACGGTCAAAACCCTGTGCACCATCAACATCCGCTCTTACACCAATGAGGTACTGGGCAGTTTTCACCACAAGAGATGCAGTTGGTAAGAATGCTCTCAATGGTGCAGCGAAAGAAATTAACCAAAATCTGAGAAGACAGATGTACTTTCTTCAGTCTCCTTAAATAGTCACTGTTGCACCTTTTTAACTAAAGTGGAGGTATTTAGTGACCAGGACAGGTTTTCAGTGATGTTAGTTCCCAGAAATTTAAAACTAGTCACCCGTTCTACCTCAGACCCATTAATATAAATGGGCATGTGTGTACAGCGTTTGGTCTTCCTATAGTCCACAATAATCTCTTTGGTCTTCTTGGTATTAAGACACAAGTTGTTATCAGCACACCATGTCACCAGGTGCGTTACCTCCTCCCTATAGGTGATTCATCATTATTGCTGACCCTGCCTACCACAGTAGTGTCATCTGCAAAATTAATGATGGTATTCGACATAAACTTAGGCAGGCAGTCGTGGGTAAAAAGAGAATATAATAGAGGGCTCAATACACAGCCTTGTGGGACTCCAGTATTAAGAGTTCGGGTAGAGGAGATAAAATTGCCTAACATCACTGACTGAGGTCTATTGGTCAGGAAGTCCAGGGTCCAATTGCAGAGCCAGGTATTGATACCCAAGTCATGAAGTTTCGCAACCAGCTTTGTAGGAATAACAGTGTTGAATGCTGAACTAAAATCAATAAACAGCATCCTTACATAAGTGTTGTTATTATCCAAATGGGTCAAAACAGAGTGTAGTGCCATAGAAATAGCATCTTCTGTTGACCTATTTTGGCGGTAGGCATATTGATAAGGGTTCAATGTACATGGTAAACAGTCTTTAAGATGGGCCATGATCAATCTCTCAAAACATTTCATAATGATTTGAGTAAGTGCAATGGGACAGTAGTCATTCAGACTTACTGCAGCGGATTGTATTGGCACTGACACAATGATTACTGTCTTAAGGCACACCGGGACAACCGCCTAGGCCAGTGACAGATTAAAAATGTCAGTAAAGACCTTGGCTAATTCTCCAGCACATGTCCTTAGCACATGGCCAGGAATACCTTCTGGGCCAGCAGCCTTGTGTGCATCTACCCTGGAAAGTGGTTGGTACACTTCAGAAACAGAGAGTATTAAAGGCTGTTCCTCTGGATGGAGCACAACTTTATTCATTATTGTCCTCATGAAAACGTGCATAAAAGTAATTTAGCTCTTCTGGAAAGGAGGCATCCTTGATTGAGGAGATTGTATTTACAGATTTGTAGTTCGTGATGACCTGGATGCTCTGCCTCATACGTTGGGGTTCACAGTTGCTATGAAAGTGGTCTTCAATACGCATCTTGAAATCATGTTGGTACACGAGCTGATATAATCCAGAATAGAGGAGGCATATAGTTCAATATCTATATGGGAATTCCCCATAGCTAGCATAGCAAACATGCTCCAATCAGTGTATTTAAACTGATACCGAAGTTTAGAGGTTGCATCTTCTGGCCACACTTTAACTATTCTCACAGATGGTTTTTCCCGTTTAATAAGGGGAGAGTACCTAGGATACAGGAACAGTGCACAGTGGTCAGATTTTCCCAGATGAGAGAGAAGAGTGTCCTTGTAGGCATCGGCAATATTCGTATAGACGTAGTCTAGTGGCACAAGTGACATTTTGATGAAATTTAGGAAGTACAGTTTTTAGATTTGAGTGATTAAAGTCCCCCGCAACAATAAAGGCCCCATCTGGATAAGCAGTTTGTAGCCTATCAATAGTTCTAAGGAGTTCTTCCATAGCTCGTTTAGCATTAGCATCTGGAGGGATTTATACTGCAGTAATAACAGTGGATGTAAACTCCCTAGGCAAGTAAAAGGACCTGCACTTTATCAGCAAGTACTCCATATTAGTAGAGCAGTGACTCTCAGTAATTACAGTGTTTGTACACCAAGCTTGATTGACATAAATGCACAAACCACCACCACTGAGTCTTCTGCCACTCTATCCGCTCAAGAAACATCACAGTCTTGTAGCCCAATAGCATTGTTAGGAATGCTATCATTGAGCCATGTTTCGGTAAAGATCATTACATTGCAGTCTCTGATTTTTAAGTTCATCCATTTTGTTCGCCAGAGACCGAATATTGGCAAGAAAGATACTAGGCAGTGAGACTCGATGTGGAGATGTTAATAGCCTGTTGCGGATACCTCCTTGTTTTCCACGTCTCTGCTTACGTTCTCGCTGCCGACGGACACTTCCTGTCGGCGGACTTTGCTCCTCAAGCCACGGCAGTCTGGTAATTTCCTGGATAACTTGTAAGTTACTATAAACATCCTCTGAACTTTGTAATTCAATAGCCAAAAGTTCTTGTCTGCTGTATACATTACAGCTGTTCTGAACAAGCAGACTTGAGATTATCAACAAAATAACTACTAATTTGCTTAGTTTGGGTAGGTGTAGAGCCTTGTGTTGCACAACCACCGCCATCTTAGGAGTATGTGTGTGTCTACTGTCTAGGTGTGTGTCTATCTGTGTAAGTGTGTGTAGGTGTGTGTCTATATGTGTGTTTGTGTGTATGTATGTGTGTGTGTGTGTGTGGGTGTCTACTGTCTAGGTGTATGTCTATGTGTAAGTGTGTGCATGTGTGTATGTATGTGTGTGGGTGTCTACTGTCTAGGTGTATGTCTATGTGTAAGTGTGTGCATGTGTGTATGTATGTGTGTATAAGTGTGTGAATGTGTATATGTATCTGTGTAACTGCGTGTATGTATACTCAAATTTACAAATGCTAATGCTTAAAGGGACAGTAAATAAATTATTAATTTGGGTGTATATGTGTGTGTTTGTGTGTATGTATGTGTGTTTATATGTGTGTGTATGTGTGGGTATGAGTGTGTACTTGTGTGTATAATACTAAAACTTACAAATGCAAATGCTTAAAGGGACAGTAAATAAATTATTAAATATACATAGTGAAAAAAACTTTGCAATATACTTTGATAATTTATGTTTCCCCCTTTACTGTGTTTTACCATATAGGGTATCACTAGAAAGTCCTGTTTGCTTGTTGAACATGGTATATAATATTTATGGGTGCACGTAACAAGAGAGCGGATAATTAAGGTGAAACTAATAGTGAGCAAAAATGCCAAAATTGCTTGTGTCATTTAAGCATGGAAAGTGGAAAAAACATTGGTCTCTAAGGGGTTAAAAACTATACTGAATTTGTCATCAAATGTTACTGCGCCATCTATTGGTTGAAACTCTTTTTCAGAGGAAAGCTTTCTTCACAGGTGCATTTTGACTTGACCATAAGCTGGCCTTGGAATTCAAATGATACAGCACCATCTATTGGCTGTAAAGGGTTTGGCCTATCCATTTAACTTACAATAGTGTGTATGTTTCTGTATGTGCATGTATTTATGTGTGTGCATGTATTTATGTGTGTGCATGTATTTATGTGTATGTCTTTTAAACTTTTAGGAAATATCGGGCAGACTTGATAGGCCTAAAGCTCTTATCTGCCATCAAAATCTATGTTCTATGGTTCTATGTGTGTGCATGTGTTTGTGTGAGTATGTGTGTGTAAGTGTGTGTCTACTGTCTAGATGTGTGTCTATATGTGTAAGTGTGTGTATGTGTGTGTAACTGTCTAGGTGTGTGTCTAGGTGTGTGTCTATGTGTGTATGCATGTGTATGTGTGTGTAAGTGTTTGTGTGTGTGTATGTGTTTGCATGTGTGTTTATATGTATGTGTGTATCTGTGTATCTGCGTGTATGTATACTACTCAAACTTACAAATGCTTAAAGGAACAGTAAATAAATGATTAATTTGTGTGTGTTTGTGTGTATATATGTGTGTGTGTGTATGTGTGTGTGTGTATATGTGTGTGTATGTGTGTTTGTATGTGTGTTTGTATGTGTATGTGTGTATATATGTGTGTGTATACTACTAAAACTTAAAAATGCAAATGCTTAAAGGGACACTAAATAAATCATTAAATATACATAGTGAAAAAACTTTGCAATATACTTTGATTATTTATGTTTCCCCTTTACTGTGTTTTACCATATAGGGTATCACTAGAAAGTCCTGTTTGTTTGTTCAAATGGTATATAATATGTATGGGTGCACTTAACAAGAGAGCGAGTAATTAAGGTGAAACCAATAGCGAGCAAACATGCCAAAATTGCTTGTGTCATTTAAGCACGGAAAGTGGAAAAAAACCTTGATCCTTAAGGGGTTAAAAGGTGTACTGGCTTTGTCATTAAACATTACTGCGCCATCTATTGGTTGAAACTCTTTTTCAGAGGAAAGCTCTCTTCACAGGTGATTTGATTTGACCATAATCTGGCCTGGGAATTCAAATGATACAGCGCCATCTATTGGCTGTAAAGGGTTTGGCCTATCCATTAACTTACAATAATGTGTGTGTGTTTGTGTATCTGCGTGTGTAGTGTGTGTGCATGTATGGGTGTGTATGTATATGTGTGTGTGTACCTGTGTGCATATGTATGTGTATCTGCCTGCATGCATACATGGATGTGTATGTGCATGTGTATGTGCTTGCAATGTGCATGTATGTGTGTGTTTTGTCTGTGTCTCTGCATGGGTGTGTATGTATGTATGTATGTGTGTGTCTTTGTGTAAGTGTTTGTGTGCATGCATGTGTGGGTATGTGTATTTGTGTCTGTGTGCATGTGTGTGTATATATTGTGTGTGTATATATGTATGTGTGTGACTTTGTGTAAGTGTTTGTGTGTGTGCATGTGTGTGTATGTATATGTTTGTGTATGTGTATGTATGAGTGTGTATGTGTATGTTTATGTTTGTGTGGGTATGTGTGTGTGTGTGCATGTGTGTATGTGTATGTATGAGTGTATTTGTGTGTATGTATGTGTTGGTGTGTGGGTATGAGTGTGTACTTGTGTGTATACTACTAAAACTTGCAAATGCTTAAAGGGACAGTAAATAAATTATGAATTATACATAGTGAAAAAACTTTGCAATATACTGTCATTATTTATGTTTCCCCCTTCACTGTGTTTTACCTTATAGGGTATTACTAGAAAGTCCTGTTTGTCTGATAAAATTGTATATAATATGTATGGGTGCACTTAACAAGAGAGAGGATAAATGCCAAAATTGCTTGTGTCATTTAGGCACGGAAAGTGGAAAAAACCTTGGTCCTTCAGGGGTTAAAAACTATACTAAATTTGTCATCAAACGTTACTGCGCCATCTATTGGTTGAAACTTTTTCAGAGGAAAGCTTTCTTCACAGGTGCATTTTGACTTGACCATAAGCTGGTCATGGAATTCAAAGGATACAACGTAATCTATTGGCTGTAAAGGGTTTGGCCTATCCATTAACTTATAATAGTGTGTGTGTATGTTTCTGGGTGTGTATGTATTTATGTGTGTGCATGTATTTATGTGTATGTCTTTTAAACTTTTAGGAAATATCGGGCAGACTTGATAGGCCTAAAGCTCTTATCTGCCATCAAAATCTATGTTCTATGGTTCTATGTGTGTGCATGTGTTTGTGTGAGTATGTGTGTGTAAGTGTGTGTCTACTGTCTAGATGTGTGTCTATATGTGTAAGTGTGTGTATGTGTGTGTAAGTGTGTGTCTACTGTCTAGGTGTGTGTCTATGTGTGTATGCATGTGTATGTGTGTGTGTTTGTGTGTGTGTATGTGTTTGCATGTGTGTTTATATGTATGTGTGTATCTGTGTATCTGCGTGTATGTATACTACTCAAACTTACAAATGCTTAAAGGAACAGTAAATAAATTATTAATTTGTGTGTGTTTGTGTGTATATATGTGTGTGTGTGTGTGTATATGTGTGTGTATGTGTGTTTGTATGTGTATGTGTGTATATATGTGTGTGTATGTGTGTGTATACTACTAAAACTTAAAAATGCAAATGCTTAAAGGGACACTAAATAAATCATTAAATATACATAGTGAAAAAACTTTGCAATATACTTTGATTATTTATGTTTCCCCTTTACTGTGTTTTACCATATAGGGTATCACTAGAAAGTCCTGTTTGTTTGTTCAAATGGTATATAATATGTATGGGTGCACTTAACAAGAGAGCGAGTAATTAAGGTGAAAACAATAGCGAGCAAACATGCCAAAATTGCTTGTGTCATTTAAGCACGGAAAGTGGAAAAAAACCTTGGTCCTTAAGGGGTTAAAAGGTGTACTGGCTTTGTCATTAAACATTACTGCGCCATCTATTGGTTGAAACTCTTTTTCAGAGGAAAGCTCTCTTCACAGGTGATTTGATTTGACCATAATCTGGCCTGGGAATTCAAATGATACAGCGCCATCTATTGGCTGTAAAGGGTTTGGCCTATCCATTAACTTACAATAATGTGTGTGTGTTTGTGTATCTGCGTGTGTAGTGTGTGTGCATGTATGGGTGTGTATGTATATGTGTGTGTGTACCTGTGTGCATATGTATGTGTATCTGCCTGCATGCATACATGGATGTGTATGTGCATGTGTATGTGCTTGCAATGTGCATGTATGTGTGTGTTTTGTCTGTGTCTCTGCATGGGTGTGTATGTATGTATGTATGTGTGTGTCTTTGTGTAAGTGTTTGTGTGCATGCATGTGTGGGTATGTGTATTTGTGTCTGTGTGCATGTGTGTGTATATATGTATGTGTGTGACTTTGTGTAAGTGTTTGTGTGTGTGCATGTGTGTGTATGTATATGTTTGTGTATGTGTATGTATGAGTGTGTATGTGTATGTTTATGTTTGTGTGGGTATGTGTGTGTGTGTGCATGTGTGTATGTGTATGTATGAGTGTATTTGTGTGTATGTATGTGTTGGTGTGTGGGTATGAGTGTGTACTTGTGTGTATACTACTAAAACTTGCAAATGCTTAAAGGGACAGTAAATAAATTATGAATTATACATAGTGAAAAAACTTTGCAATATACTGTCATTATTTATGTTTCCCCCTTCACTGTGTTTTACCTTATAGGGTATTACTAGAAAGTCCTGTTTGTCTGATAAAATTGTATATAATATGTATGGGTGCACTTAACAAGAGAGAGGATAAATGCCAAAATTGCTTGTGTCATTTAGGCACGGAAAGTGGAAAAAACCTTGGTCCTTCAGGGGTTAAAAACTATACTAAATTTGTCATCAAACGTTACTGCGCCATCTATTGGTTGAAACTTTTTCAGAGGAAAGCTTTCTTCACAGGTGCATTTTGACTTGACCATAAGATGGTCATGGAATTCAAAGGATACAACGTAATCTATTGGCTGTAAAGGGTTTGGCCTATCCATTAACTTATAATAGTGTGTGTGTATGTTTCTGGGTGTGTATGTATTTATGTGTGTGTACGTGTATGTATGTGTATGTCTTTGATACTTTTTATACTTTTAGAAAATATTGGGCATAGCTCTTATCTTCCGTCAAAATCTGTTTCTATGGTTATTATTATTATCATTTATTTGTATAGCGCCGCCAAATTCCATAGCGCTGGGTACAATGATAGGGGTGCACAATGACAAAGATTTTTTTATACAAAACTAAACAAATCTAGTACAGGAGGAAGAGGTTCCTGCTCCGGAGAGCTCACAGTCTACAGGTTTAGAGTGCAGAGACATAAGTTTGGGGTAGCTTGTCACATCGGTTGTAGTTGCAGCAGTGAGTCAGGCCATTCATGTATTAGTTTGGTTTGGATGAGGGATGGAGGAGAGATGGTACGCCTCTCTGAATAGCTGGGTTTTCAAGGAGCGTCTGAAGCTATACAAGGTTGGAGACAGTCTTATGGAGTGGGGTAGAGAGTTTCAGAGGACAGGAGCAGCACATGCTAAGTCTTGGAGGCGGGAGTGGGACGTAGAGATAACAGGAGTGGAGAGACTTAGGTCAGAGGTTGATCGAAGAGGAGGTCAGAGGTTGATCGAAGAGGATGGGATGGAGAATATTTCACGATGAGAGAGGAAATATAGTTGGGAGTTTGACTGTTTAGTGCTTTGTAAGTTAGGGTTAATACTTTCAATTGTATTCTGCATTGTATGGGGAGCCAGTGTAGAGACTGAAACAGCGGAGCAGCTGATGTAGATCGGCGACTTAGGTGGATGAGTCTAGCAGAAGCATTCATAATAGATTGGAGGGAGGAGTGGCGGTGTTTTGGAAGGCTATTTAGGAGTAGATTGCAATAATCGATGCGTTACAAAATAAGGGAATTAATAAGTATTTTTGTAGTTTTTTGAGTAAGGTAGGGAAGAATTCTGGAAATGTTGCGTAGGTATGAACGGCAGGATTTGGTAAGCGATTGTATATGGAGGTTGAATTTGAGTTCTGAGTCTAGTGTGACCCCAAGACAGCGGACCTGGGGTAAGGTGTTGAGAATAGAGTCTCCAACCGTCAGAGAAATGTCAGGTGTTGGATGTCTCAAAGAGGGGGGAATAAGAAGCAGCTCAGTTTTGGACAGATTGAGTTGGAGGTAGTGTGAAGACATCCAAGAGTAAATTGCAGAGAGACAGTTGGAAATCTGGTTGAGTAAAGAGGGAGAGATATCAGGAGAGGAAAGATAGATTTGGGTATCATCAGCATATAAGTGGTACTGGAATCTAAAGGAGGCTATAAGTTTTCCAAGGGAGGATGTATATAGAGAGAAAAGCAAGGGGCCCAAGACTTGCTTTAGTCCAACTGAGAGAGGCATAGGATTGCAAGATATGTTGTTAAAGGAAACTGAAAAAGAGCGGTTTGAGAGATATGAGGCAAACCAGGAGAGGGCTGTGTCTCGGATGCCAAATTAATGTAGTATTTTTAGGAGGAGAGGATGGTCGACTGTATCAAAAGCAGTGGATAGGTCAAGAAGAATTAGTAAGGTGTAGTGGCCTTTTGCTTTAGCTGATAACAGGTAATTTGTTACTTTAGCAAGAGCAGTTTCTGATGAGTGTTTAGGGTGGAAACCAGATTGTAGTGGATCAAGTATGGAGTTAGTTGTGAGAAATTGAGTTAGCCGATTATAGACCAGTCGTTCCAATAATTTTGAAGCAATGGGAAGTAAGGAGACTGGTCAATAGTTAGAAAGCGTGGAGGGGTCAAGTGAGGGCTTTTTTAGGATTGGTATGATTGGTGCATGCTTGAATGTATACGGAAATGTGCCAGCGGTGAGAGATTGGTTTAAGAGATGAGATAGGGTAGGGGTTAGTGAAGAGAGAGAGAAGGAAGAAGTCGTGAAGGAATAGGGTCAAGTGGGCAATTTCTGAGTTGAGCCAAGGATAGGAGTACAGAGACTTCTTCCTCTGTTACAGGAGGGAAGTAACATAGAGTTTTGTTAATAGAAGGGGTGGGTAGGATTGCTGGGTTTGAAGGGTGTGAGGTACAGATATCTTTTCTAATGGTGCCAATTTTATTTTTGAAGTGATCAGCAATAATCTGAGCAGTGAGGTTGGTAGTGGGGTAAGGGTGCAGGCGGATGTAAAAGGGAGTTAAAGGTTGAGAACAGTTTTCTGGGGTTGGATGCATGAGATGACCCAAGGGAGGAAAAGTGACTTGTTTGGCCAAGCTAAGCGCAGAGTTGTAGGGTTTAAGGATGAATTTATAAAGCCGGAAATCAGCACAGGTGCATGATTTCCTTCACTGCCGTTAAGCAGTCCGTGAACATCGCTGAAGATATCTGGTCTGTTTGGTGTGCCATGGTTGCCGTCAAGTGATTGATGTATGATGAACAGTGGAGGCTGTTGATTTTAGTGCCAAATTATACTGTAAAGCAACAAGGTTTGGGCAAGAGAGGGATGAAATTTCAGAGCAGAGGATTCAGTTGAGTGGAAAAGTCTGTGGGATCCGAGTCATTTAAATTCCTGTAAGGTAACAGTTTCTTGGGGGCTTGCAAAGATGTAGCAGGTAGAGCAAGAGAGAAAGTTAGATGGTGGTCAGAGAGAGGAAAGGGGAAGTTAAGGAAGTTGGAAACGGCACAGAGATTAGTGAAGACCAGGTCTATGGAGTTGCCTTCACAATGGGTTGGAGATGTTGTCCACTGGGACAGGCCAAAAGAGGTGGTAAGGGATAGAAGTTTAGAGGCAGCAGGCATGCTAGGATTATCAAGGGGTATGCTGAAGTCCCCTAAGATGAGAGAAGGGACATTACAAGAGAGAAAATGTGGAAGCCAGGCTTCAAAGTGGTACAGAAATTGTGATGCTGGGCCAGGGGGCCGATAAATAATTGCAACACGAAGAGCTAGAGGGGAGAAGAGGGGGATAGCATGAACTTCAAAAGATGAAAAGGAAAGAGAGGGGGGTAAAGGAATGCAGTGGTTCTATGTGTGTGCATGTGTTTGTGTGAATATGTGTGTGTAAGTGTGTGTCTACTGTCTAGGTGTGTGTGTATGTGTGTGTGTGTGTCTACTGTCTAGGTGTGTGTCTAGGTGTGTGTCTATGTGTGTAAGTATGTGTATGTATGTGCAATATACTTTGATTAATTATGTTCCCCCTTTACTGTATTTTACCATATAGGGTATCACTAGAAAGTACTGTTTGTCTGTTGAAAATGGTATATAATATGTATGGGTGCACTTAACAAGAGAGGGGATAATTAAAGTGAAACCAATAGTGAGCAAAAATGCCAAAATTGCTTGTGTCATTTAAGCACGGAAAGTGGGAAAAACCTTGGTCCTTAAGGGGTTAAAAACTATACTGACTTTGTCATCAAACGTTACTGCGCCATCTATTGGTTGAAACTCTTTTTCAGAGGAAAGCTTTCTTCACAGGTGCGTTTTGATTTGACCATAAGCTGGCCTTGGAATTCAAATGATACAGCGCCATCTATTGGATGTAAAGAGTTTGGCCTATCCATTAACTTACAATAACGTATGTGTGTATGTACAGGTGGCCCTCGTTTTACAACGGTTCAATTTACACCGTTTCAGAATAACAACCTTTTTTTCCAGTCATGTGACTGCTATTGAAAAGTATTGAGAAGCAGTGCATTTATTAAAATAGCCAGTAGATGGAGCTGTCCGCTTGTGTTGCAGCAAAGCCAAGCAAGCTACAATTAATCAGTTTAATCAGACCTGAGCTACCGAGCAGATTTCAAAGGAACAAGATCTTCCTGTCTATAAATCAGTCCAGATTGGAATGCATAGAAAGAACTGTTTGCAGAAAAATGCAAGTGAAGTCTGTGTTGTGTGATTATTTTATTAGGTTTATAATGCTGTTTAGCAAATGTTTTTGTTCATTTAACTTAGTTTAATTATATATTCTGTGTTGTGTGATTATTTTATTAGGTTTATAATGCTGTTTAGCATTTAAAGTCTTCATTTCAAAGCTTTAAAAATAATGTATTAGGTGTTACTTATGACAATTTTGATAGGGACCTGGAACCTAACTCCCTCACTTCCCATTGACTTACATTATAAACTGGGTTTCAATTTACAACGGTTTCGATTTACAACCATTCCTTCTGGAACCTAACCCCGGCGTAAACTGAGGGCTACCTGTATATGTGTGTGTGTATCTGCATGCGTGCGAGTGTACATGTATGTATGTATATGTGTGTGTGTGTGTGTGTGTACTTGTGTGCATATGTATGTGTATCTGCGTGCATGCGTACATGGATGTGTATGTGCGTGTGTATGTGCATCCATGTGCGTCTGTGTGTGCGTGCATGTATGTGTGTGTTTGTGTCTGTATGTGTGCATGGGTGTTTATGTATTTGTGTGTCTTTGTGTAAGTGTTTGTGTGTATGCATCTGTGGGTATGTATGTGAATGTATATGTTTGTGTGTGTATTTGTGTGTGTGTGTGTACGTGTGTATATGTATATGTTTGTGTGTGTATTTGTGTGTGTGTGTGTACGTGTGTATATGTATATGTTTGTGTGTGTATTTGTGTGTGTGTGTGTACGTGTGTATATGTATATGTTTGTGTGTGTATTTGTGTGTGTGTGTGTACGTGTGTATATGTATATGTTTGTGTGTGTATTTGTGTGTGGGTATGAGTGTGTACTTGTGTGTATACTGCTCAAACTTACAAATGCAAATGCTAAAAGGGACGGTAAATAAATTATTAATTATACATAGTGAAAAAACTTTGCACTATACTTTCATTATTTATGTTCCCCCCTTTACCGTGTTTTACCATATAGAGTATCACTAGAAAGTTCTGTTTGTCTGTTAAAATTGTATATAATATGTATGGGTGCAATTTAAGCACGGAAAGTAAAATAAAACTTGGTCTTTAAGAGGTTAAAAACTAAACAAGTATATGAGTGTGTATGTGTGGTTATGAGTGTGTACTTGTGTGTATACTACTCAAACTTAAAAAAAAAATGCTTAAAGGGACAGTAAAAAAATTATTAATTATACATAGTAAAATATACTTTGATTATTTATGTTTCCCTAATTACTGTATTTCACCATATAGGGTATCACTAGAAAGTCCTGTTTGTCTGTTACAATTGTATATAATATGTATGGGTGCACTTAACAAGAGAGAGGATAATTAAAGTGAAACCAATAGTGAGCAAAAATACCAAAACTGCTTTTGTCATTTAAGCACGGAAAGTGGAAAAAACTTTGGTCCTTAAGGGGTTAAAAATTGTATTGGCTGTCATTTAAACGTTATTGCGCTATCTATTGGTTAAAAATCTTTTTCAGAGAACAGCTTTTTTCACAGGTGCATTTTGATTTGACCATAAACTGGCCTTAAAGGGGCAGTATACACCAATTTTCATATAATTGTTTCTAATAGACACTACTATAAAGAATAAGATGCACAGATACTGATATAAAAATCCAGTATAAAACTGTTTAAAAATTTACGACCAGATTACGAGTTTTGCGTTATGAGCGGCTCGGTAATAACTTGCAAGTTATTTCCACCGCTCAACCTTTAATAGCGCGGCTATTACAGGTTTTCCAAAACCTGTGTTTGTGGGCAATATGGTTGCATTGAGCTCCATACTGCACACAAATACCAGCGCTGCTTTGAGCTGGTTTTACGTGCTAGTGCATGATTTCCCCATAGACATCAATGGGGAGACCTGGCTAAAATAAAGCCTAACACCTGCAATAAAGGAGCGTAAAGCTCCGTAACGCAGCCCCATTGATTCCTCTTTCTCCATAACACCGTAACATAAACCCTGAGTCTAAACATCCCTAATCTGCCGCCCCCAACATCGCCAACAACTACATTACGCTTATTAACCCCTAATCTGCCATCCCCGACATCGCAGACACCTACATTACACTTATTAACCCCTAATCTGCTGCCCCCAATGTTGCTGCCGCCACTATACTAAAGTTATTAACCCCTAAACCTCTGGCCTCCCACATCACTATCAGTAAATAAATATATTAACCCCTAAACCTAACCCTAAGTCGTTAACCCTAACCCTAACTTTAATATAATTAAAATAAATCTAAATAAAACTTACTATCATTACCTAACTAATTCCTTTTTAAAACGACTTACCTGTAAAATAAACCCTAAGCTAGCTACAATATAACTAATAGTTACATTGTAGCTATCTTAGGTTTTATTTTTATTTCTCAGCTAAGTTTGTATTTATTTTGACTAGGTAGTAAATAATTATGAACTATTTACTAACTATCTAGTTAAAATAAATACAAATTTACCTGTAAAATAAAACCTAACCTGAGTTACACTAACACCTAACATAACACTAAAATTAAATAAATTACATTAATTAAATACAATTAACTAAATTACAAAAAAAAACACACACTAAATTACACAAAATAAAAAAAATCAAAAAATTAAACTAATTACACCTAATCTAATAGCCCTATCAAAATAAAAAAGCCCACCCAAAACAAAAAAAACCTAGCCTAAACTAAACTGCCAATAGCCCTTAAAAGGGCCTTTTGCTGGGCTTTGCCCCAAAGAAATCAGCTCTTTTCCCTGTAAAAAAAAAAAAATACAAACAACCCACCAACAGTAAAACCCGCCACCCACACAACCAAACCCCCCAAATAAAATCCTATCTAAAAAAACTAAGCTCCCCATTGCCCTGAAAAGGGCATTTGGGTGGGCATTGCCCATAAAAGGGCATTTAGCTCTTTTTTTGTAGCCCAAAACCCTAATCTAAAAATAAAACCCACCCAATAAACCCTTAATAAAACCTAAAACTAACCCCGAAGATCCACTTACAGTTTTTGAAGACCGGACATCCATCCTCATCAAGCCGGGAGAAGTCTTCATCCAAGCAGGCAGAAGTCCTCAACGAAGCCGGGAGAAGTATTCATCCAAACGGGCAGAAGTCCTCAACGAAGCTGGGAGAAGTCTTCATCCAAGAAGTCTTCATCCAGACGGCATCTTCTATCTTCATCCTTCCGACGCGGAGCGACTACATCTTCAATGCATCCGGCGCGGAGCATCCTCTTCTTTCGATTCCTCTTGAAGAATGAAGGTTCCTTTAAATGACGTCATCCAAGATGGCGTCCCTTGAATTCCGATTGGCTTGAATTCCGATGAGCTTGCATTCTATTGACTGATTGGAACAGCCAATAGAATGTGAGCTCAATCCTATTGGCTGATTGGATCAGACAATAGGATTGAAGCTCAATCCTATTGGCTGATTGCATCAGTCAATAGGATTTTTTACCCTTTAATTCCGATTGGCTTATAGAATTCTATCAGCCAATTGGAATTCAAGGGACACCATCTTGGATGACGTCATTTAAAGGACCCTTCATTCTTCAAGAGGAATTGAAAGAAGAGGATGCTCCACGCCAGATATCTTGAAGATGGAGCCGCTATCTTGAAGATGGAGCCGCTATCTTGAAGATGGAGCCGCTCCACATCGGAAGGATGAAGATAGAAGATGCCGTCTGGATGAAGACTTCTGCCCATCTGTAGGATGACTTCTTGCCGCTTGAATAAAGACTTCTCCCAGCTTTGTTGAGGACTTCTGCCCGCTTGGATGAAGACTTCTCCCAGCTTGATGAGGATGAATGTCCGGTCTTCAAAAACTGTAAGTGGATCTTCGGGGGTTTTCAGGGCAATGGGGAGCTTAGGTTTTTTTATTTTGATAGGGCTATTAGATTAGGTGCAATTAGTTTAAATATTGGATAATTTCTTTTTTATTTTGTGTAATTTAGTTTTTTTTTTTTTAGTAATTTAGTTAATTGTATTTAATTAATGTAATTTATTTAATTTTAGTGTAACGTTAGGTGTTAGTGTGAGGCAGGTTATGTTTTATTTTACAGGTAAATGTGTATTTATTTTAACTAGGTAGTTAGTAAATAGTTAATAACTATTTACTAACTAGTCTACCTAGTTAAAATAAATACAAACTTAGCTGTGAAATAAAAATAAAACCTAAGATAGCTACAATGTAACTATTAGTTATATTGTAACTAGCTTAGGGTTTATTTTATAGGTATTTAGTTTTAAATAGAAATTATTTAGTTAATAATAGTAATTTTTATTTAGATTTATTTTAATTATATTAAAGTTAGGGGTGTTAGGGTTAGACTTAGGTTTAGGGTTAAGTTTAGGGGTTAATAATATATAGTATAGTGACGGCGGTGAAGTTGGGGACGGCAGATTAGGGGTTAATAATGTTTAACTAGTGTTTGCGATGCGGGAGTGCGGCGGTTTAGAGGTTAATATGTTTATTATAGTGGCGGTGATGTCCGGAGCGGCAGATTAGGGGTTAATATTTTTATTATAGTGTTTGCGATGTGAGAGGGCCTCGGATTAGGGGTTAATAGGTAGTTTATGGGTGTTAGTGTACTTTGTAACACTTTAGTTATGAGTTTTATGCTACAGCTTTGTAGCGCAAAACCCATAACTACTGACTTTAGATGGCGGTACGAATCTTGTCGGTATAGGCTGTACCGCTCACTTTTTGGCCTCCCAGGCAAAACTCGTAATACCGGCGCTATGGAAATCCCATTGAGAAAGGACTTTTTGAAAGGTGCGATAGTTACGTTGCGTTATGGCCAAAAAAGTGTGCGGTACAGCTATACCTTCAAGACTCGTAATAGCAACGGTAGTGAAAAAGTAGCGTTATGAGCTATAACGCAAAGCTCGTAATCTAGCCGTTACTTAGAAGTTCTTAGTTTAACTCTGTTGAAAAGGTAGCTGGAAAGCCCACTGCAAGTGGGAAATAAGACACTCCCTCCTCCCCCTTATTTTGCATTTGACAAAACCCTTTACACAATTAGGGGCAAGCTGGAGTAGGTATCTGATGGTATTCTCATAAAACTTTGGGGCTTGGTTAGGAGTCTGAAAATCAGAGCAATGTTATTAAAAAATAAGCAAAATTATTAAAAAAACTACAAAAAAAAAAACTTTAATAGATCATCTACAAAACATTTATGCAAAGAAAAGTGTATAATGTCCCTTTAAATTCAAATGATGCAGCGTCATCTGTTGGCTGTAAAGGGTTCGGCCTATCCATTAACTTGCAATAATGTGTGTATGTATTTGTGTATATCTGTGTGCGTGCGTACATGTGAGTGTGTATGGGTGTGTATGTGCGTATCTGTGTGCATATGTATGTGTATCTGCGTGCATGTGTATGTGCTTTCATGTGTGTGTTTGTGTCTGTTTGTGTGTATGGGTGTGTATGTATGTATGTATGTGTGTCATTGTGTTTGTGTGTGTGTATATGATTGTGTGTGTATGTGTATGTATGAGTGTGTTGGTGTGTGTATTTGTGTTAGTACGTATGTGTGTACTACTCAAACTTACAAATGCAAATGCTTAAAGGGACCGTAAATAAATTATTAAATATACATAGTGAAAAAACTTTGCACTATACTTTGATAATTTATGTTTCCCCCTTTACTGTTTTTTTACCATTTAGGGTATCACTAGAAAGTCCTGTTTGTCTGATAAAATGGTATATAATATGTATGGGTGCATTTAACAAGAGAGCGGATAATTAAGGTGAAACCAATAGTGAGCAAAAATGCCAAAATTCCTTGTGTCATTTAAGCACGGAAAGTGGAAAAAACTTGGTCCTTAAGGGGTTAAAAACTATACTGGCTTTGTCATCAAACATTACTGCGCCATCTATTGGTTGAAACTCTTTTTCAGAGGACAGCTCTCTTCACAGGTGCATTTTGATTTTACCATAAGCTGCCCTTGGAATTCAAATGATACAGCGCCATCTATTGACTGTAAAGGGTTTGGCCTATCCATTAAGACAATAATGTGTGTGAGTATGTTTCTGTGTGTGCATGTAATTATGTGTGTGACCGTGTATGTGTGTGTATCTGCGTACGTACGTGTATGGGTGTGTATGCATGTGCATGTATGTATATGTGTGAGTGTGTACCTGTGTGCATATGTATGTGTATCTGCATGCATGCGTACATGGATGTGTATGTGCGTGTGTATGTGTGTCTATGTGCGTGCATGTATGTGTCTGTGTCTGTGTGTGTGCATGGGTGTTTATGTATGTGTGTGTTGGTGAGTGTATTTGTGTGTGTTTGTGTGTATATGTGTGGGTATGAGTGTGTACTTTTGTGTATACTACTCAAACTTGCAAATGTTTAAAGGGACAGTAAATAAATTATTAAATATACATAGTAAAAAAAACTTTGCAATAAGAGAGTGGGTAATTGAAGTGAAACCAATAGTGAGCAAAAAATGCCAAAATTGCTTGTGTCATTTAAGCAAGGAAAGTGAAAAAAAACCTTGGTCTTTAAGGGGTTAAAAACGAACCGAGTATATGAGTGTGTGCATGTGTGCGTGTGTATATGTGTGTATGTGTGCGTGTGTATATGTGTGTATGTGTGCGTGCTTATATATGTGTGTATGTGTGCGTGTGTATATATGTGTGTATGTGTGCGTGCTTATATATGTGTGCGTGTGTATATATGTGTGTATGTGTGCGTGTGTATATATGTGTGTATGTGTGCGTGTGTATATATGTGTGTATGTGTGCGTGTGTATATATGTGTGTATGTGTGCGTGTGTATATATGTGTGTATGTGTGCGTGTGTATATATGTGTGTATGTGTCAGTGACGTGCATTCATTAGAGGCAGGTGAGGCAGTGCCTACCCTGGCCAATGTGGGAATTACATCTAGTTTTTAATAATAAAAAAAATAAAATAAAATGTTTGTTTTTTTTCTTATTTTTTTTTTTTAACATATGAAAGGTGACCCCCCCTACCCCCCCACCCCTCCACCAAATTATGCTTCTTACAATTTTATTTTTTCCGTTTCCTCCGTAATTACTATTGCATTCATATTGCGCAAGAAGGTAAGAGGCCAGCTGTCCTTCCATTGCGCAATATGAATCTAATAGTCTGTTATGTTATGGGCTGCTTTAGAGACTGCCACCCAGTGGGGAATAATAACTAATGCAGCAGTCTCTAATGCAGCCCATAACTGCTCCCACCGGAGGCTAGCCTCGGGAGCCCTGAGCCCTGCCTGCCCGGCCGCTCAGCCAATCAGGCATCAGTATGTCTGAGTCTCTAGGCTGAGTTGCCGGGCGGGAAATTGTTGCGCAGCCGCATTGGTGGTCAGGTTGATGCGCAGTCAGTGTCACGTGCGACCGGCGTCAGAGCAGAGATTGAAGACGACGGACCGGACGTGCTGCTGCAGTTCTCCCAGTCTCTGTCTCAGAGGCTCAGAGCGTGACCTAGGCCAGCCCAGTTGTTTGGAGGAGTCTCAGGAGTGAGTCGGTCGGTGACGGTCAGGAGCGGAGCAGGAGTGTTCTGTGTTGGAGTCAGGAGGTGTCGTGTCACTGTCAGCCGGAGGACTGGAGACTGGAGGTGGAGGACTAGGAGCCCAGCCGGAGCGTAGCTACTAGCCAGGAGGTAGGTGAGGGCTGTCGGCTGAGCTCAATGCAGCAGTCATTGAAATTGCTCTTGTGGCTGGCTGGTCAGGAGGACTCAGGAGGTGTGAGGGTGACAGTTCAGACGACCGTCGGTCAGTGCCAGTGAGTGGTGGGTCGGGTGGCTAATAACAGGAGTGTACTACTCCTCCTGTTATTAGCCACCCGACCCACCACTCACTGGCACTGACCGACGGTCGTCTGAGTGACCTGTCACCCTCACCTCCTCCTGAGTCCTGACCAGCCACAGTAACTGTAACAGAGAGGCAGAGTCCTCCAGTCCAGACCCAGTGAGACTGTGTGTTTTACTGTTGTTGTCTCACTCACCGCTCACGAGGACTGGACTGGAGTGTTAAGAGCTTTTTAAGCTGCTTAGTTAGTTTTTTCAGTTAACTTTTACTAAGTGCGCAACGCCGCCATGACTGTCACAGTGACAGTCATGGCGGCGTTGCGCACTTAGTCTCTGATGATTCCGTCCGATGATCACAGGCTCGCCTCACACAGCTTCCTTTGAAGTTTATTTACTTGAGTCTCGAGAACACTTAAAGAATTTCTCTCCTCCAATACCTCCATAATATCATAATTCAGGCTCTTCCACTCCCTTCCTTTTCCTCATCAAACTTGGAAGACAAGTGATGAGGAAAAGGAATGGAGTGGAAGAGCCTTGAAGTAGGTGATATTATGGAGGTATTGGAGGAGAGAAGTTCTTGAATTTCAAGTAAATAAACTTCCAAGGAAGCTGGAATGGAAAGAAGCTGAGTCAGAGTCCACAATTGCGGTAATTGACCAGGCAGCACAGCCACAGTTTCCGGCTTCCAGGCCAGCAGGCTGCTGCAGGATTCCCTATCATTCTCCTTTTGTGTTGTTTTTCCCTTTTCCTCCCCCATTTATATATGCTCTCTGTGTATCTAACTATCTCTCCTTTTATCCCCCTCCTAACCCAAACGTCCAATGTCATGTTTCATCTGCTCCCACCTTCCACACTTCACTGCTTTTGCACTTTTTAATCTTTGCAGGTCCACACAGTAGCTTGTTATCTTTTACTCTGAAATGTCTGTATTCTTTCAGTTACCCCTCTGCTCAGACCAATCCCTCCCCTCTCTAGTCAATCATATTTCCACCACTAACTCCTATAATATGCTTGTTAGTTTTGCTATTATCTTATTGACCCTTATTGCTTAACTTGTTCTCTTTGGGCATACCATTTTCTATACTTCCCATTTCCCTTTACTTTAAGATACTGTTACCTTTACTGTTAAAATTTATTGTAAATTTCTACAACTTCTTTTCACTATCCCTTTCCCACTTCCCACTCTCTCCTTGAATATTGCCCTCTTACCTTTCAAACACACTTATCTCCAAGCCACTCTTACTCCTCTCCCTGCTTTTACACGTCCTACATACTACTTTATTATTCCTTCTAGTCACCATCATTCCAAGTTTCTCAGCCCCTTTCCACAACTACTCCCTCCAGGCTAACCCCAAGAGAATATATATATATATACAC
Organism: Bombina bombina; assembly: GCF_027579735.1. Taxonomy (NCBI): domain Eukaryota; kingdom Metazoa; phylum Chordata; class Amphibia; order Anura; family Bombinatoridae; genus Bombina; species Bombina bombina. Next base: position 177,854,565 of record NC_069508.1, read on the forward strand.
ACACATTAATTAGCCAATTGACTCAAAGTGATTTAAACATACCATTGAAATAACTGGGTGCAATTGTGTCTCCTCCACCAAACAGAAGAGAATCACTTTTAAAGCTCAGTGGGTCTATCTGACTGTCCCAAGAGTGGACCCCTGAACTTAAGGTATCCCAAGTAATCCCAGAGTCCTGTAGACAGAGGTAAGAGATTGAAGGATGGTAACAGTAGAGAGTAATACAGGCAACCTAAGTATAAATAACATACACTTAAGTTGTGTTTCTATACAACATCACTCCAGTCACTTGTGTAGAATTAACAGCTTTTAAAGGTTCATTCAAAGGCTAATTAATAGATATGGACACAAGCTCTAAACAGGCTGTCTGCTACTTGAAACTGCTTAGCCCTTCAACAAAAGACCATGCAACGATAAGCAGCATCAGCGTGGAGCCTCAACACTGAAAGGGGTAGTAGGAATGTGCTAAAAAAAAAAGATTGGAGAAAAGGGCTGAAACACAGGGAACAAATATGAGAAGGGAGATGAGATAATGAGAGAAATCCAATCAGCAGTGCTAGTCACATGACTCAGATGTGTAACTAGCACTACTGATCGTATCAGCAACGCTGCTCAGGACCAGCAATGGTCTGCGGGTCCTGAGTTGTACTTCTACTGGGCGGGGGTTAAGTACACAGTAGTGCCGGGTTGATAGTCTTAAAATGACATGCTCTAATGAATAAGAGAATGTCATTTTTCCACTATTATGGTTTTTTTAACATTTCTCACCTTGCTGGTCTTTGGTTCCATACTGTTCTCACTCAGACAGTGTAACATGTGTTCCTGATCCTCCAGTGAATATGGGTGGGAAAGGCTCTCCATAAACAAATCTGCAAGTAACAGCAGTGGTTTATTGTGAGTATAAACTGGCCTAACTGAATTGTTGCTCTACAGTCAGACAGGAACTGAGTGACATCCCAGCCCAGGCGCACTCGTAATTAGCCATTGTCATATATCACCCCCCATGGTCTGCCGCTGCCGCTCTACTGTGACTGAGTGTCAAGTCTAGAGGAGATTAGAAGAATTGAGAGACTGTGAGACAGACAGTCACAGCGCACACACAGTCACAGTGTCAGTGAAAGAGAGACTAAGGGAATAAGCTTTAGTTTAGACTCTGGACACAGAGACAGGTAGGTTATGGTATTATTGTATTATTTAAAAATAATAGTTTATACTGACACAGACAGGCAGCAGCCTCATCCTCTAATACATTCCTCACTCATAGGAATACTTTACTAGGAGGTTCTTTATTATAAAAGTAATTTTATAAAATGATGCATCATTTCACACAAAAAGTGACAGTCCACTTCCATGATGTTCCAACAGTTCCATCCATCATTAGGTAATGATTCCTTCCTTCTATTCAATATATTTAGTCTGTTGCACAATTTTTTTATTCTCCTTTAAAAAATTGGCATAAAAATACCTTTTTTATTTTTATGCCAAGTTTTTAAAGGAGAATAAAAAAATTGTGCAACAGACTAAATATATTGAATAGAAGGAAGGAATCATTACCTAATGATGGATGGAACTGTTGGAACATCATGGAAGTGGACTGTCACTTTTTGTGTGAAATGATGCATCATTTTATAAAATTACTTTTATAATAAAGAACCTCCTAGTAAAGTATTCCTATGAGTGAGGAATGTATTAGAGGATGAGGCTGCTGCCTGTCTGTGTCAGTATAAACTATTATTTTTAAATAATACAATAATACCATAACCTACCTGTCTCTGTGTCCAGAGTCTAAACTAAAGCTTATTCCCTTAGTCTCTCTTTCACTGACACTGTGACTGTGTGTGCGCTGTCTGTCTCACAGTCTCTCAATTCTTCTAATCTCCTCTAGACACAGTGTGATCCTGACGCTAACTAATGGTAAGGGCATGAGCTTTAAAATGACTAAGTAAGTTGAACATCAATAGTTTGCCAGGGCTGTACTGCTGTAAAGCAAAAAAAGCTTTATTGGTCAATGCATAGACAAAGCCTGTGTACACAGTGCGCAGAGAATACTTACTCTGTGTGTTTGTACTTAGATCTGCTCCTCTGATGCCCTGCATGTAGATCTAAACAGCCTTGTCTGGCATGCTATCAACCTTGTTATGTCCCTTTAATGAATGGTCTCCATGCAATAACATGGAAGATGATGAGACTGGGAACTTTGGATAGGCTGTTAGTGAATCAAATCTGTCTCTCTTGAAGAAGTGCAGAATTGGGTAGTAGGAGTTATATTAAAAGAGGTCTCATAGGCTGAAGTTGGACATTCTGGATATAACGGCATACATATCAGTGAGTTCAATTTAAATCATCTGTTTTTAATTTTGGGCTTTACATTGCATTAAGACACATATGCTCAGCCTGTGATCGGAATCATCAGAGACTCATGTCATCAAAATTGCAAAATATACCTGCTTGAATGTGTGTGTGGGAACAACAAGGTGACCTTATTAACACTATGAAATGGGGGAAAATAAATTAAAACATAACTTTTAATAATATGCAGATAATATCTGCATATGAAAAGTAATGTTTTAATTTTTTTTTCCTCTTTCATATAGTGTTAATAATGTCACCTTGTTCCCACATACATATTCTTAATATGGCTTGAATATGTGTGTGGGAACAAGGTGACCTTATTAACACTGTATGAAAGTGGGGAAAAATAATGTAAAACATAACTTTTAATATGCAGTTCTCCCTCTCAGCGTGACCTAGGCCAGCCCAGTTGTGTGAGGAGTGAGTCGGTGACGGTCAGGAGGAGTCGGAGTGGACTGTCTGTGTTCTGTTGTGGAGTCGTGTGGAGCAGGAGTCAGTCGTGTCAGGTGTCAGCCGGAGTTGGACGTCAGGAGGACTAGGAGCCCAGCCGGAGCATAGCTACTAGCCAGGTAGGTGAGCTGAGGGCTGAGCTGAATCAATTCAAATCAATGCAGCAGTGAAATTGCTAGCTTGCTTGACTGTTGACTCTAGTGGCTGGTCAGGACTCAGGAGGTGGTGACAGGTCAGACCGTCGGTCAGTGCCAGTGAGTGGTGGGTGGGGTGGCTAACAGTACAGTAACAGAGAGGCAGAGTCCTCCAGACCCAGTGAGAGTAGTGTTACTGTGTGTTGTTGTTTAGTCAGTGTTAGAGATCATGACTCACTCACGAGGACTGGAGTGCTAAGAGCTTTAAGCTGCTTAGCTGCCGCTGCCTTAGTTTTTTAAGTTAGTTTACTAAGTGCGCAACGCCGCCATGACTGTCACAGTGACAGTCATGGCGGCGTTGCGCACTTAGTATCTCTGATGATTCCGATCACAGGCTCGCCTCACACAGCTTCCTTGGAAGTTTATTTACTTGAGAACTTCAAGAACTTCTCTCCTCCAATACCTCCATAATATCACCTACTTCAAGGCTCTTCCACTCCCTTCCTTTTCCTCATCACTTGTCTTCCAAGTTCTATGGAACTTGGAAGACAAGTGATGAGGAAAAGGAAGGACGTAGCAAAATTGCAAAATATACCTGCTTGAATGTGTGTGTGGGAACAACAAGGTGACCTTATTAACACTATGAAATGGGGGAAAATAAATTAAAACATAACTTTTAATAATATGCAGATAATATCTGCATATGAAAAGTAATGTTTTAATGTTTTTTTTCCTCTTTCATATAGTGTTAATAATGTCACCTTGTTCCCACATACATATTCTTAATATGGCTTGAATATGTGTATGGGAACAAGGTGACCTTATTAACACTGTATGAAAGTGGGGAAAAATAATGTAAAACATAACTTTTAATATGCAGATAAAGATTAAAACTGGAATCACTTTATTAAAAACACACTTAGGATTTCTCATTAGGTATGTACTGTTGCATAGTAAAGGTAATAGTGTGCTTTAGGTGCTTGGTTAAATCACATAAAACTGACGTATTGCCATTTGGGTATAGCAAGTTAAGGTAAATAACCTGTACAAATAACCTAAGAATGTCTAAATAGCAGAATTGACATTGACATTTCTGCTATTTAGACATTCTCATGTTATTTACATAAAATTGCTATACCCAAATGGCAATACGTCAGTTTTATGTTATTTAACCAAGCACCTAAAGCACACTATTACCTTTTACTATGCAACAGTACTTACCTAATGAGAAATCCAAAGTGTGTTTTTAATAAAGTGATTCCAGTTTTAATCTTTATCTGCATATTAAGTTATGTTTTAATTTATCCCCCCCCCCTTTCATATAGTGTTAATAAGGTCACCTTGTTCCCACACATATTCAAGGTATATTTGAAATTTTGAGACCTCCTCATTTTTTACTTAAAGGGACATTAAGCCACAAAATTTACTTTCATGATTCAGATAGAAAATACGATTTTAAACAACATTCCTATTTACTTCTATTATCTAATTTGCTTCATTCTTTTGTTAAAGAAATAGCAATACACATGGGTGAGCCAATCACATGAGGCAGCTAAGTGCAGATACCAATCAGAAGCTACTGAGCCTATCTAGATATACTTTTCAGGAAAGAATATCAAGAGAATGAAGCAAATTAGATAATAGAAGTAAATTAGAAAGTTATTAAAATGGTATTCTCCATCTGAGTCATGAAAGAAAAAAAATGGGTTCAATGTACCTTTAATCCCATGAGTGCTGTTAATGTAGTCCTTCCAATGTGTGTTTTATCTGACTGTTCTGTTCTGCTCTTTTCATGCTACGGAGAATAATGATACACGCATGAGGCCATAAGCATACAAAACAGCAAAGTCATTTTCAGAAGAGCTTGAGCTAAAAAAAATAAATAAATAAAAATCAATTTGTGCCAGTTTAGCATGTTTATATATAGACCCTCCCCATAGTGTTAATCAGTCACTTTAACAATGATTACCAATACAGCTCTGCAACTTCTGCAAGTACATTATGGCCCTGCAAAAAATATGCATGCAGCCCCCATCTGCTCTACCTACAGAAGATCATGCAATGCATGATAAACATGGCTATTATTTACAATGTGACACTCCCATTGAGGTGAAGCAAACGTACAGTTGTTAAAAACAAAAAACTATACAATTGAGACATTATCTGTAAAAGATCCACCCTGTACATCAGTCTTTTGCTTAACTTGCAGTGTGAAGTGAAACTGCACTTTATTTAAATGTTTATGTGTTGTTCAAAAAATTAATGTTGAAAAATATGTGCTAGAATTCTGTTTGATATATGGTACCATGACCCATAAGGGGGTTTGTTTTTTCAACTACAAGATTCCAAATTTGTAAAAAATCACCCTGTAACTCTGTATATTTATAAAATGTTATAAAATGCACCCTAGCCCTGTGGTTTGTCAATCGTATAGTGACACTTGTGTATGTATCTGTCACACGACACTCCATTTGCATAGTCCAGGTACTTGGCACTCTAGGAGTTACATTAAAGGAGAACTGCTCAACTCCACCTACCCAAATATTTAATAAAATAACTCATATTCTAGTCTTTAGAACAGCACAAAAGACAGAACTCACACATTTTTATAATAATGTGTGAGTTCTGTGCTGTTCTAAAGACTAGAATATGAGTTATTAAATATTTGGGTAGGTGGACTTGAGCAGTTCTCCTTCAATGTAACTCCTAGAGTGCCAAGTAAGGTACCTGGACTATGCAAATGGAGTGTCATGTGACAGATACATAACTCACAATAGTCTAGATCGAATCCATAGATGCCCATATGGTTACCAAGCAGCTTTGATGTAAAAATGACATAATCACAAGTGTAGCATCACTTCAGACTCCAGCTAGGTAGAAACTTAGGTAAAGGGACAGTCTAGTCAAAATTAAACTTTCATGATTCAGATAGGGCATGCAATTTTAAACAACTTTCCAATTTACTTCTATTATCTAATTTGCTCAATTCTTTAGATATCCTTTGTTGAAGAAATAGCAATGTACATGTGTGAGCCAATCACACAAGGCCTTGATGTGCAGCAACTAATCAGCAGCTACTGAGCAAATCTAGATATGCTTTTCAGCAAGTGATATCAAGAGAATGAAGCAAATTAGATAATAGAAGTAAATTAGAAAGTTGTTTAAAATGACATGCTCTTTCTAAATCATGAAAGAAAAAAATTGGGTATCATGACCCTTTAAGGCATTAAATTCTCTGTTCTGTTCCATCACGTGTTTACTGAGCCCAACCGGTTGCATTCAATTCTGAAGAGCTTCATGTTTGTATTATTTTGCTAATGGGAATATTAATTAAATTAGCATGGCAAAGAAACAAACCATTGCTTTGTGTTTGGCCTAATGCCTTGTATTCTAACTTTCTTCCTAATCATTGACATTTTCAAAAGAAATGTGTTTTGGTTTTATTTTTTGTTTTTTTATTTTTTGTTTTTCTTGCTTACAAGAGAATGATATACCATGAAATCAATCACATATAAATGCTGCAACAGGTGACAGTTATATGGTTTATGTGTCAGTGTCTATCTACTCTACAGTATTTATAGAATTCTAAAAACCCTGTGTGGTTAGCTATCACTATGAGATTTTCTGGTTTGTTGGTTTTTCTGTCACGCCTGGCAATTTAGAGTTTGATTGGAATTCTGTAATGTGAATATAAAAATGACATGCTGTAACAGTTTTTTAAAAGGTCAGATTCATGTCATACTGTTGTTTATTACTGATATGGAATGGATATGACTGCTAGATTATGCTTTTCTGTAAATAATATTCTTTGTAAAACTGTAAATAGTGCATTGTTTTGCCTAATCTGTATCACGTTTTAGTAATATGCACAGTTGCCCGCTGTAATTCTATGTCACCATATGTGTATTCCGACAGTGACCAGTTCATTTCAACAGTACGTTTAGAAGTTCAGGTTAGTGACTGTACTCAGAATCAGATTATGTGCATTGTTGATATCATATCATATAATATGTATACTATTTTCTGCTAAGTACCTTTTATTCACCTGATGATACAGCAGCAGCTACACGAGTGTATCATCAGGTGAATAAATAAAAGGTACTCAGCAGAAAATAGTCTACATATCACCAGTGCACATAATCTGATTCTGAGTACAGTCACTAACCTGAACTTCAAAATGTACTGTTGAAGTGAACTGGTAGTGGTAGGTCAGGTCTGAGAGTGCAATGGCAAAGATGAAAGATGAACTGGTCTGGTAGATCAGGTCTAATGAGAGTGCAATGGCAAAGATGAAAGATGTAGCAAATAAAAATAGGACTGATAAGTTTGCACAATTCAGATTCAGAAACATGCTATAATTATGCAAACTGATCATCAGTTGGATACAATATTGGGATGAAATGTCCCTTTAAACTTAATACCAGACTGTATGTGAGTCATGTATTGTCTTGTCTGTATATAATTATACTGTGTAAAAAATGTTTTCTTTTATCTTGGCTGCTGCTGTCATTTTTGGAGAATTGGTGTAGATTGTATTCTTTTTGATGTTTGTTTTTGTACTTGAGGTACAAATCTTTTAAAAAATTGTATTTGTTTTGCGGATTTGCTATTAAACCGCGCAGAGAGGTTAAACACATAATCAAAACTTTACTCTTAAGTCGGTTACCTCTTGGCTCACCTGATGTGTTCTGCTTGCTCCTAGTAGTGCATTTCTGTTCCTTCAACAAAGGATACTAACAGAATGAAGCAAATGTTATCAAATAAATTGTGAAGTAAGCATTGCTGCTCAGTCTGAATCATGAGCATACATGACTGTGTTTTGTGTCTTTTTAAGACTAGACTGATGTTATTGTTTAGCAACAAAACAGAAATGTCTTGTAATAACAAGTTGTTTACTGTTCCCTTTAAAGGCAGATACCTTCTTCGGTATTAATAAAGTTTAGAGGATAGAAAGCTAGATTTGTGTGCTTTTCTTTACCCCATAATAAGGTTATTTGAAAAAAATAAAAAAAATAAAAAATTGGGCGGTTTTGACGTTAGTGAAAATATATCTACTGAAACCTGTAAGTTCCCACTAAGCAATGTCATCTGCTATCTTATGTGACAGTCTACATATGTTTATCCATCTTAGTGTTTTTTACTGTGGTGTATTCAAATTCCTTTTGACCTTGACCTCGTGTTGTTGCGCATGCGTAGATAGCTATTCAGAATCTGACTGCCGTTTAAAAGATATCAGCTCCCATATCGCAATAAGGACAGGGCTACACTACACAGAGCATTTCTAGATGTTCTTTATCCAAAAAAACAAGTAAGTTGTTTGTTGTTTTTTACACAATATGTTTATTTTTAGATTTACTTTTATTAACTCTAGTTCTCTCCTTCTGATTTCTCTTTTTTTTTTTTTTTTTTTTTTCTCTGTTGCCAGGTGTTCTGTTCAGTATTCAAATTTTTGCAGAATGGAAAACACTATATCCAGCCTTAGAAATTTCTCAAGATTGGACTTTCCCGCAAAAAAAGAAGTAATAAATAAAGGAAGACCAATGCCTGAGCTGAAGGACTTACTTCAAAAAGACAAAACGATGACACGTACATTCCAAATTGAATGGTATCAAAGGAAAGAATGGCTGTGTGGCTGTGCTACAAAGAATCGCCTATACTGCTTTCCGTGTATTTTATTCTCCACTACAGATAATGTTTGGACAAATGCTGGATTTGGAGATTTAAAAAATCTATCAAGGGGCACTAACAAACATGAGAAATCGACCAGTCACATTCAAAACCAATTTGCTTGGAAAACCTTTGGATTAGCGAGAAGGATAGATACTGCTTTAAATGAACAGCGGAGATTAGATATCATCAACCACAATGCAAAAGTGACTGAAAACCGTGAGATTTTAAAAAACCTTATTCAAGCAACCTTCTATCTAGGCAAACAGGAAATAGCATTCCGTGGTAACGAGGAGGGTGCAAAGTCCTCTAATCGTGGCAACTATGTGGAGCTATTGCATATGTTTGCATGGAAAGATGCAACTTTTGCAAGACATTTGCAAACATCCACTGTGTTTTCTGGATGTTCAAATAGAATCCAGAATGACTTAATCGAAGCAGTAGCTGATATAGTGAGAGATGATATAAGAAAGGAGATTAATGCAGCCCCCTTTGTTGCTGTGGAAGTAGACGAGACAACCGATGTTACAAACATAACACAAATCTCTGTAATTTTGCGTTATGTGGCTAAAAGTGAGCTGAACAGTGAGATAATTGTGAAGGAGGCGTTCTTAGGATTTGATGAAGTGGTTGACAGACGAGCACCAGCTATTGCCGACTATGTATTGGGAGTGTTGGAGAAATATAATTGTCTTGAAAAGCTGGTAGCTCAGACTTACGACGGAGCCTCTGTGATGGCATCAGCTATTAATGGGGTGCAAGCAAAGATTAAAGAAAAAGTACCTGAAGCAACTTTTATTCATTGTTATGCACACAAGTTAAACCTGGTGCTCTCTAATTCTGCAAAATCTATAGAAGAGTGTAAAGTATTTTTTTCTACACTTGAGGGAATGGCTACGTTTTTCAGTAAATCGACAAAGCGCACCCACCTACTGGACGATATGGTGAAGAGACGTTTACCGAGAGCAGCACCCACCAGATGGAGTTCAAATTCCAGACTAGTGCAGACGGTCAACATGTATCAAAGTGATATACGTGCTATGTTCCTGTTTCTCAGAGAAAATCCAGATGGTTGGGATCATGAGACCTTGATGATGTCTGAAGGATATTACTTCTTTCTGAATAAAGCATCAACCTGCTTCTTGCTTATGACATATGAGGCCATTTTCATACAAACTGACGCACTCTTTCGATTGCTGCAGAGTAAAGTGATGGATGTTGGATTCTGCTGTCGGAGAATTGCCGATACCATGAAATTTCTTGAAAATCACAGACAAGAGTTTGACAATTTGTATGGTACATTTGAGGCGGATTGTATCAGAATGGGGCTGACAGACAATGTAAGGAGTAAACAGCCAATAAAAGATGTGAGGAGAAGGTTGTTTTACAACATTATGGACAATGTAAACGTTCAAATGAAAGCTCGGTTTGACCATTTTGCTGAGCTAGAATTCCTTTGTTTGGTCGATTGCACTAAATTGCTTGAAATGTCCAAACATATTGATGACCAAAAACTGCAGAGCCTAGCAAGATATGGCAAATACTTTGACTTAGTTCGATTAAAATCTGATCTAATTGGATGTTATAGTTCAGAAATGGTGAGAAATGATTGCAAATCACCTACAGATCTACTAAACTTTTTGGCCAACAACGATCTCATGAAGACTGTTCCAGAGGCAGTGAAATTACTGAAGCTGGTTCTCACAATACCAGCTACAACGGCCTCTGTTGAGAGGTCCTTCTCTGCTTTAAAGCGCATAAAAACTCATAGCAGGAATCGGACCAGTCAAGGACGACTTTCCTCTTTGGCCGTTTTAGCTATTGAGAGAGAAAGACTGGTACAGTTGCATGAAAAGAACTGTGAAGATTTTCTTAATAAAGTGATTGAAAACTTTGTTAAAAAAGATCGAAGGATTGACCTTGTCTACAAATGAGGGAAATGAACAACACCAGTCACAGTAAAAAAGTTTTGATTGTTAATATGTTAATATTTGTTAGATGTTTTATAATATAAGTTATTAAAGACCTATTTTAAACATAACAAAATGTTTTTTTCTTTTCTTTAAAGTTAATTTGCAATACAATATTCTGGTATTGCAATATATGATCAAACTTTAAAAAAATGCTTTATTCTCAAGGTCAACAGATTGCAGTTGAACTGGTGCTTTAGTGCAACGTTTCTTAACCGTGGCCCTCAAGTAGCCTCAACAGACCAGGTTTTCATTATAGATGAACCAGTGCACAATTGAAGTGCTCAGCTTAGCAGCAGTAATACCATGGATGGATTGTTTTCTAACCTGCTATCAACCATCAGCTGATTATTTCACCAATGCAGCACTGGTTCGGCTATAATGAAAGCCTGGTCTTTTGGGGCACTTGAGGACTTCAGTTGAGAAACAATGCTTTAGTTGAAATGCCTAATTTTACATTTTAATTTCAAAGGGACTTGCAGAAAAATGTCATTATCATCATAGAAAGTGGAGAAATTGCTGTCTCTGAGAAGGTAAGACCATGCACTCTTATTTTTTCATTTGTATAAATAGTGACCTTGTTGTCCTTCACTACGGTCTTTACTTTGTGAAATGTCCACCACAGCCTTTGTCTGTGCCTATCCCTGTTCACCAGCTGCCACTGGTTCACAACATTTTTATATTTACTGAATAATGAAGGAATCTATAAGCATAATTTGCAGCATTGAAGTAAAAAGTATGTTTGAAACATATTTTAATGGGCCTGGATTTCTAGATCTCATAATCAGAGCAAGCATTTTGTTATCTGGCAAGAGTTTCTGTTACAATCCTTTAGACTAAAATCAGATGTTTACTAAGTTGACCAGTTTTCAAAGACACCATTGAAAGGGAGATGAAACCCATATGTTTTCTTTCATGATTTAGAAAGAGCATGCAATTTTAAATAACTTTCAAATTTACATCTAATATCTGATTTTTTTTCATTCTTTTGATATCCTTTGATGAAAAGCATATCTAAATATGCTTAGAAGCTACTGAGCTTATTTAGATATGAATTTCAACAAAGGATATCTGTTTTTCTTCATTCTTTTGATATCCTTTGTTGAAAAGCATATCTAAATATCCTCAGTAGCTAGTGAGCATATTTAGATATGATTTTCATCAAAGGATATCTGGTTTTCTTCATTCTTTTGATATCCTTTGTTGAAAAGCATATCTAAATATGCTCAGTAGCTACTGAGCATATTTAGATATGATTTTCTACAAAGGATATCTGGTTTTCTTCATTCTTTTGATATCCTTTGTTGAAAAGCATATCTAAATATGCTCAGTATTTAGATATGATTTTCAACAAAGGATATCTGGTTTTCTTCATTCTTTTGATATCCTTTGTTGTAATTCATATCTAAATATGCTCAATAGCTTCTAAGCATATTTATATATGCTTTTCAACAAAGGATATCAAAAGAATGAAGAAAACCAGATATCCTTTGTTGAAAATCATATCTAAATATGCTCAGTAGATACTGAATGGTGGCTGCATATAGATATTGGCTCGCCCATGTGCAATTGCTATTTCTTCAACAAAGGATATCTAAAGAATGAAGGCGTATCCGATTCCTAGACACTGCCTCACCAGCCTCTGAAGTCACCGCACATCACTGGTATGTGTGTATATATACGAAAATATATGCACTAAACAAACAAAATTGGCCAAGGCCCAATATTTCTGTGAACATCTGAACAAAAACATATCAAACCCTAGAAAGTTTTGGAAAGTCATAAATAACTTACACACTCCCCCAATCCACTCCCAACCCTCCACTGTCAAAGTGGACAACCAAACCCTGCAACTTCCCTTAGAAGTAGCAAATGCCTTTAACAATTATTTTGTTAGATGCTCCACCACCCTGATTGACAAACTAATAAATGACACATATCCTGAAACTACAAATGTGGATCAGGCCCCACTAAATCTACAAAGACCCAATATAGAAAAGTTAAATTTTAGACCTGTACCCATCAATGTAATTAAGAAACACCTTAATAATCTAAAAATGAAAAACCAGTCTGGATCTGATCAAATCCCAACAATGCTTTTGAAGCTCAGTGCGCCAGCAATTGCTAAACCTGTCACAACCCTAATTGTACAAATCCTTGGTGTCTGGATACATACCCAAACTTTGGAAGACTGCAAGAGTAGTATCTTGGTTACTAACTATCACCCAATATCATTGCTCCCAGTATTGTCAAAAATATTAGAAAAATGCGTCCAACTATGTGAGTATTACCAACAATCTGACCGCTGTTCAATCAGGTTTTTGCCGGAATCACTCCCCTACAACTGCCCTCCTTAAAGTTTGCAACAGCATCCAAACTGGCATGAAACAAGGAGACCTAACTGGAGCTATTTTCCTTGATTTTGCAAATGCCTTTGACACAGTAGACCACGACATTCTACTGCTCAAACTAAAAAACGAAGGTATTGGTGATCGTCCTCTAACCTGGTTTTGATCATATGTATCGGATCAATCACAATATGTCTCCATTTCTGACAGCGACTCCCTCTCCCTGTCACGTGTGGTCAGTCACGTGTGGTGTTCCCCAAGGTTCCATTCTCGGCCCCCTACTATTCACATTATTTATAAATGATCTGCCAAATCCTCAACTGTACACATGTACGCAGACGACACGGTAATCTATGCAAACAAATCCGATCTGCCGCAGCTTGAGGCAGTGCTCCAAGACCAGTTCACAGAGGTAGAAAAGTGGATCTCAAAAAACAAACTCTTTCTAAACACTAACAAAACTGTCACAATGATCTTTGAAACAGTACCTAAATTACACAAACTACAAAATTCCCATCTACGCGTCAAAACAAAATCAAAATTGCACGCTTACCGCAGTCCACTCTTTCAAATACTTGGGTATGTTGTTAGACCCCAAGCTATCTTTTGGCCTCCACATAGAAAAACTTGCATCTAAACTCTATCCAAAACTAGGTGCCCTGTACAGAAACAAATTTTGCCTCAGCCCTACAGTAAATAAATATTAAATAACTTAAAATAAACTTAATACATTGTATAACTCATTCTGCCGCTTTGTGCTACACTGTAACTACAGGACCCACCATTTTGACATGCTAAAAGAACTAAACTGGCTGTCGCTGGAATCCAGACTCACCCTCCATCTTTCCAGCCTTGTGTTTACGAGCTTTTCTGGGAAGCTCCCACCCTACCTGAGCAGTATGCTCTCCCGGGCTGTTCCCACCTCCCATAACCTCCGATCCAGTACCAGCACATTATTTAGTTTGCCTCCATACAAAAAGAAAGCAGCTCGATCCTCCTTTTCCTACAGAGCACCACAACTATGGAACGACCTCCCGCACACTTTCAAACCTTCCCCAAGCCTAGAATCCTTTAAGAGATATCCCTTTGCATATCTCAAAACAGAATGCACCTGTCATGGTTGATTATATATTTCCTACCTGTTCTATGTTAAATTTTGCATATATTATGTATTAATATTGTTTTTTGTATTTTATTCTACCCTATTGTAACAATACAATGTTTTGTGGACCCAGGACATACTTGAAAACGAGATAAATCTCAATTTATCCTTCCTGGTAAAATATTTTATAAATAGATATTAATATGTGCGTGTATGTGTTAATACTTGTGTGTACACTACTCAAATTAAAAAATACAAATGCTTAAAGGGACAGTAAAGAAATGATTAATTATACATAGTGAAAATATACTTTCATTATTTATGTTTCCGTAATAACTGTGTTTTACCATTTAGGGTATCACTAGAAAGTCCTGTTTGTCTGATAACTTGGTCCTTAAGGGGTTAAAAACTATACTGGCTTTGTCATCAAACGTTACTGTGCCATCTATTGGTTGAAACTCTTTTTCAGAGGAAAGCTTTCTTCACTGGTGCATTTTGATTTTACCATAAGCTGGCCTTGGAATTCAAAGGATACAGCGCCATCTATTGGCTTATCTTACAAAAGTGTGTGTATGTATTTATGTGTGTGACCGTGTATGTCTTTTATACTTTTTATAATTTTAGGAAATATCAGGCAGAATTGCTGGGCCTATAGCTCTTATCTGCCGTCAAAATCTATGTTTCTATGTGTGTGCATGTGTTTGTGTGTGTTTATATGTGTGTGTTTGTGTGTATATGTGTGCCTATGTGTGTGTATCTGTGTGTGTATATGTGTATGTTTGTGTGTATGTATGTGTGTGTGTGTGTGTGTATATATGTGTGTGTGTGTATGTGTGTGTATATGTGTATGTGTGTGTATGTGTGTATGTTTGTGTGTGTATGTGTGTGTATATGTGTATGTGTGTATGTTTGTGTGTGTATGTGTGTGTATATGTGTATGTGTGTATGTTTATGTGTGTGTATGTTTGTGTGTGTGTGTGTGTGTGTATGTGTGTATGTGTGTGTGTGTGTATGTGTGTGTATGTGTGTATGTTTATGTGTATGTGTGTATGTTTGTATGTGTGTGTGTGTGTGTGTATGTGTGTGTGTGTGTGTGTATGTGTGTGTATGTGTGTATGTTTGTGTGTGTGTGTATGTTTGTGTATATGTGTGTGTGTGTGTGTATGTGTGTCTGTATGTGTGTGTATACTACTAAAACTTACAAATGCAAATGCTTAAAGGGACAGTAAATAAATTATTAATTATACATAGTGAAAAAACTTTGAAATATACTTTCATTATTTATGTTTCCCCCACTGTATTTTACCATATAGGGTATCACTAGAAAGTCCTGTTTGTCTGATAACATTTTATATAATATGTATCGGTGCACTTAAAGGGACACTAAACCCAAATGTTCTAATTTAAACCCAACTTTCTAATTTACGCCTATTATCAATTTTTCTTCATTCTCTTGCTATCTTTATTTGAAAAAGAAGGCATCTAAGCTTCTTTTTGGTTCAGGACTATGGACTGCACTTTTTTATTGGTGGATGAATTTATCCACCAATCAGCAAGAACAACCCTGGTTGTTCACCAAAAATGGAGCGGCATCTAAACTTACATTCTTGCATTTCAAATAAAGATACCAAGAGAATGAAGAATATTTGATATTAGGAGTAAATTAGAAAGTTGCTTAAAATGTCATGCTCTATCTGAATCACAAAAGAAAAAATTTGGTTTCCCTTTAACAAGAGAGAGGATAAATGCCAAAATTGCTTGTGTCATTTAAGCACAGAAAGTAGAAAAAAACCTTGGTCCTTAAGGGGTTAAAAACTATACTGGCTTTGTCATCAAGCGTTACTGCGCCATCTGTTGGTTGAAACTCTTTTTCAGAGGACAACTTTCTTCACTGGTGCATTTTGTCTTGACCATAAACTGGCCTTGGAATTCAAATGATAAAGCGTCATCTATTGGCTGTAAACGGTTTGGCCTATCCATTAACTTACAATAATGTGTGTGAGTATGTATATGTATGTGTTTGTATCTGCGTGCAAGTGTGTGTGCGTGTATGGGTGTGTATGTATGTGTATGTGCGTGTATGTATATGTATGTATGTATATGTGTGTGTGTGTACCTGTGTGCATATGTATGTGTATCTGCGTGCATGCGTACATGGATGTGTATGTGCGTCTATGTATGTGCATGTATATGTGTGTTTGTGTCTGTGTGTGTGCATGGGTGTTTATGTATGTATGTGTGTGTGTGTATGTGTATTTATGAGTGTGTTTGTGTGTGTATTTGTGTGTATGTGTGGGTATGAGTGTGTACTTGTGTGTATACTACTAAAACTTACAAATGCAAATGCTTAAAGGGACAATAAATAAATGATTAAATATACATAGTGAAAAACTTTGCAATATACTTTGATTATTTATGTTTCCCTAATTAATGTATTTCACCATATAGGGTATCACTAGAAAGTCCTGTTTGTCTGTTGAACATGTATATAATATGTATGGGTGCACGTAACAAGAGAGCGGATAATTAAAGTGAAACCAATAGTGAGCAAAAATGCCAAAATTGCTTGTGTCATTTAAGCACGGAATGTAGACAAAACCTTACTGCGTCATCTATTGGTTGAAACTCTTTTTCAGAGGACAACTTTCTTCACCGGTGCATTTTGATTTGACCATAATCTGGCCTTAAATTCAAATGATACAGCGCTATCTATTGGCTGTAAAGGGTTTGGCCTATCCATTAACTTACAATAATGTGTGTGAGTATGTATATGTATGTGTTTGTATCTGCGTGCAAGTGTGTGTGCGTATATGGGTGTGTATGTGCATGTATGTATATGTATGTATGTGTATGTGTGTGTACCTGTGTGCATATGTATGTGTATCTGTGTGCATGTGTACATGGATGTGTATGTGCGTGCGTGTATGTGTGTGTCTTTGTGTAAGTGTTTGTGTGGGTGTGTGTGCATGTGTGTATGTGTATGTATGAGTGTGTTTGTGTGTATGTGTGTTTATGTGGGTATGTGTGTGTGCATGTATATGTTTTTGTGTGTATGTATGAGTGTGTTTGCGTGGGTATGTGTGTGTGTGCATGTGTATGTGTGTGTATGTATATGTATATATTTGTGTGTGTATGTATATGTATATATTTGTGTGTGTATGTATGAGTGAGTTTGTGTGTGTATTTGGGTGTGTATACTACTCAAACTTACAAATGCAAATGGTTAAAGGGACAGTAAATAAATTATGAAAAAACTTTGCACTATACTTTCATTATTTATGTGTCCCACTTTACTGTGTTTTACCATATAGGGTATCATTAGAAAGAACTGTTTGTCTGTTAAAATGGTATATAACATGTTTGGGTGCACTTAACAAGAGAGCGGATAATTAAGGTGAAACCAATAGTGAGCAAAAATACCAAAATTGCTTGCGTCATTTAAGCACGGAAAGTGGAAAAAACTTGGTCCATAAGGGGTTAAAAACTATACTGGCTTTGTCATCAAACGTTACCTCGCCATCTATTGGTTGAAACTCTTTTTCAGAGGACAGCTCTCTTCACCGGTGCATTTTGATTTGACCATAAGCTGGCATTGGAATTCAAATGATACAGCGCCATCTATTGGCTGTAAAGGGTTTGGCCTATCCATTAACTTACAATAATGTGTGTGAGTATGTATATGTATGTGTTTGTATCTGCGTGCAAGCATGTGTGCGTGTATGGGTGTGTATGTATGTGTATGTGCATGTATGTATATGTATGTATATGTGTGTGTGTACCTGTGTGCATATGTATGTGTATCTGCGTGCATGCGTACATGGATGTGTATGTGCGTCTATGTACGTGCATGTATATGTGTGTTTGTGTCTGTGTGTGTGCATGGGTGTTTATGTATGTATGTGTGTGTGTGTGTGTGTGTATGTGTATTTATGAGTGTGTTTGTGTGTGTATTTGTGTGTGTGTGCATGTGTGTATTTATATGTGTGTGTATATGTGTTGGTGTGTGTATTTGTGTGTGCACGTGTGTGTATACTACTCAAACTTGCAAATGCTTAAAGGGACACTAATTTTTTTTAATTTGTGTGTGTATATGTGTGTGTTTGTGTGTATGTATGTGTGTGTATATGTGTATGTTTGTGTGTATGTATGTTTGTGTTTGTGTGTATGTATGTGTGTGTATATGTGTGTGTATGTATGTGTGTGTTTGTGTGTATGTATGTGTGTGTGTATGTGTGTGTATATGTGTGTGTATGTATGTGTGTGTATATGTATGTGTGTGTGTGTATGTGTGTGTATACTACTAAGACTTACGAATGCAAATGCTTAAAGGGTCAGTAAATAAATTATTAAAAATATACATAGTGAAAAAAACTTTGCAATATACTTTGATTATTTATGTTTCCCCCTTTACTGTGTATTACCATATAGGCTATCACTAGAAAGTCCTGTTTGTTTGTTCAAATGGTATATAATATGTATGGGTGCACTTAACAAGAGAACGGGTAATTGAGGTGAAACCAATAGTGATACCAAAATTGCTTGTGTCATTTAAGCACGGAAAGTGGAAAAAACCTTGGTCCTTAAGAGGTTAAAAACTATACTGGCTTTGTCATCAAACATTACTGCACCATCTATTGGTTGAAACTCTTTTTCAGAGGAAAGCTTTCTTCACCGGTGCATTTTGATTTTATTACACGACCAGAGACTCCTATTTTGCATTCTCTTTCTTTACTACTCCAATGCAGCATTTAAAAGTATAAGAATAACATCAACATAAGATATTAAAACAGCATAGAAATTAAAGAACCACAATAAGTAGCTAATGAGAGCTAACTTATAACTCCAAGAAAAAAGGGACCAATCAGAGAAGGAATAGTGTCCATAAACTGTCCAATAAGCAGCCTAACCTCCTCTTTCTTTTGCTGCTCAGCTAAAGATAAGTATTAATTTTTTTTTGTCTCCAATAAAATATTTGAATCTTTGAGTACTATTACACTTTATTATCTACAGTTTGTTTAAATGAATTTGATATTTTCTTTGTCTAATATGTCAGGTTATTTAGTTTTTTTGTCTCCGTTTTTTGGTTTATTTTTTATACACATTTTTACATTTTAAGGTTCCGTTTTTGCTTTAACTCTCCGTTTTTTCGTCCGGTTTTCTAACCAGTCTTTATATAATAAAATGTCTACATTAATGGGCATTAAAGAGACTAAGAAATGTGTTAAAAGGAAACATCCTTCCATTGCTATAAAAGCCAGTAGAAAACTTGTTGACAAGTCTCGTCAGCTTTTGTCTGACACATGGGAACTAAAACTGCTGTAAAAAGAACCCTGAATCCCAAGAGTATCCAAATGGGAGAGTCTAGTTTAAGTTCAAAATCTAAAGAAAAAAATTTAATCTTTTGATAAATCATCCTCTGATTTTACCAGTTCTGATGAGGATAACTATACTGACGTTAATTCAGACTCTATTTATGTGGATTCTGACGACTCAGATTATTCCCCTGCTGCTAAAAAGCATAAGAAAATGTCCAAAAAATTAAAAAAAATTATGGAGGAGGATATAGAATGTACTGATTGCTTGGGTATGCCCAGATTCAATCCCGATGAATTACACCATCCTCGTTCCGCTGATTGTTGCCCCACCATTGTCGTTGCAAAATTTATTAACTATCAGCTTAGAAAACCTTTTAAAAAACAGAATCGTCCTTTACTCCCCAAAAATGCCTCTATTACCCCTGAGGTCGATTCTAAAATTTATTGGTGCTCCTGGGTACAAAGTTAAGAAAGGGATTGACAGATCATGGAAGATCTGTCAAGATAATTAACTGATTAACTGATATTATTAATTACTTATCTCAACTTTTTGATTCAGGTTTAGCTTATAGAACTATCAATGTTCATCGCTCAGCCATTTCCTCCAGACATAGTTTAATAAATAGCATTTCGGTAGGTAAACACCCTTTGGTATGTAGGGTTCTCAAGGCCATTAGATTGAAACGTCCTCCAGTTCCTAAACATGAGTTTTTCTGGGACGTGGATTTGATTTTTTCTCTTTTCAAATCTTGGCCAGAAAATATTTCGTTATCTCTAAAACTACTTTCGGCTAAACTCGCTACTCTTCTTTGTCTAATTTCTTTCAGAAGAGTTTCAGATGTTAAGGCTTTAGATTGGAACTCTAAACGTTTTTCTCTTGAAGGTGTTACCTTTTTTTCTTTCCCGTAGAACTAAGACTCTTTCCATATCAATATTCTATCCTTATCTTCCTTCTGAGTCTTCCCTTTGTGTGGTTGAATGTTTAAAATCTTATGAATCTAGAACTTCACCTTTTAGAAATCCCTCTAATAATCAACTTATGATTTATTTTATTCCCCCCTCATGCTCCTGTCACTTCTACTTCCATAGCGAGATGGGTTAAATGGGTCATGAAAGAAGCCGGGATTGATATTTCTTTCTCAGCTCATTCAGTTAGAGGTTCTGCCGCTTCAAAAGCCTTTTTAAAATCTGCTCCTCTCCAACAAATTTTTAATGCGGCAGATTGGTCTTCAGACTCTATGTTTAAGCAATTTTATTTCAGACCCATTCAACATGCTTCGCTTAATTTATTTTCTTAAATTGTTTTATTTTTTATTCATGAGCTTTAAACTTGCAAAATAGGAGTCTCTGGTCTTGTAATAAAATTCTGAATATCCTAGTATTATGAAGGTATAATCTAGATTTTATTAAAGACACAGAGACGAGTATTTTCCCACCTCAAATATGTATGGTACCCTCCCGTTTAGAGGATTATAAATTATTAATATACTTTTTGTTTTGACAGTTTCCATCTGAACGGAACCCTTTCCTTATGTCCGGATTTCTACCATCTGTTTAAGAGGATTTCCACCTTTCTAATACTTCTAGACGAAGTTCATCTTCTGCAATCAATTTCTTCTCAACCAAGTTTTTCTCCAATCAAACCTACAGTTTTTACATATATTTTTTGATATGTTGTTTAGGACTTTTTGGTTTCTTCATGGTTCTAAAAATTTTTCCCTTTGTGAGCATCAGTCAAGAAAGAGGAGGTTTGGCTGCTTATTGGACAGTTTATGGACACTATTCCTTCTCTGATTGGTCCCTTTTTTCTTGGAATTATAAGTTAGCTCTCTCATTAGCTACTTATTGTGGTTCTTTAATTTCTATGCTGTTTTAATATCTTATGTTAATGTTATTCTTATACTTTTAAATGCTGCATTGGAGTAGTAAAGAAAGAGAATGCAAAATACTCGTCTCTGTGTCTTTAATAAAATCTAGATTATACCTTCATAATACAAGGATAATTGGAATTTTACTATAAACTGGCCAAGGAATTCAAAGGATACAGCGCCATCTACAGCTATCTTACAAAAGTGTGTGTGTGTGTATGTATTTATGTGTGTGACCGTGTATGTCTTTTATACTTTTTATAATTTTAGGAAATATTGGGCAGAATTGCTGGGCCTATAGTTCTTATCTGCCGTCACAATCTATGTTTCTACGTGTGTGCATGTGTTTGTGTGTATATGTCTATGTGTGTTTATATGTGCGTATGTATGTATGTGTGTGTATGTTTGTGTGTGTCTATATGTGTATGTTTGTGTGTGTGTGTGTATATGTGTATGTATGTGTGTGTGTGTATGTGTGTGTATATGTGTGTATATGTATATGTGTGTGTGTATACTACTAAAACTTACAAATGCAAATGCTTAAAGGGACAGTAAATAAATTATTAAATATATATAGTGAAAAAACTTTGAAATATACTTTCATTATTTATGTTTCCCCCTTTACTGTGTTTTACCATATAGGATATCACTAGAAAGTCCTGTTTGTCTGATAAAATTTTATATAATATGTATCAGTGCACTTAAAGGGACACTAAACCCAAATTTTCTAATTTAAACCCAACTTTCTAATTTACTCCTATTATCAATTTTTCTTCATTCTCTTGCTATCTTTATTTGAAAAAGAAGGCATCTAAGCTTCTTTTTGGTTCAGGACGATGGACTGCACTTTTTTTTATTGGTGGATGAATTTATCCACCAATCAGCAAGAACAACCCTGGTTGTTCAACAAAAATGGAGCGGCATCTAAATTTACATTCCTGCATTTCAAATAAAGATACCAAGAGAATGAAGAATATATGATAATAGGAGTATATTAGAAAGTTGCTTAAAATGTCATGCTCTATCTGAATCACAAAAGAAAAAATGTGGTTTCCCTTTAACAAGAGAGAGGATAAATGCCAACATTGCTTGTGTCATTTAAGCACAGAAAGTGGAAAAAACCTTGGTCCTTAAGGGGTTAAAAACTATACTGGCTTTGTCATCAAACGTTACTGCGCCATCTATTGGTTGTAACTCTTTTTCAGAGGACAACTTTCTTCACAGGTGCATTTTGATTTGACCATAAGTTGGCCTTGGAATTCAAATGATACAGCGCCATCTATTGGCTGTAAAGGGTTTGGCCTATCCATTAACTGACAATAATGTGTGTGAGTATGTATATGTATGTGTTTGTATCTGCGTGCAAGTGTGTGTGTATGTTTCTGTGTGTACATGAGTGTGCATGTATTTATGTGTGTGACCGTGTATGTATGTGTATGTCTTTTATACTTTTTATAATTTTTGGAAATATCGGGCAGACTTGCTGGGCCTATAGCTCTTATCTGCCGTCAAAATCTATGTTTCTATGGTTCTGTGTGTTCATGTGTTTGTGTGAGTATGTGTCTACTGTCTAGGTATGTGTCTATGTGTGTAAGTGTGTGTATGTATGTGTAAGTGTGTGTGTAAGTGTGTGTGTTTGCATGTGTGTGTATGTATAGGTGTGTATAAGTGTGTATAAGTGTGTATAAGTGTGTGAATGTGTTTGCATGTGTTTGCATGTGTGTGTATGTGCATGTGTATATGTATGTGTGTGTCTGTGTATCTGCGTGTATGTATTCTCAAACTTACAAATGCTAATGCTTAAAGGGACAGTAAATAAATTATTAATTTGTGTGTGTTTGTGTGTGTGTATATGTGTATGTGTGTGTACTTGTGTGTATACTACTAAAACTTACAAATGCAAATGTTTAAAGGGACAATAAATAAATGATTAAATATACATAGTGAAAAAACTTTGCAATATACTTTGATTATTTATGTTTCCCTAATTAATGTATTTCACCATATAGGGTATCACTAGAAAGTCATGTTTGTTTGTTCAAGTGGTATATAATATGTATGGGTGCACTTAACAAGAGAACGGGTAATTGAGGTGAAACCAATAGTGAGCAAAAATACCAAAATTGCTTGTGTCATTTAAGCACGGAAAGTGGAAAAAACCTTGGTCCTTAAAGGGACAGTATACTGTAAAATAGTTTTCCCCTTAATGTGTTTACAATTGCTTTTTTTACCAACTGCAGAGTAAAAAATGTATTAAAATTGGCTTTTTAAGGTTTATTTCTGTATATTAAAGCTCTGATTTTGTGTTTTGAAGCCACAGCCTAATAAAATAGGTTGAGCTTGTAGGTATAATCAGATCTCATTACTGTATCACATTGTGCACATATACCTGCTTCTTTATCTTATATCTGTCCATAAAACAATCACCAGTACTTTGAGAGAACAATGGAAAAATCAACATTTTATTACCTTATCTCTGCTTTATCACACTGGGAGTGTAATTTCTTCTGCTTGCTGTGTTTACAAAGCTTATCTATAGCTGGTACGCGCGGCCACAAACTTTCAGAATAGGTGGGGATACCACATGCTAAATTAACAATTTCAAATGCCAATATAAGGGTAAAGGAGCTACTTGTAAACAATTTAATACACTCCAACAGGTAAAGTGGATCATTGGGAACAAATTAAAGGGGAGAAAATATTTGAGTAAACTGTCCCTTTAAGAGGTTAAAGTGAAAGTAAAGTTACATGTTGCACTATTAATATTCGGATATAACATTAAAAATAAGGTGCAGTTTCATTCATCATTTTGTAAGGTTCAATTTCAAAATACCTTTTTTTGTTTGATTACTGTGTACAACTTAATATGTGTTCCTCCACCCGCAAAAAAAAAAAATATTTCTGTTGCGGTGACGAAACTATCGGTATCTAACCGATTGGTTCCCCCATTGGCGTCCCGAGTGCTTTGTATAAAGCCTACGTCTTCTATTGCGCATGCGGCTAACTGCGATCTCATTCTGGTTCTCGTTAGACGCATGCGCATAGAGAAAGGGAATCCTTCTGTCCTCATTATTTACAGGTACACGGAGCTTGAGATCATACCGCGCATGCGCCAAATTATCAGTGTCGGGTATAGTGACGTGAATGACGGCAATGTCAGTTGAAGTGTAAAGCACACACTAACCCGGAAAAAGGCGAGGGGGCGGAGGAACACAGTAGAAAATGCTATCGGTAAATAGATAAATAATATAAAACATGCTACATTATAAAAAAAAAAAACTTAGCGACTTTAATATTTGATATGATTGCTCTCTATTGGTATCTTCCATGTAAGCTAACTTTACTTTCACTTTAATAAAAACTATACTGAATTTGTCATCAAACATTACTGCGCCATCTATTGGTTGAAACTCTTTTTCAGAGGACAACTTTCTTCACCGGTGCATTTTGATTTTACCATAAGCTGGCCTTGGAATTCAAATGATACAGCGCCATCTATTGGCTGTAAAGGATTTGGCCTATTTATTAACTTACAATAATGTCTGTGAGTATGTATATGTATGTGTTTGTATCTGCGTGCAAGCGTGTGTGCGTGTATGGGTGTGGATGTATGTGTATGTGCATGTATGTATATGTATATGTGTGTGTGTGTACCTGTGTGCATGTATGTATATGTATATGTGTGTGTGTGTACCTGTGTGCATATGTATGTGTATCTGCGTGCATGAGTACATGGATGTGTATGTGTGTCCATGTGCGTGCATGTATGTGTGTGTTTGTGTCTTTGTGTGTTCATGGGTGTTTATGTATGTATGTGTGTGTCTTTGTGTAAGTGTTTGTGTGTATGCATGTGTGTGTATGTATGTGTGTGTATGTGTATTTATGAGTGTGTTTGTGTGTGTATTTGGGTGTATGTGTGTGTGTGTTTGTGGGGGTGTATGTATTTGTGTGTGCACGTGTGTGTTTACTACTCAAACTTACAAATGCAAATGCTTAAAGGGACACTAAATATTTTTTTAATTTGTGTGTGTATATGTGTGTGTATGTGTGTATATGTGTGTGTGTGTTTGTGTGTGTATGTGTGTGTATGAGTGTGTACTTGTGTGTATACTACTAAGACTTACTAATGCAAATGCTTAAAGGGGCAGTAAATAAATCATTAAATATACATAGTGAAAAAAATTTGCAATATACTTTGATTATTTGGAACGAAAAGAGCACAGAGCGCATCCACGACTCAAGGTGAATCAATAAACAATTTATTCCAAGCAATTAATATGTTGCACTTACAAGAAGTATTAAAAAATGACGCCTTAAACAAACACTCCAACCCGTCTGCTCAATGAACTCAGCTTCTACAGTACTTATCAGCTGGATACAATGTCCACACTTGATATCAAGAGTTCCTTACTTGCGGGCTGTTTCTCCCGGCTTGTCTCGGCTTGTTTTGAGTTCCAATGCGGCTGCAGGAAATAGTGATGACCAATGACAGGCTGCTCCTCCGTCTACGCGTTTCGTCCCGCCTATTAGGACTTTTTCAAGACCCAGAGATCAGCTAATCCTGTTCGTCGGAATCCTCCCTTATGTATGCGCCCCCGACACACCTCTTACGTGTTGCGTGCTGGCTTAGTGGTTTGCTGGTTCACACACCCCTCAGATGGACCAATGTGTGCTCAATACGTCAGAGCCTTATGTCCATTGAATGTCCCTGTATATAAATATATTGCACAGCGGTATTGCCTGAAACGATACTTATATTAACATTTATAGGAATATTGCTTTCAAGCTGGTAAAACATCCGGACCAGAGGGCAAGCGCTATACATAAAAACATAATAACATAAATCTTCATTCAAAGTTATAGTATATTTAATATTACACCGTATACAATAATTCTACTAATCTAAAAAACTTGATTCTTAAAAACAATAGTGTTAATGAAACTAATACTGGCCTATTACCATAAACCAATATAAATTAGAATAATTAAAATGCATATAAATTTATGTTAATATTAAAACATCTGAAAAACATCAACAATACACAATTATTTCCATAAAAATTAATTTAAAATCTGAACACTCATATTTGATTAAAATATCCCTATCAAAAACCTCATCAAAATGTGAATTTACGATAGATGTTATCCTCTCTATATTATAAATGCCTGTAAATCAAGGTCAATGTATAATCCATTAAAATGTGAATTTACGATAGATGTTATCCTCTCTATATCATAAATGCCTGTAAATCAAGGTAAATATTTAATCCATTAAAATGTGAATTTACGATAGATGTTATTCTCTCTATATCATAAATGCCTGTAAATCAAGGTCAATGTTTAATCCATTAGGAGTTAAACTGCCCAGCTCTTGTATCCATTTAGTTTCTTTTTGTCTGAGAATGGTTAATCTTTGATGAGGATTAACACCTATTGGAACAATTTCCAATATACTAATTCTAAGGCTACTTGGGTCTTGCTGATGGTATACTCTAAAATGTTCTGAAACACTATGTGTTTTTAACCCATCTTCTATGTTTTTAATGTGTTCATAACATCTCCTCTTTATTTTCCTCTTAGTTCTACCCACATAGATCCTCCCACATTCGCAGGTTAGACCATAAACTACAAATGTGGAGTGGCAATTGCCTCTAGATTTAATAGGTACTCTCTTAGTACTATTCCAGTTCATAATAAAGTCTCAATTCAAACTGTGAGAACACATGCAACAATTAGCCCTTCCACATCTGAAAGTTCCTGGTTTGTTTGTTACCCATAAGTCTAGGGTTCCTGAATTAGGTGCTTTGTTCTTGAGGGGGCCTCCAATTTTCGAAGGGGCTAATATATTTTTTAAGTTTCTATTTCTTTTGAAAGTGACGATTGGTTTTTCTCCAATAATAGGTCCCAATATGTGATCTGCTTTTAATATATCCCAGTGTTTAAATAATGTTCTTTTTATGAAACCAGCACCTTCACTATAAGTAGTGATAAATCTCATATTATCTTTACCTTCTCTACTGCGTATATTAGCTTCTTCTTGGACTTTATTGACTATTAGTAAATTCTTACGTTCACAAGTGGCATTTTCTTCTCTGGCCCGTGTGACTAGGTCTAAGTCATACTCTTTTTCTATCAATTTATTTTGAAGAATCTCTGCTTCTGTCTGATAGTCCTCAATTTTTGAACAGTTTCGTCTGATGCGACGAAACTGTCCAAATGGAATATTCTGCTTCCAAATCTTCAAATGTCCACTGTTGGCATTAAGGAAGCCATTACTATCAGTTGGCTTTCTATAATTTCTGACCATTACTGATTTGGAAGAGGAATCAACAAATAGGATTATATCAAGAAACTCAATACTAGTCTTAGACATCTTGTCCGTGAACGTGAGATTGAAATGGTTATTCCCAATATGTTGTATAAATTTCTGTGCCTCACTAATGTCACCTTGCCATATGATAACAATGTCGTCTATATACCTATAGTATCTGACGACATTGTTCACATATGGATTGTTGTGCCAAATCATTTCGTCCTCAAATGTTGCCATGTATAGATTAGCGTATGAGGGTGCCATGGGAGTACCCATGGCAGTACCCTGTACTTGTTTATAATAAGAATTATTGAAACAGAAATAATTATTATTCAAAATGAATTTGATGCTATTTTCTAGAAAACCCAAATGCTTCTCAGACAATCCCACAGATCTCCCTTTATGACAAAAAGCCTCCACCCACTTATCATGGGGTATGTTGGTGTAGAGGGCCGCCACGTCGCAAGTTATCCACACATATGACTCATCCCAATGCATACCTTCAAGTTTATTGATAATATCCGTAGTGTCTTTCACATATGATCTAATATTTTTCACTATAGGTTGCATGTAGTGGTCAACATATGTGGACAAATTGCTTGTGATGGAGTCTATCCCCGAAATGATCGGGCGACCAGGGGGGTTTGTGGGATCTTTGTGAAGCTTGGGTATATGATAGAATACCGGAATTTTTTGATAAGGGTTATAAATATATCTAAATTCCTCATTGTTGAGAATTCCGTCATTTTTAGCATCTGTTAAGAGTTTGAGTAGATTCTTATTAAGTTCTATTGTAGGATCCCCTCGAAGCTTAGAATATGTATTATGATCATTAAGGAGACGATTAGATTCACCTAAATAATCTACTCTGTTCTGAACAACTATGGCCCCTCCCTTGTCTGCTTGCCTAATGGAAATGAGGTGATTTTCCTTAAGTCTATTTAAAGATAATCTCTCATCTTTACTTAAATTATCCCTAAATTTGAATTTTTTAGAATGTGCACCGGAATCAAAATATTTATTAAACTCATTCGTTACTATTTTATTAAAAACAGGGATACATTCTCCGTGTGTGGATGGGATTGAAAGATGAAGGGCGCTTGAAGTTACTGTGCACAATGTCACTCTCTACTTCATGAGTACTTAAATTCAATAATTCATCAATGCCACTAGCTGTAATCTCTAAATCACTATCTCTAGTGTCTAATTGATCAAGTATATTAAGGGTATCAAAATCTTCTTTGTTCGATAAATTTATATTTTTAGGGACCACTGTGGCAGAGATATCCTCATTACTCACATAGCGTGTAGTGGGAAGTTTAGCAAAATACCTTTTTAGGTTCAATTTTCTGATGAACTTTTGGAAGTCAATATAAGTTTCAAACTTGTTCGGAAGTTTCTTAGGTGCAAATTTAAGCCCTTTATTTAATAAAAGTACATCTTTATCATCAAGAGTAACATTGGACAAATTAACTATATTTTTCTTAGAGTTTTCTAATAGTTCCTTTTTTCCCTCTGTTTTTTTGGATCGTTGGCCCCCTCTCTTTCCTCGTTTAGTTCCCATTCTCTTGTATCCCTGGGTCTCTTCCTGTTCTCTCTGTTCCCTGTTACTAATGGGGAGTGCCCTTCTTTCAATTCCCATGGAGGATGATATGTTGGTTGTTGTTCTAAAAAATGAGGTTCATTCCACCTATTACTTGTGGATCCTTGATCAGTATTAAGTGCACCTTCCCTAGACCACATATTGGGATTATGAGAATTAGGATGATGGATTTGTGTACGGTCCTGATTGTATCTATAGCCACCCCTTCTTTGGTTATTTGATTGGCCTCTCCCTCTTCTGGGCTGGTTGTAATTTCTGTTAGTATAATTATTTAAATAATCATTATTATGATGTTCTTTGGGTCTTGCCCCCCTATCTTCATCCTTTGAACCTACATGCGGTGTAGTGGTAGATTTTGAATTTTTATTTCTCTCATTAGTGGCATCATTAGATGCACTGGCCTGCAACGGGTTATTTTGGACATTGTACCCACCCTGACTACTCGTATTAATATCTATATTTTCTGAGGATCTATTATTTCCTATTTGCATATGGTTCTGATACTGTCCTCTTATATAATGAGATTTATTAGATTTATTAGATTTATTATAATCCTTTCCTTTTTTATAACTGTACACTTGATCATTTTTATAATCTTCCAGATCACGTTTTAGTTTGTCTGTCTTAAGGATTACTAGTTCTTTCTCTAATTTGGATACTCTATCCTTGATATCACAATCTATTTTCTTCAATTTCTCTTCCAATAAGTATGGTATTATCTTATTATTAGCTTCCAAAAAATTTTCTTTTAGATTTTGTAATTTGAATTCCCTATATTTGATGAGGATTTTGATAAGCGTAATTGAACAGTCATGTAATGCTGTATCCCACTCTGTGGAAAATTCCACTTCATCTAATTTAAATGCGGGGAATTTTTTGATTCTAAGTCCCCTTGGGATAACATTATGCATCACATAATTGTCCAACAAAATTAAATCATGCCATTCTTTTGCATCTACAGTTAACAATTTTTCTAAATCTCTGAATAAAGAATGAGGATTTTCCACACATTCACCACTATTACCTGCTTCTAACAAATTAATTGCTCTATTTCTATGTTGAAAATGAGTCATGTTTTCATTAGGGCCTGCTATACACTCTATAGTACTTTCAGCCATGCTGCTGTAATGGACCTACTATTCAAAATACAAAACTTACACAAAAATTACTGCGCTTGCTGTCTGTACAAATAGTCAAGAACTAATTAATTAATTCACCCCAAAAAAACTGGTGGTGAAAATACAACTTCAATACGAGTGTAAAATTAAGTTAATGTCAATATTGGTACCTCTAATATTTGTATCAGACTTCAAAAAACACTATATATTTATTATGGATATCACAATCAATATAGTTGCTATTAGATATACTAAGATAAAAAAGAAGAACCAACAGGCATATCTTTCATGACTTAAGGAGTAGGGTAGAAATACCAGTAATGTTACTACCAATAGGATCTCTTCTATCCTCTCAGTGGATTTCTCCTTAGTGATTAAAGTGGTGGTGCTGCTCCTTCACACAGGGCACTCAGGGGTGCGCTGACTTTAAGAACTGGAACGAAAAGAGCACAGAGCGCATCCACGACTCAAGGTGAATCAATAAACAATTTATTCCAAGCAATTAATATGTTGCACTTACAAGAAGTATTAAAAAATGACGCCTTAAACAAACACTCCAACCCGTCAGCTCAATGAACTCAGCTTCTACAGTACTTATCAGCTGGATACAATGTCCACACTTGATATCAAGAGTTCCTTACTTGCGGGCTGTTTCTCCCGGCTTGTCTCGGCTTGTTTTGAGTTCCAATGCGGCTGCAGGAAATACTTTGATTATTTATGTCTCCCCCTTTACTGTGTTTTACCATATAGGGTATCACTAGAAAGTCCTGTTTGTTTGTTCAAGTGGTATATAATATGTATGGGTGCACTTAACAAGAGAACGGGTAATTGAGGTGAAACGAATAGTGAGCAAAAATACCAAAATTGCTTGTGTCATTTAAGCACGGAAAGTGGAAAAAAAAACCTAGGTCCTTAAGAGGTTAAAAACTATACTGGCTTTGTCATCAAACATTACTGCGCCATCTATTGGTTGAAACTCTTTTTCAGAAGAATGCTTTCTTCACCGGTGCATTTTGATTTGACCACAAGCTGGCCTTGGAATTCAAATGATACAGAGCCATCTATTGGCTGTAAAGGGTTTGGCTTATCCATTAACCCTTTAGTGACAGGGTGAAAGTGCCTACATCGGAACACCTGTTCCGATGTAGACAAACTGAAACTACGCGATCGTGCATACGATCGTGAGATTTCAATTATTGGATCGCATCTGGGGGCGTCCCTACAACCCTAGGAACGCCCTCCAGACCGCGATCAAGTCCTAGAAGCACAGAAGGCTTCAGGACAGCCGTTTGTTATGACGTTCTATTCCGTCATAACGGCTTTAAAGCCCAGTGTAATTATGACGGAATAGAGCAGCATAACGGCGTTAAAAGGTTAACTTACAATAGTGTGTGTATGTTTCTGTGTGTACATGAGTGTGCATGTATTTATGTGTGTGACCGTGTATGTATGTGTATGTCTTTTATACTTTTTATAATTTTAGGAAATATCGGGCAGAATTGCTGGGCCTATAACTGTTATCTGCCGTCAAAATCTATGTTTCTATGTGTGTGCATGTGTTTGTGTGTGTGTATGTGTGTGTCTATGTGTGCGTGTGTGTGTAAGTATGTATGTATTTGCATGTGTGTTTATATGTGTGTGTGTCCGTGTGTGTATGAGTGTGTACTTGTGTATACTACTAAAACTTGCAAATGCTTAAAGGGACAGTAAATAAATTATTAATTATACATAGTGAAAAAACTTTGCAATATACTTTGATTATTTATGTTTCCACCTTTACTGTATTTTACCATATAGGGTATCACTTAAAAGTCCTGTTTGTCTGTTAAAATTGTATATAATATGTATTGGTGCACTTAACAAGAGAGAGGATAATTAAAGTGAAACCAATAGTGAGCAAAAATACCAAAATTGCTTGTGCATGGAAAGTGGAAAAAACCTTGGTCCATAAGGGGTTAAAAACTATACTGGCTTTTTCATCAAACGTTACTGCGCCATCTATTGGTTGAAACTCTTTTTCAGAGGACAGCTTTGTTCACAGGTCATTTTGATTTGACCATAATCTGGATTTAACCCCTTAATGACCACAACACTTTTCCATTTTCTGTCCGTTTGGGACCAAGGCTATTTTTACATTTTTGCGGTGTTTGTGTTTAGCTGTAATTTTCCTCTTACTCATTTACTGTACCCACACATATTATATACCGTTTTTCTCGCCATTAAATTGACTTTCAAAATCTACAATTATTTTCATCATATTTTATAATTTCCTACTAAAAAATACAAAATATGATGAAAAAATTGAAAAAAAACACACTTTTTCTAACTTTGACCCCCAAAATCTGTTACACATCTACAACCACCAAAAAACACCGATGCTAAATAGTTTCTAAATTTTGTCCTGAGTTTAGAAATACCCAAAGTTTACATGTTCTTTGCTTTTTTTGCAAGTTATAGGGCAATAAATACAAGTAGCACTTTGCCATTTCCAAACCACTTTTTTTTCAAAATTAGCGCTAGTTACATTGGGACACTAATATCTTTCAGGAATCTCTGAATATCCATTGACATGTATATATTTTTTTTTAGAAGACATCCCAAAGTATTGATCACGTGTATTATGCCCAGCAGTGAATGGGTTAATTAGGGAGCATGTAGGGAGCTTCTAGGGTTAATTTTAGCTCTAGTGTAGTGTAGTAGACAACCCCAAGTATAGATCTAGGCCCATTTTGGTATATTTCATGCCACCATTTCACCGCCAAAAGCGAGCAAATAAAAAAAAATTGTTCACTTTTTCAAACTTTAGGTTTCTCACTAAAATTATTTACAAACAGCTTGTGCAATTATGGCACAAATGGTTGTAAATGCTTCTCTGGGATCTCCTTTGTTCAGAAATAGCAGACATATATGGCTTTGGCGTTGCTTTTTGGTAATTAGAAGGCCGCTAAATGCTGCTGTGCATCACACGTGTATTATGGCCAGCAGTGAAGGGGTTAATTAGGTAGTTTGCAGGGAGCTTGCAGGGTTAATTTTAGCTTTAGTGTAGAATCAGCCTCCCACCTGACACATCCCACCCCCTGATCCCTCCCAAACAGCTCTCTTCCCTCCCCCACCCCACAATTGTCCCCGCCATCTTAAGTACTGGCAGAAAGTCTGCCAGTACTAAAATAAAAGGTATTTAAAAAAAAAAAAAAAAACATTTTAGCATATTTACATATGCTGCTATGTAGGATGCCCCCTTTGCCCCCAACCTCCCTGATCCCCCCAAAATAGCTCCCTAACCCTCCCCCTCTGCCTTATTGGGGGCCATCTTGGGTACTGGCAGCTGTCTGCCAGTACCCAGTTTGCAAATAAAAATGTTTTTTATTATTTGTTTTTATTTTTTTCTGTAGTGTAGCTTCCCCCCCACAGTCCAATATCCCACCAGCCAAACCGATCACCAAATCAAATAAAATTCACCCCTTTATCCGCACTTCTAACTAAAAATGTTCTGTAGCGTAGTGGTTCCCACCCGCTCCCTCCCCGTGCACGCGCCCGCCTGGCCTCCCCGTGCACGTGCGTGCGTCCTTGCGCGCCCCCCCGGTCGTCGGCGCCCACGATCCCGCCCCCCTCCGCATCACAAAGGCCATCGATGGCCGCCACCCGCCTCCCACACCGGCTCCCACCCACCAACGAACTTAGCTGTTAATGTCCGGTGCAGAGAGGGCCACAGAGTGGCTCTCTCTGCATCGGATGGCTAAAAATGGTTATTGCAGGATGCCTCGATATCGAGGCATCACTGCAATAACCGGAAAGCAGCTCCAGCTGCTTTCCACACCGAGGACGTGCAGGGTACGTCCTCAGGCGTTAAATGCCTTTTTTTGAGGACGTACCCTGCACGTCCTCGGTCGTTAAGGGGTTAAATTCAAATGATACAGCGCCATCTATTGGCTGTAGAGGATTTGGCCTATCCATTAAGTTACAATAATGCAGTGATTTGCAACCTTTTTTTTGCCGTGGCACACTTTTTTACATTAAAAAATCCTGTGGCACACCGCCATCTCAAAATTTTACAAAATCACACATTGTAGCCTAATACAGGATATATATATATATATATATATATATATATATACAGGGAGTGCAGAATTATTAGGCAAATGAGTATTTTGACCACATCATCCTCTTTATGCATGTTGTCTTACTCCAAGCTGTATAGGCTCGAAAGCCTACTACCAATTAAGCATATTAGGTGATGTGCATTTCTGTAATGAGAAGGGGTGTGGTCTAATGACATCAACACCCTATATCAGGTGTGCATAATTATTAGGCAACTTCCTTTCCTTTGGCAAAATGGGTCAAAAGAAGGACTTGACAGGATCAGAAAAGTCAAAAATAGTGAGATATCTTGCAGAGGGATGCAGCACTCTTAAAATTGCAAAGCTTCTGAAGCGTGATCATCGAACAATCAAGCGTTTCATTCAAAATAGTCAACAGGGTCGCAAGAAGCGTGTGGAAAAAACAAGGCGCAAAATAACTGCCCATGAACTGAGAAAAGTCAAGCGTGCAGCTGCCAAGATGCCACTTGCCACCAGTTTGGCCATATTTCAGAGCTGCAACATCACTGGAGTGCCCAAAAGCATAAGGTGTGCAATACTCAGAGACATGGCCAAGGTAAGAAAGGCTGAAAGACGACCACCACTGAACAAGACACACAAGCTGATTTTTCTAAGGTTTTATGGACTGATGAAATGAGAGTGAGTCTTGATGGGCCAGATGGATGGGCCCGTGGCTGGATTGGTAAAGGGCAGAGAGCTCCAGTCCGACTCAGACACCAGCAAGGTGGAGGTGGAGTACTGGTTTGGGCTGGTATCATCAAAGATGAGCTTGTGGGGCCTTTTCGGGTTGAGGATGGAGTCAAGCTCAACTCCCAGTCCTACTGCCAGTTTCTGGAAGACACCTTCTTCAAGCAGTGGTACAGGAAGAAGTCTGCATCCTTCAAGAAAAACATGATTTTCATGCAGGACAATGCTCCATCACACGCGTCCAAGTACTCCACAGCGTGGCTGGTAAGAAAGGGTATAAAAGAAGAAAATCTAATGACATGGCCTCCTTGTTCACCTGATCTGAACCCCATTGAGAACCTGTGGTCCATCATCAAATGTGAGATTTACAAGGAGGGAAAACAGTACACCTCTCTGAACAGTGTCTGGGAGGCTGTGGTTGCTGCTGCACGCAATGTTGATGGTGAACAGATCAAAACACTGACAGAATCCATGGATGGCAGGCTTTTGAGTGTCCTTGCAAAGAAAGGTGGCTATATTGGTCACTGATTTGTTTTTGTTTTGTTTTTGAATGTCAGAAATGTATATTTGTGAATGTTGAGATGTTATATTGGTTTCACTGGTAACAATAAATAATTGAAATGGGTATATATTTGTTTTTTGTTAAGTTGCCTAATAATTATGCACAGTAATAGTCACCTGCACACACAGATATCCCCCTAAAATAGCTATAACTAAAAACAAACTAAAAACTACTTCCAAAACTATTCAGCTTTGATATTAATGAGTTTTTTGGGTTCATTGAGAACATGGTTGTTGTTCAATAATAAAATTAATCCTCAAAAATACAACTTGCCTAATAATTCTGCACTCCCTGTATATATATAATATATACACACTGTACTGTGCTGTCATGCCATGTTTCCTACAAACTATACATGACATATTGACATTCATTCACAAACAATCATAATGATTGTCAGTCTGCCGCGGCACACCTGCGGATCGCTCACAGCACACTAGTGTGCCACGGCACACTGGTTGAAAAACACTGCAATAATGTATATGTATGTGTGTATATATGTGTGTGCCTATGTATGTGTATGTATCTGCGTGCGGGTGTGCATGTGTGTGTATGTATGGGTGTGTATGTATATATGTGTGTGTGTACCTGTGTGCATAATCATATGTATGTGTATCTGTGTGCCTGCGTACGTGTGTGAGTGTATGTGGGTATGTATGTGCATGTATGTATATGTGTGTGTACCTATGTGCATATGTATGTGTATCTGCATGCATGCGTACATGGATGTGTATGTGCGTGTGTATGTGCGTCCATGTGCATGCATGTATGTGTCTGTGTGTGTGCATGGGTGTTTATGTTTGTATGTGTGTGTCTTTGTGTAAGTGTTTGTGTGTATGCCTGTGTGGGTATGTGCGTGTGTGTGCATGTGTGTATGTATGTTTGTGTTTGTGTGTGTATGTGTTGGTGTGTGTACATGTGTATACTGCTCAAACTTACAAATGCAAATGCTTAAAGGCACAGTAAATAAATTATTAATTATAGATAGTGAAAAAACTTTGCAAGAAAGTCCTGTTTGTCTGTTAAAAATTGTATATAATATGTATGGGTGCAATTTAAGCACGGAAAGTAAAATAAAACTTGGTCTTTAAGGGGTTAAATGTAAACGAGTATATGAGTGTGTGTGTATGTATGTGTGTGTATATGTGTGTGTATGTGTGGGTATGATTGTGTACTTGTGTGTATACTACAAATGCTTAAAGGGGAAGTAAATAAATTATTAATTATACATAGATAAAATATACTTTCATTATTTATGTTTCCCTTAATTACTGTATTTCACCATATATGGTATCACTAGAAAGCCCTGTTTGTTAAAATTGTTTATATGTTCCTTGCTAACCCGTGTTACTGTCTCTCTCATATCTCATCTTGGATGTCCTCTCACTACCTCAAGCTAAATCTCTCCAAAACTGAGCTCCTTATTTTCCCCCCTTCTTCGAAAATCTCCCCCCCCCCCCCCGTGTCTCTATAACTGTTTTTTTTTTTTATAATCTTTTTTATTGTGGTGTTTTTACAGAAATAAAATTGTGAAAAGAAAATTAAGAAAGAAATGAATAAATAAAATAACAAAATTTGGTGGTAACACCGCAAACGAAAGAAGATGATCAAAAATACAATTACCTTGTGGAATACCATTAACATAATGAAATCGTATACATATTATATCAACATAAAATACATCATACTCAATTGGCATATCTTGAAAAATTCACTATTCCCAATAAAATACACCTACTGGGATATAGTAGAAACCAAAATATTGAATGAACATTAACAGAGAAACTGAGTCTGTCCGATACAAATAACAATTAAGTTAATCACCTTAACCACCATTCTGAGAAAAAAAAAAAAAAAAAGGAAAAAGGATTTTTGCCTCTCCTGTCGCCTCTCCTCCCCCTCAACAGTAAGAGAGTAAGTTTCTCCCTCTAGCCCACTTCTCTAGTATTGGACACCCATAGAGGTGGAAACAGCCCATGTAGAACTAAGTCTGCAAAGGTCTGAGAGCTCAAGAATGGCATCAAGATATTCTTCTGCACTGGCAGCGGATAAGACTTGATTATAGGAAGCCATCTGTGAATAAAATTACTGATATGTTTTTCAGTGGAGAGCTGAAGATGAAATTCTTCATAAATGATTTGGGACTGAATCTCTTTGAGAAAAAGAGTAAAGGGTGGAGCCTTATGCGACCGCCAATTCTTGGTTATAAGACACCTGGCTATAAGTATAATAGTTATGAACGAATCCACCAGTGACCTTTCTATCTGATTGTTTGTTCTGAAGAAAAATACCATATCAGCAGTAAAGCAGCTGGCTAGATAAAAAGACTGATTGACCCAATACTGGATTTTCAACCAAAATTGTATTATTTTTGGGCAAGACCAAAACATATGTATTATATTAGCATTCAGGTGCGAGCAACGCGGACAAGGGAAGATTTGTGAAGAATAACATTGAGCCATTCTGGAAGGAGGAAAATAGTATTTATTAATAAGTTTAAAGTGAGACTCTTTTACTGACATGGGAACCGTACATTTGTATGCTATATCCAAACTCTGCAAGATCCATTCCGGAGTTATAGACGGAAAAGCATTCTCCCAATTTTTACAGATTTTATCTACTGCTAATGCTCCTTGCTTAGCCAACATTATATCATATGTAAGTGAGATTGAGGTATAGCCTTTTCTGAATTTGTCAAAACAGGTGTTAATCTCATCCCAACGGGACATCCAGTCCTCTGTTGGGAGGTGCTTATACACAAAATGCCTAAGTTGAAAATATGCGAACAGGTTGTCCCTGGTTAGATTAAAAAGTTGAAACAACGACCCATATGGACATATTTGCTGAGTATCTAAAATAACCTGGGAGACCAGCGACAATTCATTCTCTTCCCAATTTTTAAAAGCCTTGTATTGTACCCCAGGCCTGAACTCTGGGTTGCCTCTTATGGGCAGGAATTTTGAGAAATGAGGATCTACTTCTAAGATTTTACAGAATTTCTGCCAGGCCACAATTATATTTTTGATAGAAGATAATGTGCAAATTTTAGAAGGAAGATGTTTAATTACATTATGCACGACAGCTTTTAATGAAAAAGGAGCAATACATTGTTCTTCTAATTCAATTGTTGAGAAGTAGTTTGAGTCGGTTAGCCAGTCAAGCGCAAATTTAATTAGGGTAGCGATATTATACAGCTTTAGGCTAGGAAGGGCTAGACCTGCAAAACA
This sequence comes from Bombina bombina, assembly GCF_027579735.1. NCBI lineage: Eukaryota > Metazoa > Chordata > Amphibia > Anura > Bombinatoridae > Bombina > Bombina bombina. Next base: position 177,893,378 of record NC_069508.1, read on the forward strand.
TTTTTTTGGGGTCAATTTCAACAAGGATATCCGTGGCTTCTTATTACCCCATATAAATAAACTACATTTTGGTCAAACTTACTTAGATCCTTTTTTGAAAGGAATAACGGTAAGTTTTGTAAGAGATACAAGATCTGAGGGAATACAATAACTTTTATTAAGTTAACTCGTGCTGAAATAGATATGGGAAAGGAGGCCCATAATTCAAGATTATTCTTAAGCTTCCGTAACAATGGTTCAAAGTTCAGATTGTACCATTTCAGTGGGTCTCTGTGTAGAATCATACCTAGATATTTAAGTCTATCTACCACCTTAAAGGGGTGATTTGAACAACTTACCCTTGACTTAGTTATCCACAATAGCTCACTTTTTCCATAATTAATTTTATTCCCTGAAAAAGAACTAAATTCAGCCAAGATTTGTAATACTAGGGGTATATGTGATTCTGTTTTATCTAGGAAAAGTAGAAGATCGTCTGCATAGAGGAGGATCTTGAGAGTATGTGGCCCTATTGAGATTCCGGATAATTTTTGTCTTAACCAGATAGCCAAAGGTTCTAGAGCGATATCAAATAGCAGGGGAGACAGCGGGCATCCCTGTCTCGTTCCCCTGCCAAGTAATATCCTAGGGGATAATATGCCATTAATTAAAAGATAGGATATCGGTGACCTATATATTTTTTGAACCAAATTCATAAATTGCTCCTGAAACCCGAATTGTTCTAAAACCCGAAATAGGTACTGCCATGTGATGGAGTCAAAAGCTTTTTCCGCATCTAGTGTCAGAAGAGCCAAATCTGTGTATACTCCCTTTTTTAATTTTATCTCTATTCCATATATAGTCCAGAAGCATAACTACTTTGCGTATATTTTTAGCAGAATTACGTCCCTGAATGAAACCCGTCTGGTCTGGGTGTATAATCTCACCTAATCCTTTCGCTAATCTATCTGCAATAATGGAAGTTAAGATTTTATAATCGGCATTAAGCACCGATATTGGTCTATACGATGCTGGATCTTCTCTTTCCTTGTCTTTCTTAAAAATTAAGGTAATATTAGCAGCTGTAAATAAGTTAGACATAGTATTACTTGAAGAAAAGTATTCATTATATAGCCTTTCCAACGTGAAAATTATCTCCTGAGAGAGTAATTTATAAAATTCCGATGGAAGAAAATCGGGCCCAGCTGCCTTATTTAATTTTGCTTTTTCTATCTCTTTGGTAATTTCTTCTCCCGTGATATATGCGTTTAATTCTAATAGGCGATCTTTAGGCAATTGGGGCAGTTTGATCTTTGACAAGAAATTGTCCATGTTTAACATATTAACATCAGTTTTGTTGTAGAGATTTTGATAAAAGTTATAGAAAACCTTTCTAATGTTTTCAATATCCTTGTATCTTTTATTACCTTCTTTAATAGCCATAATGTAATTTTTACTCTTCCTGTTTTTGGTTAAGTTAGCAAGATGTTTTGCAGAGATCCCATGATAACCTTTGAACTTTAAGTTCAATTTAAGTTCTTCCCTATGCAATCTCTTCTTGA